>NC_137148.1:38678213-39278213 GCF_951394435.1 Stenella coeruleoalba
AAAATAGATAAACAGCAAGGTAGGTCCTACTGTACAGTACAGGGAACTATATTTGATATCTTGGAATAACCTATAAGGGAAAAGAATCTGAAAGAAATAGATATATATGTATGTATAACTGAATCATTTTGCTGTACACCGAAACAAACACAACACTGTAAACCAAAAATACTTCAAAAATAAAAATAAAATAAAATAATATAAAATGTGGCATTTGTATGGTACCTGTAGTTGACACTATTGGTGTTCTGTCCAGATCCCTGAATACTTGTGACCATGTCTTTGTGCTTCTCTCCCAGTTTCTGTCTTTTTTGGCTTCCTTAACCTGTGCAAGTTCATAGGATTTATGTTTGCCCCTCTCCTTGCCCAGGACTTTGCCAATGACTGGTGGAGGAGAAAAGAAGTTCTCAATTGAGGACAAGCTCTGAGGTGTAATTTGCATTCCAGAGCTCCCCTGTGGGATCAGACTGAGGCTGAGACTTTTTCTAAGATTGCATGTTGCCTGACTTCATCCCCTTCCTCCAGTTGCTTAGTGGTTTCTCTTGAGAGCAGAGTGCTTCCTCAATAAACCCCTGACCATGAATTCTTGTTTCAAGTTCTGTTCCTGGGAAAACCAACACTTAAGAAAAGGCGTAAAGAATTTCAATTGAATCAGTAAGTAAAACACCCAGCAAACAGAAGTCTAGGATCAGATGGCTTCGCAGGTGAATTCTACCAAACATTTAGAGAAGAGTTAACACCTATCCCTCTCAAATATTCCAAAAGATTGCAGAGGAAGAAACACTTCCAAACTCGTTCTATTAGGCCAGCATCACCCTGAAACTAAAACCAGACAAAGATATCACAGAAAAAAGAAAATTACAGGCCAACATCACTGATGAACATAGATGCAAAAATCCTTAACAAAATACTAGCAAACCAAATCCAAAAATACATTAAAAAGATTATACACCATAATCAAGTGGGATACTATAAAACTCCTAGAGGAAAACACAGGCAGAACACTCTTTGACAGAAACTGAAGCAATATTTTTTGGGGTCTGTCTCCTAAATTAAAGGAAAGAAAAGCAAAAATAAACAAATGGGACCTAAATAAACTTAAAAGCTTTTGCACAACAAAGGAAACCATCGACAAAATGAAAAGACAACCTGCTGAATGGGAGAAAATATTTTCAAGTGATATCACAATAGGGGATTAATATCCAACATATATAAACAGCTCATACAACTCAACATCAAAAAATCAAACAACCCGATTAAAAAATGGGCAGAAGAACTGTATAGACATTTTTTCCAAAGAGGAGATGCAGATGGCCAATAGGCACATGAAAAGATGCCCAACATCGCTAGTCATCAGGGAAATGCAAATCAAAATCACAATGAGATATCATCTCACACCTGTCAGACTGGCTATCATCAAAAAGAACACAAATAACAAATGTTGGCGAGGATGTGGAGAAAAGGGAACCCTCCTACACTGTTGGTAGAAATGTAAATTGGTGCAGCTACTGTGGAAAACAGTATGGAGGCTTCTCAAAAAACTAAAAATAGAACTACCATATGACTCAGCAATTCCATTCGAGTATATATCCCCCCCCAAAAAACACCTCAAAACACTAATTCAAAAAGATACATGTACCCTAATATTCCTAGCAACATTATTCACAATTGCCAAGATATGGAAGCAACCTAAGTGTCCGTCAGCAGATGAATGGATAAAAGAAGATGGAATACACACAATGGAATAATACTCAGCTATAAAAAAGAACAAATTTTTGCTATTTTCAACAACTTGGTTGGACTTGGAGGGCATTATTCTAAGTGAAATAAGTCAGACAGAGAAAGACAAATACTGTACAATATCACTTACATGTGGAACCTAAAAAATACAGCAAACTAGTGAATATAACAAAAAAAGAGGCAAACCCACAGATATGGAGAACAAACTGGTGGGTTACCATGGGGAGAGGGGGAAGGGACAATATAGGGGTGCAGGAGTGGGAGGTACAAACTGTTGGATGTTGGATAAGCTCAAGGATGTATTGTACAACACCGGCATACAGTATTTTTTTAATACCTATATGGAAAGTAACATTTAAAATTGTGTTAAAAATAAAAAAAAATTAAATAAATGCAAGAGGGGGGGAAGAATTTCAGATACAGACAGGAGAAAGAAGTTTCTAGAGAGAAGAAAGTTATGGTTTATTTGAAAAGTTGTGAATAATCCAATTTGGTTTGGGGCAGAATTGTGGGAGAGAAAACTGGTAGGTCACTGTGGACCATTATGAGACCCTCAGAGGATCTTGAAAGCCATATTAAGAAAATGAACATATTTGTTATAAACTGGCCTTATTAAAAACAAAAAACAAACAAACAAACAAAACAAAACAAAAAACCCACAGCACAAATCCCAAGGATAATAGAGCACTCATGACTTGAAGGGATTAATAGCCAAACATACCATATGAATAAATACACACTTCATTAATATCAGTGAAATAAAGTCTATTCAAGCCAAGATCATTAATTATAAACTGCGTTTGTTTCTAACAATGCCACAGCTGATTGCAGCCACGTGCATCAGTCAGGATGCAGACCTTAAAATTGACTCCTCTGAATGGCTTGGGCATAGTCTCTTTGTCTGTGGCTTGTGACTTAAAGCTGAAAGATTCCTTTTAGGATTTGAACCAGTGATTTTAGTGACTTTTTGTTTTAATGGAATGTTGGTACTCTCTACCCCTCCCTTGTTCTGGTATTTTCCACAAGGATGTATCCTTCAGCCATTTCCAATACCCCTAAAAATAAAGGTCATTACCTTCAACTGCATCCTCATTAAGCAGATTTACTGTTTCCTCTGAGTTTTTTTTTTTAATGGTTATATTATCACTAAAATTTTCCCTTTATAACATGACTTTGAGGCCTGGTATTTAAAAAATGGCTTTGATCAAATGCACACTCTACAAGTTATTACAAACATAGAGTGATAATACGTATTCCTTTATCAGGGAGATGCCTGCGATTCAAAGTAAATCCTAAAAATGCCAGGTTTGAGGAGGGAACAAGAATATAGGTTATATCTTCTAATGTTACTACTGGACAAGATAAATGAGTTTACATAATAATAACAACAACAGTAATACGTTCTGCATTCATCAGTGACATTACATGACACCTGAATTTAGAATTTTAGAAATCAAGCCTCTTAGAATCGTTGGAAGCTGAGGGGACTAATACAAATTACTGATGAAGCATAATGTACACAGGAAGAACATAATATTTATATTGGACAGATTTTCTATGTATTCCCCACCCCCTCTTTCAGTTTCAGTACTTCAAAGAATCTCAACGAAAATTTAAAGAGCTTGTGTCCAGTAATGAACTTCAGATCTTGTACCTGGTACAGGAGTAGGTTTGTTGTAGCTACCACACACTGTGATTTATTTTAGAAGAGAATTAGGGTTTTAGTGCTTAAAAAATAAATGGTTTATTGTCCTTTAGCTGTAATTCAACTACAAATTCTATAAGAATCTTTGTCTTTTCCTGATACTGGGAGAGTCACACATTCTCTGTGTCCTTATAAATATCTGATTTTACAATTCACACTTTGTGTTAAGTAAGCATTTATTTGCTTCTGTCCACAATGGCACTGTGACTCATTCACTGCTGAGTTCCCAGTGACCTGCAGAGTGGATGGAACATGGTAAGTCTGAAGTCTGCAGTATAGTAAATAGAGGAAAATTATATTTTACCCATGTTTCTTGAGTTAAGGATATGATATGTCAATGGATACATTATTATTCCTTATATGGGAATTAAAATTACCAGATTACAAAATAGACATGACAGTGCAATCATTCTTAGAACAGTCCATTGACTACATTTCCCACAGGTTTTTGCAATATTTGGGAGCAAAATTAATTTAAAGGGCTAATGTTTATGCAGAAGCTTCCATTACATTACAACTACATGTTCACATGGGCATCCATACCCTTTGGCATCTGAAAATTCATTAACAGAGAAAAGCTATTTTTATTTTTCAGAAACACAAAGATTCAACTCAGAAATATGGCCCAGTCTTTGAGGGAATGACAAGGAAATGGACAAGAAGAATTTGACTCTACAAAATAGTTTTTAAGTTGTATGAGAACTTTTGCCACAGAAGTTAAGAGCCATGAAAAAAAAATCGCTTTTCTAACCTTAACTTTTGTGCTTCTCTACCACACAACCACCTTTCCATTTTATCCAACTTTCTCTTATCTCAGAAAAAGGAATGCATTTTTTTGCTGAAGGTAGTCCCTGTATTTCTACCTCAATAGGTTAGTGTTCATTGACCTCCTCTGTCATTCCTTATGCCACTCTTTTTATATCAGGTTTTTTTTAACTCATAAAAATTACTTTCCCCCTTCTCTTTTTTGGCCAGTACATTTAGATCTTTGTTACTATAATTAAAAATAAAATCCAATAGCCCTGGAAATTCATGAAAATGTCCAACTGTCCTCATAATTTTATTTTTATTATTTAATAAAATTTATTTATTTATTTTTATTGCAGTATAGTTGATTTGCAATGTTGTGTTAGTTTCAGGTATACAGTGATTCAGTTATACATACATATAGATCTATTTAGTTTCTTTTCCCTTACAGGTTATTACAAAATACTAAGTAGAATTCCCTGTGCTATACAGTAGGTCTTGTTGGTTATCGATTTTATATATAGTAAAAAATATATGTTAATCCCAAACTCCCAATTTATCCCTCCCCCACTTTCCCTTTTGGTAACCACAAGTTTGTTTTCTATCTCTGTGCATCTGTTTCTGTTTTATATATAGGTTCATTTGTATCATTTTTTTCTTAGATTCCATATAATTATAAGTACAAAGTAAAGTGATACAAGTTCATGCCTATCAGATCATCAAAACTTAAAAAGTTTGGCAACACAAAAATTTGATAAGGGATGGGTCAACAGGCTGTCTCAGTGAGACTGGAAATCAGTACAATCTCTGTGGATAAAAATTTGGTAATATCTATGCAAATTTAAAATGCAACTATAAGTCTAGGATTTTCTCACAAAAATACATACTATTAGGTTCATTGTCATGGTTTGCAAAAGTAATTTTAAAAAAGTATCAAAAAGTAAATGTCCGGTTGTAAGGGATTAACTAAATATCTTATTGTCATACATATAAGAGCCTAGTATGAAGCTGCTCAGAAAAGTAAGTGGTATGTGGAATACTGTCCAAAATATTTGTGGCTTTATTTATTTTTTTAAAATCAAGGTATGTAAATATGTACAAATACACACACATATCACTTACACATGCATAGAATTCTAAAGAATACATAAAAATTATTACCAGAGATTACTTTTTAGAAGTTAAACTGGAAGTGCCAAAATATTTTACTTTTCATAGGCTACCTCTTAGTATTATGGTTTAAATTTTTTGCTATGTTACTTTCATAGTTAAAAGAAATTTATTTATATAGCTGATGGGGTGCAGTTTGAACTAAAACAAAAATCCCATCATTTAAATTCAGGCTGTCACTTTTAGCCTTGATATTTTTTATTACTCTGTTCATTGTGTAAAATAAAAATAACATCAAAATTGAAATGATGCCTTCTTTCTCCCCAGTGTGTCTAGATGCCATTACCTAGAAGCAATCATCATTAATATTTTGGTACCCTTTCTTCCAGCTCTCTGTCCATCTCTCCTTGCTCTTGCCTGGGCTTCCCACAGTCCCTAAGGAGGGGGATGCATTGTGGGTAGGGGCACTTGTTCTGGAGTCATTGCAGCCCTGACAATGTGACTCTGGTCAACTTACCTAATTTCATGGTGCCTCTGTTTTCTCTTACATTTAATGGAACCTATTAATGTTGTTGTGGAAAAGGGAAAATCCATGCATATCACAATGATATCTAGGACATAGTAAGTGCTCATTAGAGGTGGTGATTATCCCCATATTCAGGCCATTCTTTTCTATTTTTCCTCTCCACATCCTACAGCTCTCCAGGCTCTCCATCATTAAAGTGCTTATCCCTTTGACCTTGCCACACCCTCCATCTATTATCCTCTCATTTTCCCTCTGCTACCACACCTTGAGTCTAGGTTGCCTTCTACATGGCTACTTCCTTTAACTACCACTCTGCCCTTTATCCTTGGCCATCTAACTTTTGTCTGCATTATTCTGCTAAAACTGTCCCATAAACACTTGCTAAAGGCTCAATGTAGTCACTAAATAAAATGACAATTCCTTAGCGCTGTGCAAACTTTTCATGGCATTTCAAGCATTCCTGTTGATCTTTCACCTCTTCCCTTGGTTTTCTTGACAGTTTTCTTGGTACCCTTCAAACAAACCTCTCTGACTGTCTTCTACTTTCCTCTAAATGTGACAATCCATGTGCTTCTTTGACCATTTTGTTTTTTTCTTTTACATTTTATCCATTGGCAAGAGCATTCAATCCAAGCCTTGAGCTTTCAAGCCTTTGAGGATTGCTCCCAAATACTTTTATCCCATCATGTGATTTCCATAGTCCCCATCCTACATTTCCAAATGACTATGTTGCATTTCCAGTAGAGATGGTTGTCAAACTTCCACCAAACTTCATTCTTCTTCCTCCACCTCCATCTGGGTTCTCTATTTTTTGCCAAGAAAAGCCATCTTTCTCTGTCACTTAGGATTAAATTTATAGTGTTATTAATTCTATTCTTTCCCTTATCCCCACATCCAACAGGTTGCTAACAACCATCAATTTCACTCTTTCTTTTTTAACATCTTTATTGGAGTATAATTGCTTTACAATGTTGCATTAGTTGCTGCTGTATAACAAAATAAATCAGCTATATGTATACATACATCCCCATATCCCCTCCCTCTTGTGTCTCCCTCCCACCTTCCCTATCCCACCCCTCTAGGGATCACAAAGCACCGAGCTGATCTCCCTGTGCTATGTGGCTGCTTCCGACTAGCTATCTATTTTACATTTGGGAGTGTATCTATGTCCATGCCACTTTCTCACTTCGTCCCAGCTCAATTTCAATCTTTAAACTGGTTCCAAGCTGCTCTCAGTTCTTTGGCCATGATCTAAGTTGAGGTCTTTATGACTTTTTCACCCTCCTGCTTCAAAAGCCTTTGAACTGGCTTCTATGCTTTAATCTCTTCCCCCTTTTAAACCTTCCTAAATAGTACTTTTGAATGAATTTCTTATCCCCCAGTTTTGGTCAATATTATTAAACTATTTTTGATGCTTTCTTCACTTCTTATCCATCTCCACTGAGGCAGTTTTAGTATAATTATTAAGGACATGGTCTTTGAAATCAGTTTCCCTGAATGTGAATTCTAGTTCAACCACTTACTAGCTGAGTGAACTTGGGAAAATTAATCTTTCTGTGCTTTTGTTTTCTCATCTGTAAAATGAGGATAATAATGGTACCTATCTCATAGTGTTGTCAGGATGAAAAAAGATAATACCTATTGTAAATTTTGTGTGGACAAAAACAACATCCAGTTTCTTTTATTTATTTTGTTTATGGTATGGCCCTTTTTTTTAACATCTATATTGGAGTATAATTGCTTTACATTGTTGTGTTAGTTTCTGCTGTATAAAAAAGTGAATCAGTTATAGGTATCCATATATCCCCATATCCCCTCTCTCATGCGTCTCCCTCTCACCCTCCCTATCCCACCCCTCTAGGTGGTCACAAAACACAGAGCTGATCTCCCTGTGCTATGTGGCTGCTTCCCACTAGGTATCTATTTTACATTTGGTAGTGTATATATGTCTATGCCACTCTCTCACTTCGTGCCACCTTACCCTTCCCCCTCCCCATGTCCTCAAGTCCATTCTCTATGTCTGTGTCTCTATTCCTGTACTGCCCTTAGATTCTTCAGAACCTTTTTTTTTTTTTTAGCTTCCATATATATGTGTTGTCATACGGTATTTGTCTTTCTCTTTCTGACTTACTTCACTCTGTATGACAGACTCTAGTTCCATCCTCCTCACTACAAATAACTCAATTTTGCTTCTTTTTATGGCTGAGTAATATTCCATTGCATATATGTGCCACATCTTCTTTATCCATTCATGTGTTGATGGACACTTAGGTTGCTTTCATGTCCTGACTATTGTAAACAGTGCTGCAATGAACATTGTGGTACATGACTTTTTTTTTTAATTTTATTTAATTTTTTTTATATAGCAGGTTCTTATTAGTTATCCATTTTATACATATTAGTGTATACATGTCAATCCCAATCTCCCAATTCATCCCACCACCACTGCCCCCCCCCGCCACTGCTTTTCCCCCTTGGTGTCCATACATTTGTTCTCTACATCTGTGTCTCAATTTCTGCCTTGCAAACCGGTTCACCTGTAGCATTTTTCTAGGTTCCACATATATGCGTTAATATGCGATATTTGTTTTACTCTTTCTGACTTACTTCACTCTGTATGACAGTCTCTAGATTCATCCAGGTCTCTACAAATGACCCAATTTTGTTCTTTTTTATGGCTGAGTAATATTCTATTGTATATGTGTGCTACATCTTCTTTATCCATTCATTTGTCGATGAACACTTAGGTTGCTTCCATGACCTGGCTATTGTAAATAGAGCTGCAATGAAAATTGTGGTACATGACTCTTTTTGAATTATGGTTTTCTCAAGGTATATGCCCAGCAGTGGGATTGCTGGGTCTTATGGTAGTTCTTTTTTTAGTTTTTTAAGGAAGCTCCATACTGTTCTCCATAGTGGCTATATCAGTTTACATTCCCACCAACAGTGCAAGAGGGTTCCCATTTCTCCACACTCTCTCCAGCATTTAGTGTTTGTAGTTTTTTTGATGATGGTCATTCTGACCAGTGTGAGGTGATACCTCATTGTAGTTCTGATTTTCACTGCCCTAATGATTAGTGATATTGAGCATCCTTTCATGTGTTTGTTGGCAATCTGTATACCTTCTTTGGAGAAATGTCTATTTAGGTCTTCTGCCCATTTTTGGATTGGGTTATTGGTTTTTTGATATTGAGCTGCATGAGCTGCTTGTATGTTTTGGAGATTAATCCTTTGACAGTTGCTTCATTTGCAAATATTTTCTCCCATTCTGAGGATTGTCTTTTTATCTTGTTTATGGTTTCCTTTGCTGTGCAAAAGCTTTTAAGTTTCATTAGGTCTCATTTGTTTATTTTTGTTTTTATTTCCATTTCTCTAGGAGGTGGGTCAAAAAGAATCTTGTTCTGATTTATGTCATAGAGTGTTCTGCTTATGTTTTCCTCTAAGAATTTTATAATGTCTGGCCTTACATTTAGGTCTTTAATCCATTTTGAGTTTATTTTACTGTATGGTGTCAGGGAGTGTTCTAATTTCATTCTTTTACATGTAGCTGTCCAGATTTCCCAGCACCACTTATTGAAGAGGCTGTCTTTTCTCCATTGTATATTCTTCCCTCCTTTAATAAAGATAAGGTGATCATATGTGCATGGGTTTATCTCTGGGTTTTCTATCTTATTCCATTGATCTATATTTCTGTTTTTGTGCCAGTACCATACTGTCTTGATTACTGTAGGTTTGTAGTATAGTCTGAAGTCAGGGAGCCTGATTCCTCCAGCTCTGTTTTTCTTTTTCAAGATTGCTTTGGCTATTCGGGGTCTTTTGTGTTTCCATACAAATTGTGAAATTTTTGTTCTAGTTCTGTGAAAAATGCCAGTGGTAGTTTGATAGGGATCCCACTGAATCTGTAGATTGCTTTGGGTAGTATAGTTATTTTCACAATGTTGATTCTTCCAATCCAAGAACATGGTATATCTCTCCATCTGTTTGTATCATCTTTAATTTCTTTCATCAGTGTCTTATAGTTTTCTGCATACAGGTCTTTTGTCCCCTTAGGTAGGTTTATTCCTAGGTATTTTATTCTTTTTGTTGTAGTGGTAAATGGGAGTGTTTCCTTAGTTTCTCTTTCAGATTTTTCATCATTAGTGTATAAGAATGCAAGAGATTTCTGTGACTTAACTTTGTATCCTGCTACTTTATCAAATTCACTGATTAACTCTAGTAGTTTTCTGGTAGCATCTTTAGGATTCTCTATGCATAGCATCATGTCATCTGCAAACAGTGAGAGTTTTACTTCTTTTCTGATTTGGATTCCTTTTATTTCCTTTTCTTCTCTGATTGCTGTAGCTAAAACTTCCCAAATAATAGTGGTGAGGGTGGACAACCTTGTCTTGTTCCTGACCTTAGTGAAAATGGTTTCAGTTTTTCACCATTGAGAATGATGTTGGCTGTGGGTTTGTCATACAGGCCTTTATTATTTTGAGGAAAGTTCCCTGTATGCCTACTTTCTGGAGAGTTTTTATCATAAATGGGTATTGAATTTTGTCACAAGCTTTTCTGCATCTATTGAGATTATCATATGGTTTTTATCCTTCAATTTGTTAATATGGTGTTATCACACTGATTGATTTGCATATGTTGAAGAATTCTTGTATTACTGGGATACACCCCACTTGATCATGGTGTATGATCCTTTTAATGTGCTGCTAGATTCTGTTTGCTAGTATGTTGAGGATTTTAGCATCTATGTTCATCAGTGATATTGACCTGTAGTTTTCTTTTTTTGTGACATCGTTGTCTGGTTTTGATATCAGGGTGATGCTGGCCTCATAGAATGAGTTTGGGAGTGTTCCTCCCTCTGCTATATTTTGGAAGAGTTTTTGAAGGTTAGGTGTTAGCTCTTCTCTAAATGTTTTATAGAATTCTCCTGTGAAACCATCTGGTCCTGGGCTTTTGTGTGTTGGAAGATTTTTAATCACAGTTTCAATTTTGGTGCTTGTGATTTGCCTGTTTATATTTTCTATTTCTTCCTGGTTCAGTCTCGGAAGGTTGTGCTTTTCTTAGAATTTGTCCATTTCTTCCCGGATGTCCATTTTATTGGCATATATATTTCTGCACTGTCAGTTGTTACTTCTCCTTTTTATTTTCTAATTTTATTGATTTGAGTCTTTCCTCTTATTTTCTTGATGAGTCTGGGTAATGTTTTATCAATTTTGTTTACCTTCTCAAAGAACCAGCTTTTAGTTTTATTGATCTTTGCTATCATTTCCTTGATTTCTTTTTCATTTATTTCTGAACTGATCTTTATGATTTTATTCCTTCTGCTAAGTTTGGCTTTTTTTAATTCTTTTTTCTCTAATTACTTTAGGTGTAGGTTAGGTTGTTTATTTGAGATGTTTCTTCTTTCTTGAGCTAGGATTGTATTGCTATAAACTTCCATCTTAGAACTGCTTTTGCTCCGTCCCATAGGTTTTGGGTCATCGTGTTTTCATTGTCACTTGTTTCTGGGTATTTTTTGATTTCCTCTTTGATTTATTCAGTGATCTCTTGTTTATTTAGTAGTGCAGTGTTTAGCCTCCATGTGTTTGTATTTTTTTTTAGTTTTTTCCCTGTAATTGATATTTAGTCTCATAGTGTTGTGGTCTGAAAAGATAGTTGATATGGTTTCAATTTTCGTAAATTTACCAAGGCTTGATTTGTGACCCAAGATATGATCTATCCTGGGGAATGTTCCATGAGCACTTGTGAAGAAAGTGTATTCTGTTATTTGGGGATGGAATGTCCTATAAATGTCAATTAAGTCCATCTTGTTTAATGTATCATTTAAAGCTTGTGTTTCCCTGTTTATTTTCATTTTGGTTGATCTGTTCATTGGTGAAAGTGGGGTGTTAAAGTCCTCTAGTATTATCGTGTTACTGTTGATTTCCCCTATTATGGCTGTTAGCATTTGCCTTATGTATTGAGGTGCTCCTCTTTTGCGTGCATAAATATTCACAATTGTTATATCTTCTTCTTGGATTGATCCCTTGATCATTATGTAGTGTCCTTCTTTGTCTCCTGTAATAGTCTTTGTTTTAAAGTCTATTTTGTCTGTTATGAGAATCGCTACTCCAGCTTTCTTTTGATTTCCATTTGCATGGAATATCTTTTTCCACCCCGTCACTTTCAGTCTGTATGTGTCCCTATGTCTGAAGTGGGTCTCTTGTAGACAGCATATATATGGGTCTTGCTTTTGTATCCGTTTAGCCAGTCTGTGTATTTTGGTTGGAGCATTTAGTCCATTTATATTTAAGGTAATTATCAATGTGTATGTTCCTATTACCATTTTCTTAATTGTTTTGGCTTTGTTATTGTAGGTCTGTTCTTTCTCTTGTGTTTCCTGCCCAAAGAAGTTCCTTTAACATTTGTTGTAGAGCTGGTTTGGTGGTGCTGAATTCTTTTAGCTTTTGCTTGTGCAAAGCTTTTGATTTCTCCATCGAATCTGAATTGAGATCCGTGCTTGGTAAAGTAATCTTGGTTGTAGTTTTTCCCCTTTCACCACTTTAAATATGTCCTGCCACTCCCTTCTGGCTTGCAGAGTTTCTGCTGAAAGGTCAGCTGTTAACATTATGGGGATTCCCTTGTATGTTATTTGTTGCTTTTTGCTTACTGCTTTCTATACTTTTTCTTTGTATTTAATTTTTCATAGTTTGATTAATATGTGCCTTGGCATGTTTCTCCTTGGATTCTCCTTGACTATTCTCCTTGACTATTTCCTTTCCCATATTAGGGAAGTTTTCAACTATAATCTCTTCAAATATTTTCTCAGTCCCTTTCTTTTTCTCTTCTTCTTCTGGGACCCCTTTAATTCAAATGTTGTTGCCTTTAATGTTGTCCCAGAGGTGTCTGAGACTGTCCTCAGTTCTTTTCATTCTTTTTTCTTTATTCTGCTCTGTGGTAGTTATTTCCACTATTTTATCTTCCAGGTCACTTTTCCATTCTTCTGCCTCAGTTTTTCTGCTACTGATTCCTTCTAGAGAATTTTTAATTTCATTTATTGTGTTGTTCATCATTGTTTGTTTGCACTTTAGTTCTTCTAGCTCCTTGTTAAACATTTCTTGGATTTTCTCCATTCTATTTCCAAGATTTTGGATGATCTTTACTATCATTAATCTGAATTCTTTTTCAGGTAGACTGCCTATTTCCTCTTCATTTGTTTAGTCTGGTGGGTTTTTACCTTACTCCTTCATCTGCTGGGTATTTCTCTGTCTTGTCATTTTGCTTAACTTACTGTGTTTGGGGTCTCTTTTTTGCAGGCTGCAAGTTCGTAGTTCCCTTTATTTTCAGTGTCTGCCCACAGTGGGTAAGGTTGGTTCAGTGAGTTGTGGAGGCTTCCTGGTCGAGAGAACTGGTGCCTGTGTTCTTGTGGATGAGCCTGTATTTTGTCTTTCTGGTAGCAGGACCACCTCCATTGGTGTGTTTTGGGGTGTCTGTGAACTTCTTATGGTTTTAGTCAACCTCTCTGCTAATGGGTGTAGTTGTGTTCCTGCCTTGCTAGTTGTTTGACATGGGGTGTCTAGCCCTGGAGCTTCCTAATCTTTGATTGGAGCTGGGTCTTAGCATTGAGATGGAGATCTCTTGGAGAGCTCTTGCTGATTGATATTACATGGGGCCAGGAGGTCTCTGGTGGTCCAGTGTCCTGAACACAGCTCTCCCACCTCAGAGGCTCAAGCCTGACACCAGGCTGAGCACGAAGACCCTGTCACCCACATGACTAGGTATGTAGGGTGTTTCTTGCCTTTTGTGAAGTCTGAGGTCTACTACCAGCATTCAGTAGGTGTTCTATAGGAGTTGTTCCACATGTAGATGTATTTTTGTTGTACTTGTGGTGAAGAAGGTGATCTCTGCATCTTCCTCCTCCGCCATCTTGAAGGTCCTCCTCCAGTTCCTATTTGAATCCTCTAGAGTGCCTAGTACAGTACTTTGCATATGGTAGAGTTTCCATAAATGTTCACTGCATAAGTGAGTAAATAAACACATAAGTGAAGGAAATCTTAGAATGTGAAAGATATTGAAAATGACCAAACTAAATTTAGGAAAAATAAAAGGAATTAATATGATCATAAACTTATTATCTGAAGTAGTAATATCTGCAGAAAGTATAAACTAAGTAGATACTAAAATGAGTTGTTAATCTCTTGTAAAAGAATGTGAATGAATCTAAACTTTAAATATGAGTTTAAGAAGGTCAAAGTACCCTCCTGTAATCTAAAGATGATTGAGCTGGAAAGGTAGAAACATTTTCAGAATCTCTAGAGTAGAATATATTGCAAGGTTTGAGAAATACTCTTTTATTTGTTAAAATACCCTTGAGATAAACCCATTACATTAGAAATAATTTACTCTTAAGTTACTTCATAACCATCCACCATAGTTATTTCTGGTATACAGAAGTATCAGTTATAATTCAGTTGCAAAGTTAAACTAGAAGAAAAAGCCATCTGTTGCTTTGAAATATTTGCCTTTGAATGAAGTTATAAAGAACCAGAAGAACACTCATTTACTATAAAAGGAAGAGTCATAAGAATAAAATTGCTAAATTTCAGCAAATAAATTTTAAAATAGCATATCAGTGTACCTACAAAAACAAACTGGAAAATAATGCAACATATATGACAAATAGTCAAATATGTTATTACAATTTCTTTTGTAAAAAAGTTATTTCAAATTAATTTTTTAAAAATATACACCCTAACTTAAAAATGGGCAAATGACATGAGAACTGGTCTAATAAATGGTGAATGAGTAATGAATATCCAAAGATATTCATAAAGAATATCCAAAAGATATTCATTTAGACAAACATGAACATTTGCTTTATATCAAAAATTATATATAAATACCTCTTGTCAGATTATACATATTAATAACCTAGTACTGCTGAGGGTGCAGTAAAAATGATTATTGTATATGCCACTGCAGGATGTACAGATTGATAGAATTTACTTGAAATAATTTGTTAACATGGATTTTTAAATTGTACCTTTTAATTCATTTATTCAACAAATATTTCTTGATCATCAGGCATTGTTTGTGGGTACTGAGGATAAAGAACAAACAAACTATAAACTATCAAATAGATATAAGTCATGGAAGGAGTGAGAAATGTTTGAAGAAAAGTAAAACAGAATAAGGGAATAGATAGTACCTTGGGATGCTCTCTGACTTATGGAAGTTAGGGAGTGCCCCATTGGGATAGGTACCATTTGAACACAGAATTGAACGAAGGGAAGGAGTGAGCTATGGGGCCATCTGGAAGGAGAGTATTGCAGGCAAAGGGAGCAAGAACGAAGACCCTGAGTGTGTTTGGGACCAGGAAGTTCATGTATCAAATGTGCAGGGCACAGTGGCAGGAGATGAGGGTGGGCAGGTGGCCAGGATCCAGATCTGATAGGATCTTATCCTAGGCAGTGTTAAAGACATCAACTTTTTCTGGGTATAATGAGAAGCCACTGAGATGTTTACCTATGAGAGTAATATAATGTGATTCCTTTTTTTATAGATTGCTGTCAGGAAAATAGACTACAGAGGGATCAGGGCAAGGATGGATGCAGTGTTAGCGAGACTATTACCCAATAATATTTTAGGACTCAGAATCCCTTGGAATCTGTATTTTAAATGCACTGTCAGTTTTCTGATTGATTTACTGGAGGTTTTTAAAAATAAGTTTTCCTCTGTTCTGATAATTTTATTTTAATTAAAAACAGGTATGTCCACTGTCCCTTCTGCTTCATCCTACTACATCTGGAATTGTGCTTTAGAGCACTTTGAGTTTTTAAATAAATTTTTCTAGAAAAAATTTTCTGGGAAATTCTTTAGCCTAATTCCTGCAATAAGTGATAATATTTCTCACCAGAATTTTGCATATGAGGCAGACAAGGCCCAAGAGGTTAAGAGTCTTCTCAAAAGTCTCAGAGCTACTAAGTGGATGAATGCTGACCACAGCTAAGCTCATCTCTTTCCACTAGCACTTGGAAATCTTCCCTTATGGATGACTCTGAATACTGAGGAAGACGGAGCACTTAGGTTTCTCGGTTCGAGAGAGGAGTCTGGGCGGGGTGTGTGTGGTGGTGGTGGTGATGGTGAGAGTTTAATGCAGAAGGCTACACAGCCTGCCACTAGCCAGGCTACTGCTAGGTATCATTTAAGGCATCTTTCTGCCTCATCATGACCCCAAAATGCTACCCAAACAGAGGAATTAGCCAAATTCCTTAGGCAAAACCAAACTTCTTACTTTCAGGAAAAAGAGCATCCAAAAATTTCTTGGATATCAAATAATATTTCATGAAATAATATTTTTATGACTTAAGTGTGAACAAATCAGAAGCACATGTTTTCAGTTTCCTGAGGAATAATGATTGCTTTAAAATTAACCTAAAGGTGCCAGGTGGAGTTTAGATTTTATGAAGTCTCAAACATTTGGCAAATAGTTCAAGATGTTGGACCCAGTGAGCATCTGGATTCATCCTGTCCTGATATAAATTAGATATTGCAAACATGTGTTGAGTTGTGTGGCTTTGATCTCCTTTTAAAAGGGATTGGATTCTCGGGAACTAACTTGCTCTCGCAAATGGAAGTTCAGTGTGGTGTGTGCCTGGATTTTCCTTCTCTCCACTAATATTTTCCATTAACTCATGGGAACATGGATGAACATTTGGAAAGCCAATTTGGAAATGTGGCATGACCAAAGGAACTTCATACTTAAAAATTAATAAGTAAAAATGTTAATGATCATCACAAACCTGCTCAGGGGACCTTTTAAATTGGTAGTTAGCTTTTAGAAACTGTTCTCATCTGGGAAATTATGGACCAGATTTTTGTGAACATTCCAACATAGTTAGGATTCATGATCATAGGAAGTGATGAAGCATAGACATGTATAGGAAAAATCTTTCTAATCTTATTCACTGTGATTGAAAAAAAAAAGGGGAAAAAATGGAACCTCTTAAAGAAAACATCTCTTTGGACTTTGGCTCACATTGAAATACTGGTTATAAATGACATGAAACCAGCATGATTCTGACTGTTATGCAGTCTAAGTTGATAATAGTTTATAGACACTGAGTGAGTTTTATTTAATAGAGCATAATTTATTATGTTACTTTTCCAACAATTTAAACTTTTTCTTACATAAGCATATGTGTGTATCTTCCAGTTTGTTGAGGGGAGGCTATACCACGGAAGGCAGGAGCCACAGGTGTCTGAGCTGAAAGAGCCAGACTCACGCCACAAGACTGAGTTGCATTTCTTCTTCTATAGCATCAAAGAATCATGAAAAATACTCTTTTCTCTTGATCTTATAATATTTAGCCATTTCTCCTTTATATCCCAGCTGAACCTCTAGGTTGTTTGCCTCAGTGGCCCCCAATTTCCATTTGCCAGGGGAACTTTCAAAGCTGTTTGGCTTACTTTTATACATATCTATCTTGGTTTCAAATGATCACTTGTTGCATTTCCAGTAGAGATGGTTGTCAAACTTCCACCAAACTTCATTCTTCTTCCTCCACCTCCATCTGGGTTCTCTATTTTTTGCCAAGAAAAGCCATCTTTCTCTGTCACTTAGGATTAAATTTACAGTTGTTATTAATTCTATTCTTTCCCTTATCTCCACATCCAACAGGTTGCTAACAACTATGAATTTCACTCTTTCTTTTTTTAACATCTTTATTGGAGTATAATTGCTTTACAATGTTGCGTTAGTTGCTGCTGTATAACAAAGTGAATCAGCTATACGTATACATATATCCCCATATCCCTTCCCTCTTGCGTCTCCCTCCCACCCTCCCTATCCCACCCCTCTAGGTGGTCACAAAGCATTGAGCTGATCTCCCTGGGCTATGCGGTTGCTTCTCACTAACTATCTATCCAAATACTTTTTAGATTTATATTTTGAAAAGATAATTGGAGAATGGATTGTAGAGGGGCAAGAGTGAATACTGGGAAACCAGTTAGGATGCTGTTGTAATAACACAGATGAGAGTTGGTATTTCAACTAGAGCAGGGGCAATGGAGTTAGAGGAAAATAGACATATTGAAGATCTACATTAGAGGTAGGTCCTTCAGCATTTGCTAATGGATTGACTTTGTCTGGTGAGGGTGAGGAAATTTGAAGAATTAAGCAGGAGTGTCTCTTTCCTCTTTAAATTTTTGTTTGTTTGTTTTAACAACAGAATACTTGGTGATATATTTATTGTGATAAGGAAGGATGGGAGAGAAATGAATTTTGGATTCAAGAGGTAAAGGTCCCAATGACGTGTGAGGCCAGGGCCCTGGACCAGATATGTACAACTGGATGTCCTGAGCTTATAAAGCGCTTTAAAGCACGGCAATGGAGAAGGCCATATGGAGATACGGTTCAGACAGAGACAAGAAAAGAAATCCAGGCCCTCCAACTTTGCAAGATTGGGATAAAGAGGAAAAGCCCTAGCAGGGAAGCTGAGAATGAATGATTGGGGGAAAATCAAGATGAGGTGGATTAAGAGGGGGGATAAAAACACAAAACAAACAAAAGAAATAGCTACTTTCTGAAGGGCACATCAAGTCATGTCTCTCTTCCTGCATTATCCAATATTGACTAGATAAACATCTCTTCTCCATAATCATACCCACAAAGTTCATTAACCTGAGCTGGGACAGCAGCTTTTCTCAGCAGGCATTAGCAAGGCAAAGAGGTTGTTTCAGATAATGAATGACTCCGTTTTATGTGCAGCCCACAATGGTAAGATTAAGATAGGAGCCAGAGATCTTCAGATATATTGCCCCTCCGTTCAGGTGTTTTGGATAGGAGATAAGTCTTTGTTACCAATAGGCCTTATTCCTCTATCATAAAGTGAGCTGAACTAGCTGGAAATGCAGCCTAGAAGAACCTTTCAAGTTCACACTTAGTCTGTACAAGCTGATGGTTTATTTAAGGCAGGGCCAATCAACAAACTTCCAAAAAGTATCCAGAGGCATGCCAGCCCTTTTCCTGATATTTAGTCTACATTGTGATATAGAAATCAGCAAAATTACAAATATAAATACTCTATGCTTCCACACTATCGCTTAGCTTTCAAGGCAGAATACTTGCCTTATTCATTTCTGTAGCCCCAGCATGTAACCAGCACCTGGCAGAGTGGGAACTTAAATCAGCATTTCTTGAATGAGTAAGTAAATAGATACCCAGTACAGAGCACTAAAGAAGTAGAAATAAAGACGATAGAAAAAAATCTTAGCTTCTATTATGAAAATTCTTACATCATCTTTTATCTATGTCCTATACAAAGTATTGATATGTTTACTGTACTATTATAATTGCAAGGCCTCTTCCTAGGCATCAATATTTGTACAAAGCTATGAATTTTCCATCATACATTTTTTTTTCCACTCAAGGAAGCTACTTTCTAATGCAACAAAGCCAGTGAAAAGAACCAAGCCAAAACTCTATAATACCAACAGTGATGGTAAGGCTGAGCTGTGACATGGTAAATACTATATCTTGTTTTACAAAAAAAATCCAAATTGATATTTAATAGTCTGATAGTTGTGCCAGGAGCACACAGAATGCAGAAGAAACACTTGTAGATTGCAAAGTGATATTTAAAGAAAAATGCAGACCCGATAAGCATTTCCATGTTTTGTAGATTTGCTTTTCAAGAAAAGATGTTGAATAGGCCATTTGATAGGTTAGCTGAATGCAGCTGTTTAGATATGTGTTGGGTCTGCTACTGAATTTTTCATTAAAAATATGTGGTTAACAGCAGCCAACCTGATTTGCATGTGTGTGTTTCTGATTTGTTCACCGCTATGCCTCCCATCTCCTACATCTTAATCACACCCAGGCGCCCGCCCCATTACATTACCAGAAGGGAAGTGATGGACATCCTTTGACTCTCTTCATGACCCCCTGATAATCCTGTTTCACACACAGGCTCCCTGCTGTATGAAACACAAAAGCTGCCACTGTAGTTCTTTACTTCCAGTCGATATTCTGACAGACTTGATCTAGCAAATTAGTATGCTGTGGTAAGGGCATGACAAAAGACCCTTTTGACACACTCTGAATCAATACCAAGGCCGACAGAGAGCCATTTCACTGTAGTTCTGTTATTTTTTTCCCCTTTTGATGACCCTTTGCTTTTTTTTTTACCAGCTTATCTGACCTTGTCAGATTTAAAAACATAATGTTGGAAAAGTCATCCTTGCACACACATGTGCATGGGCGCATGTGCACATACACACTTGCACACACAAAGACCATCGATAGCATGCCAAAATGCCTAATAAAGATATAAAACAGAAATGTAGCTGGTGAGGAAATTCAAATGCCTCTCATAAAATGATCCTTCTTTCTACTAATAAAAAGGGAAAAATTGGAAAATAATCGGCCAACTCAAACAGCTATATATATTACTGAATATAGTTTAATTAAGCCAGGCCAGTTTTCATATCAGGTTATAACCGGATATAGCCAGTTTTCAAATTCTGCAACTTGTTAGAATAAAACATATAATTCCATGGGTACTGTATATTTCAGATTGCTCATCAGTTATTTTAACCAAGGCTGTTGAGTAAAGGATATTGACCATTCTGTTAAATTTCTGAGGTTAATACTATTAGTAAACTTCAAATAGTGACAGAGAGCAAAATAAAATTACTAATAAAAATATAAATCTTCCCTTTACAAATCTTTATCATAATGAAATCTTACCTTTTTAATATCATGCATTTTTGGTATAGGTATTCTAATTTTCCACACTTATTCGTAGTATAAGGAATCCCAATATTATATCTCACTTGCCACATGCATAATGTGGCCTCTCTAAATGTTTGGTTTTTAAACAAAAACACATACACATTAATTTAAACGTTGATGGTCTATTAGTTTTAATCTAAGCATATCTGGTTTATGCAGCTGTTAGAACTTCATTTTATTTTATTTTGAAAACATAATTATGTATATTATAAATACTAATTCAACAAAATGATGTGTCTTTAATTCACACTTTATTCAGCAGATAAGAAACGCATGCTCTAAAATTAACTGTGCTGCAATTGTATCTGTTGTCTTCTGTTTTTGCAACCACAGAACACAAGAAAAGACTTGAAAATGCACTTGAAAATGTTTCTCAGAGCTTAGTATGTAAAGATTAGACTAAAGAAAAGTTAGGTCCAAAAGTAGAGGTTCCCAGGCTGAGAAAACACTTTACCTTTACTACAAAAAAAAAAATTTCTCTCTTCTAAAACAGACGCACAGTTGATTTCTAGTGTTTTCCAGGGAGTATGTATGCCACCTATGTGGCATTTCATCACCTTCCAGTACAGAAACCATGTTCTCTCAAATGAAACAACTCTACAGACTCAATTCAGACATTATACTACTTCAGTTAATCCTTTCTATAAACATGTTGGCAAAATTATCCAATATAATTCCAAGTCCTCGCTCACTTTTTTTCAATGAAACATTATTAGGAACTCAAATAGTCTCCAAAATCATTCCAGCTTGGGAACAGTTTTTGTTCTTTTGATTTATC
The DNA here is from genome assembly GCF_951394435.1 of Stenella coeruleoalba. Taxonomy (NCBI): domain Eukaryota; kingdom Metazoa; phylum Chordata; class Mammalia; order Artiodactyla; family Delphinidae; genus Stenella; species Stenella coeruleoalba. The sequence goes on from NC_137148.1 coordinate 38,699,587, forward strand.
AGTGCTGATATCAGGGCAAACTGATTCATGGGCCTCTATATACGGATAGGGCACAGAGTTGGAGGATATGGATAAATCACAGCTGTAATGACATTACTTGTATAAATCCCTTTGTGAATTCTACAATAGCAGGGCAATACAATTCTGGAATACACGGTATTTGCATTAAAAAAAGACTATTGTTAATATAATTTAGTTTATGTCTTCTAAGCTGTACAGACTCTGGGGAGGATAAAAATATAGATATAAATGATATCTTTACTGTTATTTCAGTTTAGATAATTAGTTAAGAGACAAATAGATGAAGATAAGAAAAATGGTTTTCTTAGAAAGCTGTGTCTGCAAGACACAAACATTTTAAATTTCCTGCATTTTTTGTTTCAGGAATATACACAGTTCTTACAAATAAATTAATTAGGAGAAACTGGGGTTTTTTTGGATGTCTGTGGCTGCCTGTCCAAATAAATCACACAAATCTTGTAGTCTTTCTAGAATTTGACTTCCCCAATCCAATGTACACACACAACACACACACACACACACACACAGTGACTGTAACTGCTCTACCATTAGTCAAGGGGATGAGATTCCCGTTCACATTGAGCAAAAGTTTAAATTTAGATGTTGGAGTCCAATTACCTGAAGGAGGACAGTTAGACAACACAGAGGGGTATAAAGAAATTTTTAAAATTTCTGTTTGTGATCCAGAGAGAAGATCTCCATCATAATGAACTAAGATCTCTACAGTTTTGTTACTGGTTTGTTCATCCTCCTCCCAGACCCCCCACTCTCCCCTACTTTGCACTTGAGGTTTTTTTGTTTGTTTTTTAATGGTTCTCTCCAGTGCTAATTATTACTTGTTCTTGGATTAGATTTTTTTCTTATACACTGTCATGCCCTTATACTATTTATTTCAGTCTTGGGCCTTAGCTGATTGGAAAACCTGCAGTCCTGCCTAACTTAAACCTTGCCTATAAACAATTTTCTTTTTAGAAAATAATCCTTTGCAAATCTGTCTCTTTTTGGCTCCTGCAGTTTTCATCTTGCAAATTCACACTTCACCCATGAGGACTTCAGGTAACTGAGTTTAGATAGAAGTTGAGCTCACAGGAAAGGAATCATTTACCTGGGCAGGAGGATATTGTGTGTCTGGATGTCCTAATTTGCCCTGTACAACTTGTTGGACTAAACTCCTCATGATGCAATGAAACCGGATGATTTCCATGAGGTGGCTTGATAACTTTAGATCAGAGAAGATCATCTCTCTGTTTTCTAAAATAGATTTTTAAGTGACTGTTATGTCACTTTTCCATCTGTACAAACCATTACTTGCACATGGTTTTTGAGGTATTTCCCCTTATTTAAATAAAAGTTCAAAGTTCAAATTGAGTCAGATATCCTCCATACTGAAGAAAATACATGTATAAAACTTGAGTATTATATGAACATTATTTTCTTAAAAATAAATCATTAAAATCTGGCCTGAGGTTTGAAAGAATAAATGTGTTAAATATGGGAAATATTTCTTTATTCACAACATTAATGTGAATACCAAAGTCCTTACACAACTAAATCCTGATTACTTAGTAACATTTTATCCAATTGTTTTTTCCAGATAAAACCTTCTTTTACTTTTTGAAATATCGCCTGCCTCCTGACGACTTCATTTCCTCCAAGGTTCTCACCAGTGCAAACAAGTAAAGGTAGAGAAAAATATCACTCAAGGCAGTCATCTGTGTAGCTCTTTAAATATGATCTTTTTTTATTCTATAGTTTTCAATACAATTAAAACATTGAAATGTTAAGGTGGATGACTACATCATTTACAAAAAGACTGAATGAGACTAATATGACACAAATAAGACTTGCCAGAGATTTTCAAGCTCATGTTCAAGTAACTACTATGAAATAACAGAATTTCCAGGAATGAAAAATATTCCATAAGAACAAATTACCATTGGTGGGGAAAGAAAGCCAAACCAAAGAGCAATAGAAGAAAAGTGACACAAAATGCATGCTTACAAGGCTTATAAGGTATTTGCTAATGATGTCTGCATGGTGGTTTTATATTTATTCTACTTGACCCAGTATTTTGGATCTTTTCCCTTCAAAATATCTTTAACTATCAAAGTGATTACAAATGGGAAAAATTGCACTAGAATAACTGCTATCTTCATGGTTTTGAGAATTGGAATAATGTAGCAAAAGAGTAAATTCAGTGTTTAGTGCTATCCCCAAATTCATTATTACCCTGACTACAGCTTCAGTGAGTCCTTCAGAAACAAGAAAGGCAAAACCATGAAAATGCTTCTGGAGCTATTCCACTCTCTAAATTAGGCAAGTCTGGTTTGGCTGGAGTAACACTCATTAGAGTAAAACCCAAATGATAAACACCCTCACGCCAAGAAATCAAGAACAGTAGGTAACTGTTTCCATGAGCCAGGTGAGTGGAAGCTAGTGGAGGGATGTAAGTCTCTGTCACCATCACAAACAGTGGTGGAGGCACGTGGTGGGTTAGCCTAACCGGGGATATGAACAGGCCTGGTTGTGGGCTGTGGAGCAGGGAGATAGGTAATAGTGCTTGGTGGTCTTAGCTGGGAGTATGGCATGATGCTTCAGTATGACAGCACTGTGTCTTGCCATACACAGTGGAGGCATAAAGAAGAGACAAAGCCTTGGGAAAAAAGGGCAGGACAGGATTCTACTGGGGACATGTCCTAAGAGAAATTGAGTTCATTCTCCTGCTGGCTCCTCATACTTCTGGGAGGGAGTCCTTTAGAGTCTATGAAGATGCTAGAAAATATTTCTGGATAAAGCGAAGCATAATAAACTCTACTGAAATTCCTCGTTAGGAAGATGGCAGGCAATTCTGATTAATTTGTTTTTACTGTGAAGAGGAGGGGCAAAATCAGAAGCATGTTGTGATCAGTCTCTTCACTCCACACAGACAGATGCAAGTGTAGAGTGCATTGTCCTGGGTCTCCTAGTCTAGCCTAGAGGTCAGTCCTTATCTCTTGACTCGCAGAGACTCACGTACCTGCATGGCCCACTCCTTCACCTTGCTATGTCGCATTTGAGAGAGGGCAGGGGGGAAAGGGGAAAAAGAGGTAAGAAATATTGACTGAAAACATGTTGAATTATTGAAAAATTGTTTGAATTATTTTGGTGGGTTTATTCATGTTCCACCTCCCTCTTAATTACCATGAAAATGTATGTATATGACTGCATCAAGAAGTACTGAGTACATTTTTTTTCAACAAATATTTCCCATACTTAAGCAGCACATCACATAAATATGTGATTAGGACTGATTTCTATTTTAGAATCTGGAATTCATCACTTAGAAAAAATTTTTTTCTCCTTAGATCAACAGCCTTATCCATTGCAACTACATTCTTTAAAGTCACAATTCTACCTATAGTTTGCAGTTTTCTTGAACACAATGTCAAATTATAGAGCATTATTGCAGTGTAAAAAAGCATTCATTGAGATTAATTGATGCACATCTGTGAGGTCAACTAATCTTTACAGTGCCCTGGAAGAACTTGAAAGGACAAAATTTGGTTTACTGACATTTCACAATTTCAAGGTTGAAGCTTTGCTGAGAAAGGTAAATGTGGAAAACCCTATCAAAAATTACATATGTAAAGATGTGGCTTCAACATCACCTGTCTCTATTTGCTTCCCTTTCTCCTTATTGATTTAGTTCCTGTCCTTTTTTCTTCTCTCTTATTCCTGTTCTTCTTTGGATTCCATACTCTTTCAATTCTAAAGATAACTTCAATGCAAGTGCCTTGTATATCCATGTTTCTAAAAATTCAGAATCAAGTTTCTAAGCACATGTGCACAGTTCAATACATCTCTAACTGAACCCATCATCCAAAACCTGAAACAATCCATTCCCCTTGCTCAGACTCCAAATATCTGAGTCATCATCAACTCTTCTCTCTTCCTTCCTTTCCTATCTATTCAGTGAGCAAATCCTACTCCTACTACCTCTTCCATATTCTTTATTTCTTTTTCTGCTTCTCTATCCTATGAACTCTGTTTTTGTTCGTGTTCTCCTTACCAGCAACTGTGAGTATTTCAACAATCTCCTACTGTGGAAGAACAGTCTTCCACACTGACAAAAGGACTATTTTACTAATCTTATTTAATCTTATTATTTTTCTACTTAAAAAACCTTTAATGACTAATCATGTGACAAAGAATGAAGTTTTCATAGCTCTTTGTTATATGAACCCATCCTACTTTATTATCCATACTCCTTATGTGAATGTCCACCTTTAGCTCTAATACTTAAGGCATAGCCCCAAAAGGATGCTTCCTATATCTGAAACACCCCACCGTCTTGCTTGCAATGCTCTATATCCACATAATCAACTGTCAATGGCCTACACGTTTTCCAAGTTCAGTTCATCTATTAACTCCTTTCTGAGACTTAAAAAATACCAGATAGAACTATTCTTTTCCTTTCTTATAGAACATTCCGCCTTGTGTTGTAACTAATAATAAATGTATCTCTCTCCCTAAGTCATTCCTTATTTTGCATTACATAGTGTAGTCATCAAAAATATTTGCTTAATTGTATTGTTCTTTTGCAAGCATGAAGTCTGAGAAAGAAGAAAACTGTGAGCGAAACATATCTGAGAAAGCAAGCTGAATCCTCTATTTGTCATAATTCTTTCTCTCCCCAAGTCATCTCCATAACACAGCATCTCCACCTCGTCCTGTTGAGTCCAATTGTACTCCTTCAGTTGTTATGTCTGGAATTTGGCCAAGGATGGTGGAGTAGAAGGCCCTTGAGCTCACCCCCTCTCACCAGCACAGCAAAATCACAGCTAACTGCTGAATAACCATTGATTAAAAAAAGACTGGAACCTATCAAAAAAGATATTCGACATCCAAAGACATAAAGAAGAAACCACAACGAGATGGTAGGAGGGGCGTACTCGTGATATAATCAGTTGTTATATTGTCCTTTTTCTTTTCTTGTCAATCACACTAAATTTCACCTAAATGTGTAGCCTATATTTCCCTAGGATCTGTTGATTCCTTCCCACCAATCTTCTCTGGCTTCTTGCTTTTCTTTGGTTTCTAAGAAAACATTTGCTGAAGGAAAATACACCTACATACTAGGGGTTTTTTTGTTTTGTTATTTTTTTAATTGAAGTGTAATTGAAATATAACATTATATGCATTTTAGGTATAAATATAATAATTCAGTATTTATGTGCATTGAAAAATGATCACCACAGTAAATCTAGTTAACATCCATCACCATACATAGTTGAAATTTTTTTTTCTTGTGATGAGGAAGGACTTTTATGATTCACTCTCTCAGCAACTTGGCAACTGCTTTTTGTCATTGTTGTTGTTGTTTTTAAGTTCCTAGATACCATCTCCACAAAGACTTAATCTTTCTTGGATTCTACTTATAGCAGAAGTCAAGGCATGGTAGAATGTTCTGCAGTAATTTGATGACAGGCACCAGAAGCCAGCACTTGAGTTTTTAGGGAAACTTGTTCCTGACCAAATAGGATTAAGGCTGTTTAAAAATGTAATTCATTTGGGTTTCTCTTTTCTTTTGAACACGTGCCTATAGTGCTTATTTTGTCTAGGTGAAAAGCATATGAATTGCTGCAGGAAAAGAAATTCACTTAGTTTATGTCTTGTGTAGTTATTTTTCTTTTTTTAAAAGGGTTAGAATTTCTCAATGAAAAACTGTTTCCAGAAACTAAGCATAATGAACCACCTGATCGCAGAGCTGCAACACCTCACTCTCCAGTCAATGGAACTTTATACTACCCAAAGCTTATGGCAATGTGCTACTTTGTCTACTACCATGAATCTTAGCTAAATCAAACCCCACAGCCTTTCCCAGTACATTGCACAGCAGACAGCAGGTTCAAATGGAATGACAACCATGGCTACACACTAAGCCTGACTCAGCAGGATGAACTGGCCACATTAATATGTGCTTTCTCTTTTTTCTTCTTTTCCTTGGGCCAATTTCCTAGTCTAGATAAATATTCATTCTACCTCCCAACCATTTCTCCCCCTGTGCTATTTTAAAAGCTTTGTCTCTCATTTTTGGAAACAAAGTCTCTCTCCAAGAATTTTTTTTCTCCTGGTATTTATTTTATTTTAAAATATCATTGTTGGTTTTTCTGAATAAGAAGATCATATAAAGTATATAGAAAACTCCCTCAGTTGTCTCCAGACTACCTTCCATGCTTCTTCCTTCTAAAAAGAATTCTGATATTTTTCAAGTTCTTACTCCTCTCCTCCAAAGCCCCGTGTCTCCATCCCCCAGGGCAGAGGCAGGTCTAATGGGTTTTAAGGTTATCTCTTCTGCTAAGGCTGGCTGAGAAATGAGAATGTGAGCACATTTTGGTGTGATGGAGGGAGACTCTGCAAAGGAGTGTGTGAGAAGATTCTTCACTTCAGGAAAAAGAAAGCCAGAGAACATCTTTATTCTTCCTCGGGACATTTTCACAAATGTATGATATCCCTGTACCATTGCTCTTGATATCTGCCTAACGATAAAAACAAAACCAAAGATGGCAGAGAGCAGAGATGAAAAAGACCTACTCTTGGATGAAATCCTCAAGCTGCTGGCTCCACCATCAGCCCAACTGGATTTACTGTTCACGTGAGATAATACGTTTTCTTGTTGTTCGAACTATTTTAGTCAGTTTATGCCTTGCAGTTGAAAATATCCTAACTGATGCGAAGGTGCACAAAATTCAAGCCGTAAAATCCATGGTAATCTCACTCGTTTCTCTTAATTCTGCTGCCCATCTCAATGCCCAGTGTCTACGAAGAGAGAAAAATCTCCTGAAAACTTTAAGGTTTAAACCCCTCTTCTTTAGTATGAAAATCCAGCCTGCTACCCTTCCCCCCAATATCTGATAAACTGGCACTATTAAGAGCTAACATTTTAACAGGGAAAGCTAGAGAGCAAAGCCTTTCACCTCTGAGATATAAAAGAGCAAATGGAGAGAAGGGCAGAATTGCCAGACCAGCATTACCTGCTTCTGTTTTGTCTTCAGGCAAACTTGGCAGCTACCATATGCTTACATGCTTCTTCACGTAAGACCATAAATGAGCATTTTATATTCCGATGAACAAACACTGTCTTTTTTTTTGGTAACACAATTATTCAACAAATCCTTGCTGAGGGCATAAGATATTATAGCCCTGGTGGGAGAGTGATTATTTGTCAGACATATTTCTGCAAACACTGAGTTTACAGTGCAGGGGTGAAGAGAAGGTAAGGGCTCTGCAATCAACATGGGGAAGATCCTAGCGATGGTGTAGATAACAACACCCCATCACCCTTTCTCCCATATGGTGCTAGGTTCAGGAGAGGCACAATATTGCCTACACAGTGGTAACCAGGGGTGCTCACCAAGCTTCAGGTGCTCTTCATTAAGTCACTCTGCTGCTGGCCCTCCTGGATGCTACCACTATGGACATCCCTCCAGTCCAATGATTTTTAACCCAGTTTCAATGTGACTTGAGCCAGCGTCACACGACTTGTGTCATGAAACTGCTAATCCGTGGAGAAACCCTGCACTGTAGTCTCTTTTTAGAGAGGTTACTTCTCTGGCCTGCTTTGACACATGCCATGCCTGTAACCCTCAGTAGTGGCCAAAGGCTGGACTGGGTCCCTCATACCTGCTGAAGTCTGGGCCTTGCTAGTAAAAATGCCCCTTAGAGTTTTCTGGATTTTATCTCACTAGCCTGTGCCCAAGTATTGTTTTTATTCATTGAAAACCCTCTTCTTTAAGGCTACCCAATAATCATAGGCATGGATGGGAAAAATTCAGATGATCACATATTATGAAATCAATAATAATAATATTAATAATAGCAATCACAAATATTTATTGAGCATTTATTGTACTCCAAGCACTGAACTAATTTGGTACTGTGTCACTTGACTTTCACAGTTGCTCTCTCTGATAAATAGTATTATTTTACCCATATTACAGATGATGAAACTGAGACACAGTGAAACTGAATAATTTTCCCAGGGTCTTATAGCCACTTTCCTGACCCTACAGGAATGCAACGTAGACAAAAGTTGGTAAATAACCTCAGTTCCATATCCTAAGGGAGAGTTTATCTCTGTGCAATTTCTTAGGAATTGGATTGAACTGGAGGCGCTCTGGCCTCCAGTTCTTCAGGGATAGGGAGGACAATGTGAGATTGACAAATTTAAACATCTGTACACATGTAGACTTGCCCTTAAAAATTCTCAGTGTAATCAGGGAGATAGAGTATTTAAACAGGAAAGAGTTAATAACAATACCAAGTGATGTGTTATACAGCTAAATGCATTATCTTACAAAATGATTTACAGTAGGATGTCCACATGAGGAAGATGCCCATACTTCATCTTTGAATGAATGTGCCTAAGAGGAGGCATCCAGACACATTAACTAAAGTGACTCCCTTCTTCAATGTCAGAATAAGCAATGTCTAAGAAATCTGATAAATAATGTTTGAAATAGATTGGCACCAGAAGACCCTGGACATCTCAGGATTCGTTTTCTAAGGATGTATTTCCCATATTTCTCAAAAGTGACAGAGATAAATAACGGAAGCTAGTTGCATAGGATGGAAGCAAAAAATCAAATACAAGCCCTCTTCCCTATGGTCCCATGCCTATGCTCCAGGCTCCACCATGCTGGGATGCTCTCTCCCCACCTCCATCTGTTGAAATGTATCCCATGCAGCTCAAATATCAGGTCTTCTAATAAGTCTGGCCCCAATCCTCACTTTGACAGGAACTCTTTCCCCTCCAGAGTCCCCTCCTCCTTTGCACCTATCTAACGACTTTTATCCTTTCTATTTTGTATCAGAGTTACTTGCTCACTTCCCATTACATAAGCTGCCAGTATCCATCCTCATTTTCCCAGCTTCCTCTGCAGTGAGGGCTCAGATATGTGACACAAATGCAACCAATAAGCTGCCCCTGCCCCAAATTTTGAGTCAAGAATTAGTGACACGAAGAAGCAGGAATAGTAGAGAATCTGTTCTGGGGGTGAGAAGTGGTAGCAGTGGCAGCAGTGACATCCCTTTCCTAGGAGCAGCAGTGGAGGTTGTTAGGGTCGCGGCCAGTAATGCTGGCAGAGCACACTGTGTGTTCCAGGGCAGCAGCTGAGGCAGATGTGTCCTTGTGGTACCAGTTTTGTAGTATTGTTTGGCTCTACCACTGGCTGTTCCTCCCGTCTTCATCCCTCTGGCCTCTGGTTCTTCGGCCTTCCCATTGATGGAAAACTTCCCAGTACTTTTTCAAGAAATTCCTTAACTGCTTAAATGAGCCAGATATTTTTTTTCTGTTACTCTTTACTAAGAACCTTGGCGGGTACATTTGCTTAAGCTCTTGTTTCCTTGTTCTGGTGTTAGTAAAGAAGGAAGTTGTTAACTATTACTCTGTGTAGGATAACTTTTATAAGTACAAGGACTAGTACTATGCCAGTTACCTGTCACTGATGGAAAACTCCACGGGTTTGGAATAAAGGGGAGTATTGTTGGAATCGGTATATCCATAAATCTTTTTTTTTTTTTTTTTTTTTTTTGCGGTACTCGGGCCTCTCACTGTTGTGGCCTCTCCCGTTGCGGAGCACAGGCTCCGGATGCGCAGGCTCAGCGGCCATGGCTCACGGGCCCAGCCGCTCCGCAGCCTGCGGGATGTTCCCGGACCGGGGCACAAACCCGTGCCCCCTGCATCGGCAGGCGGTCTCTCAACCACTGCGCCACCAGAGAAGCCCCATAAATCTATTTTTAACCTAGCTTATCTCATGTCTGTGATTCCTCTCTATCTTAAAAAATGGGGACAAAATGGTCAAATAATTGCCAAGCCATCTACCATCAGCACTCTCTAATTAGATGTTGGAGAGGAAAATATGTCATCTTCCTTATTCTTTACCTTTCAAAGTTAGATGACAAGGATGATCTTTCCCTTTAGCAAGACTACTCTGAGTCTCTTGACACCACTGAATTTGTGTATAAGGCAAGAGATTTAGAAATAACTTTTTGAAAGGACACATGTCTTACTTCACTACAGTGTTTACACTGATGACTTCTTCATGTGCTACATTCATTATGTTTCAGCCTAACATTTACATTATGATTATTGTTTTTTAAAGCATTCTTTTACCTAAATTATCTTACTTGATCCTTAAAACAGGTTTGTGGGGTACTGATTTGTAAGTTCAGATACAGAAGTCATTGAATTCTTGCTTTTAATAAAAAGGTGTTCTCTGTTAAGTGATTAGATTCAAGTCACCCAAACTAGTTAGTGAAAAGCCAGAAGTAGACTGTGGTCTTTTGACCCTGAGAAAGTTACTCTATCAGACTTAAAGTACTGAAATGAGCTTATCAGTCAATCAATGTGTCAGCCAAGTATTTTCTTAAGCCTCTGCAGGGTCCTTAACATTGTGCCAACCCCTGACACTTGAGATACAGAAAAAACATTTAACATGGTCATAGCCTACAAATATCTTACTCTTCAAATTATTCCCTATGTAAAGGACCCAAATGGGACATAAAGTGGGGAAAGAGTAGAGGGAGAAAGGAAAGGGCAAAATATCTCATTTTTGCAGAAAAAGTAAGAATAGAGATGATTACAAGTAGGTCCCTTCCATTCCTCAGATGTATAATACACAAAAACTTAAACGTGACAGTAAAAGGAGCCTGGTCTAAGCAGTTATGATTTGGGAGAATCTATTTTCATCACCCTTCTTTTGTGATTGTCCTTCTCCTTTGATAATCTTCTCAGCCACCTATTCCTTCTCCTCCACATCTAATACAATCTACATTCCATCAGACCTTGGGAAACTGTTTTCCAAGCTTATTTACAGTAAGTTGTTAAGGACTGATCATTTTTTAATATGCTACCTGTCCCTGCGGAACCTTCAAAAACTTAATGAAGAAGACAAATTACATGGGACCGTAAGGTACCTTGTTAGCTAATGAAGGGAATGTCAGAAACAGAGGATTTTTCATCAGCTTTTAAATTAATACCACCATACTTTGTACTTTCAGTATTTAGATTTTTTCATTCATATGGAAAGATCTATTATGTTACAGATATATTTTGGTTACCTCTGAGAAAAATGTGATAGATTACCTAACAGATTAAAAGAAGATAATGTTGTCATAATAATAATAGTAATAGTAACAAAAACTAGGGAACAGTACGATGTGCCAGAAAAAAGTACCTGGAGTGTGTAGTGAGTCTAACTGTGGCCCTGCCGCAGAAGATACGTCTGTATCCTAACGCCTGGGACCTGCGAATGTGACCTTATTTGCGGAAAGGCTCTTCGCAGATGTAATTGAGTCAAGATCATTTTAGTTGACTTCTAAATCCAGTTACTGGTGTTCTCATAAGAGACAAGCAGGGGAGAGACATCAGACAAAGAAAAGGCCACATGAAGCAGAGGCAGGGGTTGGAGCCACGCAGCCACAAGCCAAAGGATGCCTGAAACCAGCACAAGCTGGAACAGTCAAGGAACAGAAATTCCTCTAGATCTTTTGGAGAGAGCTCAGACGTGCTGACATCTATATTTTGGTTTTCTGGGCTCCAGAGCTGTGTCAGAATAAACTTCTGTTATTTTAAGCCACCAAGCCTGTAGTAATTTATTATGGTAGCCCTAGGAAATGAGTATAGAGTACAAGTCTGAAGACATGGGTCCTACTTTGTTTATCCTTCTACTATGGCCTTGTGACCTTGGATTCTAATACTTCTCCCAGCCTCAGATTCTTAACTGTTCAATCATGGGGTTGGTCTTCCTCATAAAGTTCCTTTTAGCCATAACAATTCCAATATTCTGCTTATGTATAATGTTTTCTATTTTAACATCTTTTTTCCATAACTGTGGAAATTTAAGCCAGCTGCTTTAGAGAGAAGAGCATTGGGGCACAGAGAAGCTCACTGCCACATTCAATTATTCATCCAAGAAGTTTCTCAGCACCTCTGCTCTGTCCAGGCACTTTCTTGTGTATGGGGGATACAGAGACAAAGTGACGTAACTGAAGTTGTTAGCTGGCCTAGCAGAGACTGATAATTATCCCCAGCAATGGAATTATCCTCTTCTCTCTCATCCTGGTAGGCACATGGCAGTTAAGATTAAAAATTACATTTCGTGGCCACTGATGCAGCTATGCATGGCCACATGACCAACTTGCAAGCAATGGTCTGTAAGAAGAGGTGAATATCTCTAAGAGGGGAGTATCCTCCTTCAGCTTTCTTCTTCATGCGAGGTAGAATGGCGATGTAGTGTCGGAGCCCATGTTGGACCGTGAAGTAATTGTGAGTACGGAAAGACATGCAGGAGAGCAACAAGGTGAAGATGCAGAGCCCATCACACCAGGGTGCAGTACATCATCCTGAGAATATTACATCTAGATTCTTAACTGATAGAGATAAATATCTTCCATCTTGTTTATATCACTGTTAATGCTTTTATGTTATTTACAACGGCATCTTTTCACTAATGGCAAATGGAAATCTGCCTTTCTGTTTCTCATGTGAATACACCTCTTCTCCTCCCCACTCATTGCATAGTTACTAAAGATACTCTCGTGCACAGGCTCCTTGAGTGCTTAATTCTCTTCCTGTGTCTCACTGGCATGGTTCCCTCTGATCCTGTTCTGTTTCTGTGTCTTTGAGCACTTTCTCTCATATCTGCCATCACACATGACAGCCGTTCCATAAGCTTGTCAGAGACTGAAATATAGGCTGCTCTTCTAGCAAACACATCAGGATCCGGGGCTTGTCCTGTGAATGGATTCAGAGCCAGCTTTGTACTTACTTGTGGTGCTTAATGTACCATGGGGCCGTTGGATTGCCTAAAGGGTTCAAGTCAGAAGGTTATGGAGTTGATTTGGAGTCTCAGACACGATTGTCTTTTGTCACTGATTTAGTGACTAGCTATCTTGCTGGGATAGAAATAAATTCTTGGTCTTCCTGAATCCTTCGCTTACTTTATTATATCCCAGGTTCAAAGGGGAAAAAGGAAGTATAATTGGGCAACAAAATATTTGTTAAGAGCTGTGCAAATAAATAATTAGTTTTGACTCCAAAACTGTTTATTGAAGTCCATGCCTGTTTTTCTTGATCTGGGAAGAAACCTGCACTATCAACATGGCTGTTAGGGATTACTGTGGGCAAAGATTTTAACAAACTGAAACTTCAGGTCACAACAAGGTCTACAGGTGTTTCTGACAGTCACAAAGGAAAAGGCATGATTTATGCTGCACTTTGTCTAAAGAATTTCTGTTTCCATGCTGGTGTCTATAGATTAACTATCACATATATCAGTTGCCCCATACTCAAAAAGTAAAGAATAATATCTATAACTCTACACTGATACAACTATATCTGTATAAACATAAAGGTATGTATATCATGTATATGAATATATATGCAAATGTACACACATATGCATATATAGATAGGTATGCATGAAATGACTGGCTTTTTCCATGCCATAATTTGTCCTTTAAGTACGATTCTTGCTTTAAAATTAAAGGATTAATGTATTCAGATATCTTTTAGTTTCATCCCCCTCCCCATTAGAATATACTAAATGTAACAAAAAGTTTCAAGTCCTTGCACGTGTTTGTGCTCTCCTAAAAGTTCTCGTGCTAAACTTTGGCCTTTCTGGTTTCAATTCTATCCAACCAGTTATATTTATTAAGCAAAATCAGTAAGAATACTTTAAAACTCCATAGTCTCAAAATTTCCTTGTTTTTAATTTGGGTTTCATTCTTTTTTTTTTTTTTTTTTTGGAATGTCTCTTGTCCATAGAGCCAATTCTTTCTCTGACACTCATATATTTAATAGTTTCCCCAGTTTTTCTAACTTAAGTATCCCTTTCCCAAGAACATAATATTTTTCACCCCTTTCCTTTCTCCTAAAGGGAATCTCACTTTGTTTGTGTTGTTCTGGCACATTCAGACCCTCTGTTAACCTGTCCCTTTGTACCCACATCCTTGCTTCTACAGTGCAGGCTCTTCTCTCTTAATATTGTATTTGGTTTTAACCAGAAGTTTGTCAAATAAGACGATGGTATCCTAATTCTATTTTCTACAGCTTATCACTATTTCTTTTACTGTTTTCTTTCCATTGGCTGCCAAGTTTTACCCTATATTTTATCATCTTCTTCACTATTTCCTCTCATTGATTGCCTTTCACTTTTCAAAAATTTTTGCAAGGAGAGAATACCTTTGTCAAAGGTCTTCAAAATATATGAAAGCCATATATCATTAATAAAAGGGAAAAAATCTAACACAGAACCTGTTTCATCAATCTTGCTTTGTCTTCAAATGGTGACATAAATTTCCCATAGGTTTGCTTTTGATTCTACTCTTATTGTCATTCCTGATTATGGCTACATTGTCTTCTTCTCTAAATATATACCATTCCTTACTGGATCATCCATCTCTTCTCTATTATCAATATTATATTATCTCTCCTTACCACCTATTTGTATGTTTTTATATTTTTTTTCAATTTTGCCCTGGGTCTTCCACTATACCTGTCATATCTTCCAAATTCATAGTTTTTCTTATCAAGTATAATGCCATCTGTAGAAACTGTGCCTGAACTAAGCATACAAATCACCATACTTTGATAAGAATCTCCTTTTTCTCTAAGATAAGAAGTGAGTTATTCTAAGATTGGCATGTTTTTTGACCACAGCTAAATAAAGAGCTACATAAATAGTCAATATGCCTTGCTTCTCCTGGCATATAAATTTGTCTTCTCGACCACTCATTGAGGGTAAGGATACTGGTTATATTCATATATGATCCTTATGTATTTCAGCTATCTCAGAGGGAAATTATCGCAGTTGGCCAATCAAAAGCCTTTTCTTTAGAAACATGTAATAGACACCCCCTCACCTCTGGTGAGATATGTCCATATCTCAAGATTTCTTTTCAGTCTATCAAACAGTGCCTGTTTTATACTCCTTTTACTGCAATTTAGCATTCTGGTTTACTATAGCTGTTTTTGTTCTTTTAAATCTTTCAATAAGACCCATTCAGAATGTTTTTAATTAGAGTTTTATATTAGCAATCTTAAGTTTTATTCATCCTTCTTCTCTCCTTTAACAAATATAGCTTTATTAACATTTCATGTTTCATTGTGCTTGTCTTTTCATTCATAATTTTAATTAATTACCTTCAACCATGTACTACTTAAAGATGTTATGTTAAGGACTGAAAGGAAAGCAAAGATAAGTCAGGTACAGATTTTGTCTTTTAGAGCTTATGATCTGATAACCATCCTTAAGTACAAATATTTGAGAAAAATCACCCATGCATAAAACAAGTTAGAGAGTTATGAGTACCATAAGTCTTTCCAAATCAATTACTGGGAGGGTTAGACAACCACACAGAGCTCCCAGGCAGCAATCCCCTTCAATGGAGAAGTCTTGTGGGATCAGAGATAAAAGGTGTGCTCAATACACTGGTAGCAGACATCTCTGAGGTCATCAGATGGAGGAATAATTCCCAAATTTACCTGCTTCACACTGCTCATTTCCTTTCTTGAGCATTGATGCCTGCTGCTAAATGATTTGTTTCCTCATCCTTTGACTGGCCGATGGCTACCCTGAATGAGCCTTTGCCGTTTCTTGATGCACTAGTTTCCCACTCTCTTCCTCCTCATCCACCTCAAGACCATCCTGCTTTAAATTCTGTACTGTCAGCAGCAACTCTCTCTTTCTCCATGTCCAAGGGTTAAGCTGCTCTCCTACCAGTAGGTATCATTTACTTACAGAGGAAGCTGACTTGATATGTAGAGCTCTGTCATCTAAATAGAGCAGGTATTGTTATCCCCATTTAATAACAAAGATACTTGAGATTAAGAGGGAGTCACTTCCTCTAGGTTATATAGCTGTTTAATGAAACAACTGAGACTCATTCTATCATTAAAGGGATATGTTTGCTTTTACACTGTGCATTGAGATTCAAATGTTTCACTATGGAGAGGCAGTAGAAAAACTAAAACCTTGAAGATGGAGTAGGTATAAAGGGAAGAGGAATACTGTTTCCTAAGAGTCTGTTTTATGTCAAGTGTGTTTTGTATAGATGATAGATAGATGGATAGATAGATAGATAATACAGATATGACTTAATTCTAGCAGCAACACTATGAGGTATTACTGTCTCCATTTTCACAAATGAGACTTAGATAGATTATGTTCATAACTAGCATTTACTAAGCAGGCATTGTAGTAGATACTGTTATCCATGTTTCATTTAAAACTCAACCATAGAACTGTGTGGAAAGTATTATTATTTCCATTTTACAGAGGAGGAATCTAAGATTCAGAGAGACTATGAAATTTTCTTGATGCAAACTCTTCCATTACTATTTTTTACAATTTTTGCCCCTCATTTTCTTTATTTTTTTCCTAAAATCCCACCTCATTTATCTTAATATCTTATTTTATGCATTGATTCAATTTGTTACATTTTCTCTTATTTTTTTTCTCACCTATTTAGTTCTAAGTTGTGGGAAATTCCTTTAACTTTGTCTTTCAGACTCTTATCTGAACTTCTTATATGGTCAATCATGTTTTTATTTCCTAAGATCTTATATTGTTTCTGACATTTTATTCTTTTAATAACATTATCTTGTTTTATGGCTACAATATATCTTGAATCTCTGCAGATATTAATTCAAACTTGAAAATATCTTTTCTAAATTATCTGTTATCTTTGGAATTAGTTGCCATATTTATTCATTTTGAACTTTCTTTTTCATGATATTGAGTTTCCTCAAATTTTGTTCATCTTAGTTCTCTTTTTTTGTTAAGGATTTTTGTTCAGCAACTATTAGTTATCTGTCATATATAGAGTGAAGGCATAGGCTAATTCATAAAGGTAAATGGTATGAGCTCTCCTTCCTATTACATAAGTAGCTCTGTGTTTTCACTAGGCCTTTCTCTGAAGGGGAGTGGCTGCCTTGGACTCCGTTTGTGAATAGACAATGTCACTTCAGAAACTTATGTTTATGGAGCGCTGATACAGATAAAGTCCTTTTAATGCTAGAATGAGTTTCCTCTCTGGGGTTCTAACACCCTCACCACAAGTACCAGATTTTCCCAGACAGATGGTTGAATTTCTTTAGAAAACAGTTGTCCAGTTCCTGCCTGGGGGTACACACAGGACAGCCATTTGGTTTGGGTCAAAGGAGGGGGAAGAAAGATAGGGAGCTGACCAGAGCAGATGCTCTGAAAATAGTCTTTCAATGAATCGCTGCTTTCTGCCCCACTACCCATTCATGATCTACATATTTGCTAAGGAAAACTGTGGATCTTCTCAGAAGTCCTGCTGGAAATATGTATTTCCATATGATGGAGCAAGATTTATCTTTTGCATATTCTGGCCTTCCAATTCCACCAACTTGTTTTATTCAGTAAGCCATTTTCATTCATTGGATTCTTCTGGAGGAAACTTGCCAGTACTTCTCTGCTCTAACAATGACTCCTACCCTATTTGTCTATTTTCCTGGATATATCCCTCTTTGAATTTCTTGCTAGCATTTTGATGAAGTGTTGAAAAAGGGAGGAGGCTAAACCCTGAGCTCATTTTAATTTTTATTCTGAACTAAAATAAGTTTAAGATGACAATAGGTTAAACTTGAAAATCAATGAAAAAAATGCTTAATTTTGGTTTAAACCATTGGGGCTTCTACTAAGATTTTGGATAAGGGAGCAAGAGTGTTATAGTAGTGGAAGTTCATTTTAGGGCCCTGAATTAAGTGGCTGAAACTCTGACACATGAACTTAGATAGAATTACCCTTAATGAATAACGTATACCAACACTTTTAGGGAATGTATACTAAGACTATTTTTTTCTCAAGTCCGTGTTATTTGGGAGTGGAGGCGATGCCCTTCTAAGTAAATTTCTATATGTGACATAAATGTTTATTCTTCTGGACCTTGCCATTTTTGCAAATATTTATGCAAATTCACAGGTGTACATTAAAATACTAAATAAAAGGCAAGAGACTCATAAATAAATCAGGAATCTCAGCTGAGGCAAAGCTGTCAAGAGGTGTGCCAAATAGAATCCGAAGTTACTATAACATTTTTTCCCTCTATCTGTGGTTTAAACTACACAGTCAAAAATTTTTTTTGTTATTACGGAAATAAATCACCTGCTGAAAATTTTGGATACATTCTTACATTTAATCAAATTATTAAAGACTCTGTAGTGTGTAACATCTTTAGGCTCTATTGAATCAAATTGACTATATTTAGGTAAAGTTTGGTATACCTGTTGTTAACTGAAACAACTTTCTTCCCCAGTACTTCTCTTAAACACATCAATTTTACTCAAATCCTGAAAAAGAAAAACTCATGCAATCTTTTGGCCTTGTCTTGTGAGAATCATATGAAAGTGGATTAAAGCATTCATAATGCATCACAGTAATCAAATTAGATTGCAAGATGCCATATTGGAGTGAAAGATTTAAAATGATAATTGAAATGCTTTTTAATGTTTATTTGTTGAGTATTTTATTAATAATTTTCCTCTAGGTAATTTTCTTTCTGCATTGGGTCAGCAAGTTGATTTCCATCAATCAGACATTCTTAGAATCTTTAAGGTCAGAAGGATGCCTTAAGCAGGTTGACCTTGGCAGTTGACCTTGGCATACCGGGTCATGTAATTCCCCAGTGAAGGTGAGTCAGAATGCTCTTCTTTTTATACTATATGAGAGCCACATTCATAGCAAGCACACACACACACACACACACACACACACAAAGATACATGAATGAATCAAATAAATGAATAACATATTTGTGGAGGAGGAGCTACAGTGTCATTAGGGATGATTAGATGGGTCTCCAAATATTGTTTCTTTGTGGTGTTTCCTGGGTGTTTAAAATTAAAAACAGGAAAATAATCACTAGCTTCTTTGGCATTTTGGTCTCACTCAAATACCATCTTATGACGGTAACATTTCAATTCAACTACCTCAAGAGATTAGAAAATTATTCACCCAACCCAGCTCACAAGATATTGATTTTATGACTTGACTTACCATATTTCTTCCTAAATGTGTTTTATCTTTTATAGTCTCTCAGCTGGAGTCATCGTTGTCCACATAGGAGCCTTTCAAGGTAGAAACCTGGAAATCATCCCTGTCACATCCAGTTCTCACTTCTCACATGATTCATTCATTGGACCCACAAATATTTACTGAGTGCTGCTTGTGCTAGGCACGGCTTCAGGTGACGGGTTTGGAGCAGTGACCCAAACAGACATTGCCTCTATTCTCACAGAGCTGGCATTCTAATAGGAGAAGACAAAATAAACAAATAGGTATGTCAGGTGTTCAGTGGAGAGAGATACTCTGAAGAAAAAAAAATACAAAAAGAGATAGAAAGCTATAAGACTTCATCCCATTCTCATCCTCCCTTGGTTCAGAGTTCCTCATCCTCTCTCAGAGCAGGGCAGCAACAGTCTTCTTACTTCATCATATCTGCCCTGGTTGATGTTTAAATAGACTGTCTAAAACAGTAGTCAGAACTTTTCAATTTCCTCCTTAAATTTTTCAGTGTTCTGTCACCTTTAAGAAAAAGCCTTAGCCCCTTTCCATAACATACTGGCTTTCTGAGATCTTGCCAACTGCCTTTATTTCTAGCTTCTTGGTTTCAGCCTCTGCCTCTCTGTCCCAAGTGTAACTTTCTAGCAGTTTCTTGCAGTTCCTACCATAGATGGTCAGAGATGTTTTGTGTCCACGTCTTTGCTCTTGCTGCATTCATAATAGTAGCTAACCTGTTCCACTGTTTACCACGTATTGCTGTGCCCACTGCCAAGGAGGTCACCCCTACCCCTTCACCTGCCTGATAGATCTTCATTCTGTAATACTTTTATCCAGGAAGACTTCTGTGATCTTTCCATTTCCCCTGACCTATTAAACGCATATCAATTTCATAAGCTCCTATAATGCCTAACGCTTATCTCTGCCACTCTAATTTGCTGTATTAGGTTGTAGTAATCTTTTTGTGACTCTTTTACTCCTACTGAGAACTGCTTGAGAGCAAGGGCCATGTTTGCCTTTGTTCTGTCTACTCACTGTCTAGAACAGTGCTTGGTCCATATTAGGTATGCAAGGCATGTTTGTTAAATGAATGAATGAATGAATGAATGAGTTAGTGACATTTTAAAGATCCAAAATCTAGGCATCAAGGAAGTTCTGAAATATAGAGCAGGGGGCAGGCAAAGGAGAAGGAAAATATTCAGGGATCCTGAGAAGCCAGAAATAATAACAGTACCCACTAAAGCCATGCAGTAAATAAGAGTGATGGTACCAAGCCATTCATAGCCCTCATTTTATTGATGAATAAAAACATACATAAGGAAAGCAATTTACAAATAAGATAACAAATATCCAGGTAATTACTTGAAAGGTAGAAATGTTTAGAGTATAGCATTGTATATAAGGCAATACTTATGACAAAACGCAAAAGGTATTTATGTAGGAGAGAAATCCAGACCAGGACAGGGATGGGAGATGGGGATTAAATCAGATTCAATGATGACCAGACCATAGAGAGGTAGAGATAGAGGGACTGTTCAAACAAAAGGGACAACACTAGTAAGAGCTTTAAGGAAGGAGCAACCAGCAGCAGTAGAAGAGAAAGATTAAAAACCAAAATGGAACCTGGCTTCATATAAGCATTTCTATTGTAGTACTGTTCCTAGGAACAATTGGCAGCATAGAGGGAATAATTGAGTTTCTCAAGGAAGTCTATTGGACAATGCCACCATGGTCTCATTGCCAGCACACAAATGAGAGAAAAGCTATGTGCGCACATAACATGTGCTATTATGTGTGCATATAACACGTGTTAGAGATATTTGTCCTGATTTTAAAAAAAATAATACTTTTATAATAAGAATATTAATGCCTCAGTTTGTATTGCAAGTCTGTTAGGCTTTGTAATTCAGAAACTAGTTTGGCTAAGGTAATTCAGACAAAGATTATGCCCAAGTATCTAACGCTGAAATGGTGTAAATTCATATTCATACAATTATCTTAAATAACGTTTAGCTCTTAATTAGGCTCTGGGAATATACTAGTGAAATAAACATGTGTAGAAAATACTGGAGACAACTCAAAGTCCACCACCAGTAGAATGGTTAAATAACTTGTGGTGGGCTAAGAAAAGGGTTGCCGTAAGCAATGGAAATGTGCTGGTATTACTTGTAAAAAAACTGGATGAACCCCCCAAACATTTAACTGAATGAAATTTTAAGAAATGATTAAAGAATAAACTCAGCATCATTCCAGTTACTTCAACATCTGAAATAAGAATATAGTAAATGTTATTTACAGATGAATCTATGAGGAAAAGTATGGAAATTATTTTTTTAAATTAGCTACTGGTTACCTCTTGGAGGAAGGAGGGAGATTCCATAATGGAGAGGTTTCTAGGGAATGTAAAGGTTTTGGTTACATTTTACCTTTAACCTGAAGTGGAATGATGGCATTTATTTTATCTTGCTTTAACTATGCACTATATACATGTATTGTATATAATGTATATATAATATATAATCTATATAACAGTACATAATATACATATCTTTATACATGTGCAACAGGGTTCATAATTTTTCTTAATGATGTAACACTTTTTATCTAAGAAACAGTCCTATATTAGTTGGTCCGCATGTGAATCAGAAGTTTTAAAATGCATATAAATTCTCCAGGTCTCTGCCCACACCTGATGGGCTAAGTGAACTGTCACAAAGCTAACAGCGTTATTTCAGTCAGCCTTGCAATTGATACCAATCACTGCAGCTGACTTTTCCACCTAGCAATCTGTGCCAATTGTTAACGTGGGTGAAGTGAGCCACTTGCTTGAGACCAGGTTATATTAATTTATATTAAAATTTAGTCTTAAACAGATTGAGGAATTAAAATAAAAAGGGCAAACCAAAAATGCCAAAAGGAATCTAGAATATTTTGAAGCCAGTGTTTTCATTTTAAAACATAAACCTTTATACAGAATGATTGGAAATCAAAAGCCTATTTGAGTGCACATCCTTTCTGGCAATTGTATAATTCATATAGACAAACGGCTTATGAAACGCGGCAAGAAAAATGTACTCCTAAGGAGGTATCATCCATGCCAAGTTTACTGCTGAGATCATAAACCAGTGACAATAGGGGTTAATAATAGAAATGTTGGTAGTCCTATACTTATAATAGAACAAACAGCGCTGCTATAATTACAATTTTCTTTTCCCCCCATTACATAGAAATGAATCAATATCCAAGTTGAGAGAGGATAAAAATGTCTTCAATAATTTGAACTGCTCTTCAAAGGAATTGGCTTCTTAGGTCTGCAAAGTCAATTGTATCATTCAAAATTATTACAAGGCTATTTATCAAATAGTGTAAATTAAAATTTGTTTTGACCTATTGAAGGCTATTTTATGTGATTTTCAACTAGAGACAATAATCATGCACAATTTCCTTTTCTTTGCCAAGTTCCTTTAAAAAAGAATCAATATGTTATTTCAACGGTTATTGAGAAGAGTCAGCTCTTCATGTGATCCTTCACTAAGTTATGCCGACACCAAGCCAATTATATATGGATGCTCCTTGCCTGGTGTCTTATTAATTAGGTCCAGGGAAACATTTGATTAGTGATTGTAGTGATAACTCATATATCTTCCATGACCTATTATTATTTCCAAGAAAAATAACAGCCAATCTGATTGAACTTCAATAGAACTATGTTATAGGATGAGTAAATTAGTAAGACTTGGGATGTATGCAAATGAGAAGTGTATATTTTCCACATACCCAGAACTTCAGCTAGTTTGTAAAAACTTGGAATGTGGTCTAAGTTAAAACAGTAACAAGTCTAAATTCTGTGTGGTGCTTTGTTTCTTATTTTCTTTACTATTTTCTTGGTAATCTGTGTTTGCAGGAGGAACCTGGCATGAAAGGTTGCTGAAATTTTGCACTAAATAAATCTTTTGAGAGAAGAGTCATATTTGCAAACCTACTTGCAAACCTACATAATGAATTTGTTGAGATCAAATTCAAAGATGAAAATAAAACTTGAGGAAGGAAGCAAATTCTGAGTTTTTGTTTATGTACTTCTGCTTTTTCTTTCAATGAGCATTTCATTATTGTTTTCAGATGCAGCAACACTTTTTTGAGGAATAATGCTGATTGACGTTCTCTTCTTTCTGTTTAGTCCTTGATCTGATTAGCTAATTTTTTTTTCACTTATTAATCTGTTAGGTTTCTGCCCTGTGATTCCCTGCTCATCTTTAACTCTTTAGGTCTCACTATCAGACACTAGCTGTACTCACAGGAGCCCTGACTCCCTCTGAACTGCTCTGTGATGGTAGATATGGGACTTGGTTTCTCTAAAACTCATTTCACTCATTCCTAAGAGCTTTGGGTAAAGAAGGTATTCTGAAATAAATGTGAAAACTCTCAGGATGCCCCTAAAATTCCATTCTGCTTGCAAGCTACATCATGACCGCATGGCTAATAATACAAAGAGAAAGGTAGCAATGCTCTTGAACACCAAGTATTCTACTGAGTGTTTCCTGTTTCATCTCCTTGAATTTTCTCACAACCCTATGAAATACATATTATTTCTACCTTAATTTTACAGATATGGAAACTGAGGTTCCAAGAGGTTAAAGTCTCTAGAGCCCACTCATTCAGCCACTATGCAGCCTCTCCAAATATTTGTTCATAATATATTAAAACATTCAATAAAATGAATGAAAAAAAGCCAATACACTTTTCTAACTTCAAAATAATTGGCTCTTTTCTTCCTGAACTACTACTCCATATTGAATAATGAATAGTCACAGCTTCTACCTCTTTGTGATCTAAATCATTTCCTAGTTTTATGTTCCATTTCCCTACAGATGGCATTCAATTTCACCAAGTCGATCTTGGTACCTCTCTAAGTGACACATTCTATTTATGGTCTAACACAAATTTACCATCTTGCCAAATTTTTGAGTTTGACTCTGGAAACAATCAACTTCCTGACATTCTCCTCCGGTTACACTTTGAAGAACCTCCTTACATATTTTAAAGAAATGAAGATGCCACTGTATTTTATGTGCACTTTTCTTATTTCTACCACCAAGGTAAGGTAAAGGTTCACTTTGCTCAAATGGTTTTCTATACCAAAGTGTTATTATTTCATCCTTCTTGATATGTGTACTATTTCTCTCATTATCCCTGCTTCCAGAAGTAAGATTTTTTGTTGGTGTCTTTACAAGCTCTTATTCTTTGTGTGTGTTTATGTAGAACTCTACACTTCTTTGTTCTAGCACTTACGTAATGACACTAAGATTCTTATACATTTATTCTTATTATTCTTATTCTATTAATACTATGCATTTTCTGATGTGCATAATATCTTGTAATTCATTTTTATGAGATTGAATCTTATACTCTTTACATTTTAGGGTTCTGTAGGCAGGTATCGTGACCTCCAAAGTTTTAAGCATTCTATCGTGACTAACAAGTGCTAAATACTATAGCATTTTTTTAAATTTAATTTTTTAAAGTTTTTTGCTGCATTGGGTCTTTGTTACTGTGTGCAGGCTTTCTCTAGTTGTGGTGAGCAGGGGCTACTCTTCGTTGCAGTGTGCAGGCTTCTCATTGCAGTGGCTTCTCTTGTTGGAGAGCACAGTCTCTAGGCACGCGGGCTTCAGTAGTTGTGGCTCACAGGCTCTAGATCGCAGGATCAGTAGTTGTGGCACATGGGCTTAGTTGCTCCGCAGCATGTGGGATCTTCCCGGACCAGGGCTCGAACCCGTGTCCCCTGCATTGGCAGGCAGATTCTTGAACACTGTGCCACCAGGGAAGTCTGATATAGCATTTAGATAATAAAGATTAAAGAAGCATTATAGATCCTTCAGCTCAATCTCTTCATTTTACACAAACAGAAGCTGAGGATACACACTGGAAATACTAGATTAACAGCATTATTTTCCCATTCACACATTTATTATTTACATTATTGAGAACCTACAATGTTCCAGACACTTTAAAGACATTATCTTCAATTCCACAACCATCAGTGGGGTGATCGTTTACCACTACTTGCCGATGAGGAAACTGAAGCAGAGTTTCCTGTCTTGTCCATGTTCATACACTTAGTGTAAAGCTGGGATTCAGAGTCATTTTATAAGGCTCCATAACCTAGAGTAACTACTTTATTTCATCATACTTCCTCTCTAAGATACCAGAACTTCCATTTTACTAGCAAGCTTCATGCTGGAAGTACCAAGTCATGTAAGACCATAATGTTTGAAGCCATCAGCCCTTTCAAGCCACTCCACAAAGCCCAACCAAAACTTAATCATTTAATTGAAAAAAAAAAAAGAGGTGAGTCCTTTCAGAATATATTTGCATGTCTGAATAAAAATCACTAAGAAATTGGTCCTAAGGAATTCAATGGTGCCTTTTAAAATGTGTTCTTTTGCTAACTGTTCTGAGCACATGACATAATTCAGGAAGTGGAAGTATTCTGGGATAGATGCCCTTCATATTGCACTTTCTTACTGCTTAACAAGAATTCTAAGATTCACAAGATTTCCTGCCCTATTCCTTGGGAATTGTTTTTCCCATGATTAAGTTATATTACATGGCACAGTTAACATTAAGACAGAGAGATTATTCAGATGGGCCTAACCTGATTACATGAACACTTTACTTATTTATTTATTTTTTAAAGCCTTTCTTTTTCCTTCTTTTAAAAAAAATTTATTTATTTAATTAATTTATTTTTTTGGATGTTTTGGGTCTTCGTTGCTGCACAAGGGCTTTCTCTAGTTGTGGTGAATGGTGGCTACTCTTCGTTGAGGTGTGCGGGCTTCTTACTGTGGTGGCTTCTCTCGTTGTGGAGCATGGGTTCTAGGTGAGGGCTTCAGTAGTTGTGGCACACGGGCTTAGTTGCTCCGCAGTATGTGGGATCTTCCCAGACCAGGGCTCGAACCTGTGTCTCCTGCATTTGCAGGCAGATTCTTAACCACTGCACCACCAGGGAAATCCACATGAATACTTTAAAAGTAGAGTTTTCTCTGGTTGGGAGCAGTAGAGGAAGTCAGAGAGATTAAGCATAAGAAGGATTTGACACCCCGTTTCTGGCCTGAAAATGGATAGGGCCATGTGCCAAAGAGGGCAGTTGGCTTCTACCATTTGAAAGTAATCTCTGGCTGACAGACAGCAAAGAAACAGAAAGTTTAGTCCCACAACAATAAAGAACTGAATTTGGCCAATAACAAGAATTGGCTTGTAAGTAGGTTCTTTATCAGAACCTCTACATGAAATCTCAACCCCTGTGGAAAACCCAGTAATCCCATGCCACATCCTGATTTATAAAATTGTGAGCCAATACATGGATATTACTTTAAGGCATTGAAGTTGTGATAATTTGTTACGCAGCAGCAGACAACTAATACAATCTTCCTTAACTCAGTTGACAACCTCCATTTCATCAGAATAAGTGCAAGCAGACTTTGAACACACATCTTCAAAGACTTCCATTACAATTACATTATGAGTCTTTTTCTTTCTCATTTTAGGAAGGACAAATAATCTGAATGTTGGACAACAACCTTAACTGAAATTTGGCTTTCCTGAAGAGGCACAACTTTCCTTGCTGTTTTCTTAAGGGAGAACCAACATTTTTCTCTCATTCCACATGTAGGTCAAGACAAAATATTTGAGTTGTTGGTCTCTTTGCTTTTCTAATGACTTCCAGACTGTTACTACCATTACTATTTCTGATTGGGTACTTGAGACAACTACCCTATATATGTCTGTAGCACCTTCTTCCCTACTATAATCTTGCACACACTTCATTAACCATCAAATATTTTCCCTCTCACCTCACTGTCTAATACTATTCCCAAAAGCCTGCTATTGTTCTTGATGACTTGAAAACCCACAGAGATGAATACACCAACACTTTCCTTAGCTTCCTCTACTCTATTTACCTGTTGCTTCATTCTGCCTAAGCAATTCTTTTCCCAGATTTGTATCCTGTACTTTGTCATCAACAGATACTGAACTCCCCAAATCTATGTTTCAAACACTCAATTTCTAGGCCATTTGCTCAAGCACTGTCACCACTACCATTCTTCTACCTCATGAGGTTTCCAGTGCTTTCTCACCACTTTCTTATCAACCTCTGCTTCTCCCAGCTCCAGATTCACCTTTATTTAGCACAAAGTCTAAGATTTATCATTTTAACACAACCTTGCAAATACCTCTACTTCCTTGATTTCTCTCCCATGATTGTGCTTGTCTCACAAAACCTCAATTTTGAAAAACGCCTACCATCACCCTTCTCTGTGCCTTACAGGAGTAGCTATATATTGCTGGAGGAAACCACCCCATTGAAGCTGGCTGGTTTCACATTAAAACTCAAAGATCAAATTGACATTTAATAATGTCCAGCCATCTTATCATGTTTCTACAAAAGGCATACTTTACCTACATCCTGAAAGACTACTTTATACATTCTCCTCTCTCTTCAAACATTCCTCATCCCTATTCTACTCATGATAAGCTTATGACTTCATTTCATATTTTATTGAGAAAACAGAAGCCATGTGATAGGTAATATCTCATGTTTCCTCCACCAGATCTAAAATCCCAACTATACTGAAATCTATCTTCTTTTGTTTCCCTCTTATTTCAGTGGAGGAAGATCTCCCTCCCCTTCCCCCAGCATCAAATGCAAGCTCCCACACTCCTCCTCTGGACCCCAGTTGCTCTTCTCATAGTACTCATGACTCTTGCTTTTTTAGTTATCTCTTTTCATCCCTTCTACTAGATCATTCCCATCAGCATATAAACATAGTCTAGAATCTCCCATCATAAATAAAAATGCATCCCTTTTCCTCACCTATCATCCCATTTCTCTGTACCCCTTCAAAGTTAAACTTTTATAAAAGTTGTATACATTAGTTGTTTATGTGTCTTCACCTCCCATACCTCAACCCACTACAGAGTGATTTTTCACCCTATAATTCCACTGAAACTGTCCTTATCAAGATCACAATGACATCCAATGACCTATTTTAATAAACCACTTTCTGATTTATATTACTTAAACTTTCAACAATCTTCACCAGAGTCAACCACTCCCTCCTTCTTGAAATACTGCCCTCTTTGAACTTTCATGACAATGCTTTCCTGGTTTTCCTCAACTCAGAAGCTACTCCCTTTTTCCCTCTTTCTTTCTTTTCTTTTTCTTTTTTCTTCTAAATGCTTGAATTCCTTAGTGCTCACTATTGAGCTTTCTTATTATTTTTTTCTACATATTTTTCTTGGAGATTTTACCCATTTTCATGAATTTAAATGTATCTTCATCCTAATGACTTCTATAATTCATCCTCAGCCCATATTTCTCCTCTAAGGAAGACTCTAATAAAGGAAATAAATTAAATTTTAGCCCCTGATAGATAGGTTGAGAAGAAAATGAGTACATAATGATATAGCCCCAATTCTATAGAATAATGAGGAAATTAAAGATAAATCAAGATCATCATGTCATGGTAACACTTAGGAAGAGATGAGTTGAGATTGAAATTGATGACTAACAGCATAGAGAAAAGAGACAATAGAAAGAAACCATAGAAGAATTACATGACCATTGGATGAGAATGAGTGTGCTGTGTTGGAAAAATATAAGAAACTGGCTGAACTCCTGCAGTTTTATGAGGGAAGGTTTCATAGCTAGTGCTGAGACTAACGAAGTCAAATCTATTTCAAGTTGTGTTTATAACTGAGGCAAAATAAGAAAAAGAAGAGTGGCTTAGCAGCTCTTGTTGCAGATGCACAAGGACACACTTTTGGATTAGAGCAGTAGTTGAGGAAATGGTGAATCAGCTGAATCTCAGAGAATTTTGGACTCAGAAGATTTAGAAACATCTGATGACTTTGAGGGCAAAAAAAAAGACTGTAGTCAAATCTCATTCTACATAGTGAGCCCAAAGGACTGGGAGTTTGGGGGCTATCAATAAGAATGCTCAAATATGAAAGAAGAAATTATTTGTGGGTTTAGACAGCTGAAGTGTGAATCAAATAGGTACACTATCATGAAGATATGCATGAGGAACTTTCTCACAGAAATGGAGGGAAAAAACTGGAGCAAGATTAAGAATTCAGAACTTGCCTACATTCATCATATTTTTTCTTGCATTCAGTGCAGCATTCTTAGTTCACAATAATACATATCAGGACACTAAACTGATATAATTAGATGGTGAAAGTTTCTTAGCAAACAAAGAATAAAAAAGAGACCTTGGATACTCTGATTCACAACTGTGAGCTATCACAAATCTAGAATAGATAAACTGACACTTAGTTGAAATACATTAGAGGAGAAGAAAATTCATAGACTCAAGAAATTTGATTGGTAGAACAACCAAATATATATTTTAAAATATTTATTTATTTATTTGTCTGGCTGCACCAAGTCTTAATTGTGGCATGTGGAATCTTTGTTGCCGCATGTAGGGATCTTTGTTGAGGCATGCAGGATCTTTTAGCTGTGGCATGTGGGATCTTTCAGTTGCAGCATGCAGGATCTAGTTCCCTGATCAGGGATCAAACCCAGGCCCCCTGCCTTGGAAACGCAGAGCATTAGCCACTGGACAATCAGAGAAGTCCCTAGAAAAATCAAATATTGAGGTGAATAAGGCTGTAGCAATGTTTCCTGAAAATACTACAGGCAATGATAACTGCAAAATGAACACAATCACGACTTTTGAGGCTTTAAAAAAAAACATTGTTAGCTTTAGGATTAAAGAATCCAAATGAAAATTAAGACCATTTTGGAATTCAAAACAAATTTCTCAAAACAGAGCAGACATTTCTGGCACACTTCCTAAGAGTGACACAAGACAAGACCACAGTTACATTTGCGAGAAAGGGCTGGGTATTAGGACAAGTGTGGCTGACAACTGCCATGCCCACAGGTTTGGAGCACTGGTTGGCACTTCATCAAGAATGACAATGATGCAGTCACACTGGTAAGAAGTTGGAGGTGAGTCATGCTCTACCATATCCCATTTATTAATAAAAGTATAGATATATGATTTGGTACTTAGAGAAAAGATTTATATTTGAGAAAACTTTCCACCAATATAAAGGAGGGTGGGGTTAAAATAAAAGAGGAGGTAAAAAATTGGAGATGAATTTGATACTGTCAAAGTAGCTAATTTTCACTTGGAAAAGCATTCATTTAAATTTCAATATTGACTAGGAATATATTTAATTGACAATTCAGTAGCATATTTGATAGCTAAAGTCCAAAACAGATTTTCGAAAATCGATGTCTAAAGAAAAGACATGAGTAATGTATCTGTCATCATTTCTTTGGTGTTGGTTTAGTCACATTCATGAAAGGGCAAAAGTATCCCTATTTATTTAGAAACTTTTTTTCAAAGTCATTTTTCCATTAAATGTCTTTATATTAAAAGATAACTAAAATTGAAAAAGACATTAAGTATATCATAATTTTAGAAAATATTATTTCTCTTTTTCTGGTCTCCTAAAAAATGAATTCTACTATACAAAGGAGAATAGAAACACAAGAAAACATTATAACTATATTTAGCAAAGAATGATATATTGCTTTATTTTCATTAACAGATTCAATCTTCATTTTTCCAAGATTAAAAATTAATCTTTTTCATTGTTTTGACCCTGTGCATAATAGATTGCAGAGTATTTTAAAATACCGTGCAATATTAGTGAAGGTTTTTATTTGTTATGTTTGAAATTATGTCTTAAGTTACAAGGTACAACATTATTTATTAAAGGAATAGTTTTCATAAGTATGGGTACTACTCATTTGGAACATTAATTTTGAAGCAATAATTTTTAGCTGTTCTAAAGTAAGAGCATTTTTAATAGAATACTTGATTACTAATGCTTTGTGTTGTATGTTGATTGATAAATTAATGTGCTAAATCCATAAATTTAAACTTTTCTAAAAATAAAATTTTAGAGTAAATTATATAATCAAAATGTTCTTTCATCCAGAAAAATGTTCAAAAAAGAAGTCTGGTATAGGGGAAAGAAGATTGGATTTCACTTCATTTATTTTTGCATTTTTCTTTTAACATCTTTATTGGAGTATAATTGCTTTACATTGTTGTGTTAGTTGCTGCTGTATAACAAAGTGAATCAGCTATACGTATCCTTATATCCCCATATCCCTTCCCTCTTGCATCTCCCTCCCACCCTCCCTGTCCCACCACTCTAGGTGGTCACAGAGCACCGAGCTGATCTCCCTGTGCTATGTGGCTGCTTCCCACTAGCTATCTATTTTACATTTGGTAGCGTAAATATGTCCATGCCACTCTCTCACTTCATCCCAGCTTACCCTTCCCCCTCCCAGTGTCCTCAAGTCCATTCTCTATGTCTGCGTCTCTATTCCTGTCCTGTCGCTAGGTTCTTCAGAACCTTTTTTTTTTTTTTAGATTCCATATATATGTGTTAGCATACGGTATTTGTTTTTCTCTTTCTGACTTATTTCACTCTGTAAGACAGACTCTATGTCCATCCACCTCACTACAAATAACTCAATTTCGTTTCTTTTTATGGCTGGGTAATATTCCATTGTATATGTGTACCACATCTTCTTTATCCATTCATCTGTCAATGGACACTTAGGTGGCTTCCATCTCCTGGCTATTGTAAATAGAGCTGCAATAAACATTTTGGTACATGACTCTTTTTGAATTATGGTTTTCTCAGGGTATATGCCCAGTAGTGGGATTGCTAGGTTGAATGGTAGTTCTATTTTTAGATTTTTAAGGAACGTCCATACTGTTCTCCATAGTGGCTGTAACAATTTACATTCCCACCACCAGTGCAGGAGGGTTCCCTTTTCTCCACACCCTCTCCAGCATTTCTTGTTTGTAGATATTTTTGATGATGGCCATCTGACCAGTGTGAGGTGATACCTCATTTTAGTTCTGATTTGCATTTCTCTAATGATTAGTGATATTGAACATCTTTTCATGTGTTTGTTGGCCATCTGTATATCTTCTTTGAAGAAATGTCTATTTAGGTCTTCTGCCCATTTTTGGATTGGATTGTTTGTTTTTTTTTGATATTGAGCTGCATGAGCTGCTTGTATATTTTGGAGATTAACCCTTTGTCAGTTGCTTCATTTGCAAATATTTTCTCCCATTCTGAAGATTGTCTTTTCATCTTGCTTATGGTTTCCTTTGCTGTGCAAAAGCATTTAAGTTTCATTAGGTCCCATTTTTTTTGTAGTTTTTATTTCCATTTCTCTAGGAGGTGGGTCAAAAACGATCTTGCTGTGATTTATGCATAGAGTGTTCTGCCTATGTTTTCCTCTAAGAGTTTTATAGTGTCTGACCTTACATTTAAGTTTTTAATCCATTTTGAGTTTATTTTTGTGTATGGTGTTAGGGAGGGTTCTAATTTCATTCTTTAACATGTAGCTGTCCAGTTTTCCCAGCACCACTTATTGAAGAGGCTGTCTTTCTCCATTGTATATTCTTGCCTCCTTTATCAAAGATAAGGTGACCATATGTGCATGGGTTTATCTCTGGGCTTTCTATCCTGTTCCATTGATCTATATTTCTGTTTTTGTGCCAGTTCCATACTGTCTTGATTACTGTAGCTTTGTAGTATAGTCTGAAGTCAGGGAGCCTGATTCCTCCAGCTCTGTTTTTCTTTCTCAAGATTGCTTTGGCTATTTGGGGTCTTTGTGTTTCCATACAAATTGTGAAATTTTTTGTTCTAGTTCCATGAAAAATGCCATTGGTAGTTTGATAGGGATTGCATTGAATCTGTAGATTGCTTTGGGTAGTATAGTCATTTTCACAATGTTGATTCTTCCAATCTAAAAACATGGTATATCTCTCCATCTGTTTTTATCATCTTTAATTTCTTTCACCAGTGTCTTATAGTTTTCTGCATACATGTATTTTTTCTCCTTAGGTAGGTTTATTCCTAGGTATTTTATTCTTTTTGTTGTAGTGGTAAATGAGAGTGTTTCCTTAATTTCTCTTTCAGATTTCTCATCATTAGTGTATAGGAATGCAAGAGATTTCTGTGCATTAATTTTGTATCCTGCTACTTTACCAGAGTCATCGATTATCTCTAGTAGTTTTCTGGTAGCATATTTAGGATTCTCTATGTATACTATCATGTCATCTGCAAACAGTGACAGTTTTACTTCTTTTTTTCCAATTTGGATTCCTTTTATTTCTTTTTCTTCTCTGATTGCTGTGGCTAAAACTTCCAAAACTATCTTGAATAATAGTGGTGAGAGTGGGCAACTTTGTCTTGTTCCTCTTCTTAGTGGAAATGCTTTCAGTTTTTCACCATTGAGAATGATGTTGGCTGTGGGTTTGTCATATATGGCCTTTATTATGTTGAGGTAACTTCCCTCTATGCCTACTTTATGGAGAGTTTTTATCATAGATCGTTGTTGAATTTTGTTGAAAGCTTTTTCTGCATCTATGGAGATTATCATACAGTTTTTATCCTTCAGTTTAGTAATATGGTGTATCACACTGATTGATTTGCATATATTGAAGAATCCTTGCATTCCTGGGATAAACCCCATTTGATCATGGTGTATGATCCTTTTTTTTTTTTTTTTTGTGGTATGTGGGCCCTTCATTGTTGTGGCCTCTCCCGTTGCAGAGCACAGGCTCTGGACACACAGGCTCAGCAGCCATGTCTCACGGGCCAAGCTGCTCCGCAGCATGTGGGATCTTCCCGGACTGGGGCACAAACCCATGTCCCCTTTATCAGAAGGCAGACTGTCAACCACTGAGCCACCAGGGAAGCCCAATGATCCTTTTAATATGCTGTTGGATTCTGTTTGCTAGTATTTTGTTGAGGATTTTTGCATCTATGTTTAACAGTGATATTGACCTGTAGTTTTCTTTTTTTGTAGCATCTTTCTCCGGTTTTCTTATCAGCGTGATGGTGACCTTGTAGAATGATTTTGGGAGTGTTCCTCCTTCTGCTATATTTTGGAAGAGTTTGAGAAGGATTGGTATTAGCTCTTTTCTAAATGTTTGATAGAATTCGCCTGTGAAGCCATCTGGTCCTGGGCTTTTGTGTGTTGGAAGATTTTTTTCACAGTTTCATTTTCAGTGCTTGTGATTTGTCTGTTTATATTTCTTCCTGGTTCAGTCTCAGAAGGTTGTGCTTTTCTAAGAATTTGTCCATTTCTACCTGGTTGTCCATTTTACTGGCATATAATTGCTTGTAGTAATCTCTCATGATCTTTTGTATTTCTGCAGTGTCAGTTGTTACTTCTTTTTCATTTCTAATTCTGTTGATTTGAGTCTTCTCCCTTTTTTTTTGATGAGTCTGGCTAATGGTTTATCAATTTTGTTTATCTTCTCAAAGAGCCAGCTTTTAGTTTTATTGATCTTTGCTATTGTTTCCTTCGTTTCTTTTTCATTTATTTCTGCTCTGATCTTTGTGATTTCTTTCCTTCTGCTAACTTTTGGGGTTTTTTTTCTTCTTTGTCTAATTGCTTTAGGTGTAAGGTTAGGTTGTTTATTTGGGATGTTTCTTGAGGTAGGAGGATATTGCTATAAACTTCCCTCTTAGAACTGCTTTTGCTGCATCCCATACGTTTTGGGCTGTCATGTTTTCACTGTCATTTGTTTCTAGGTATTTTTTGCTTTCCCCTTTGATTTCTTCAGTGATCTCTTGCTTATTTAGTAGCGTATTGTTTAGCCTCCATATGTTTGTATTTTTACAGATTTTTTCCTGTAATTGATATCTAGTCTCATAGCATTGTGGTCAGAAAAGGTACTTGATACAGTTTCAGTTTTCTTAAATTTACCAAGGCTTGATTTGTGACCCAAGGTATGATCTATCCTAGGGAATGTTCCATGAGCACTTGCGAAGAAAGTGTATTCTGTTGTTTTGGGGTGGGGTGTCCGATAAATGTCAATTAAGTTCATCTTGTTTAAAGTATTATTTAAAGCTTGTGTTTCCTTGTTTATTTTAATTTTGGTTGACCTGTTCATTGGTGAAAGTGGGGTGTTAAAGTCCTCTAGTATTATTGTTTTACTGTTGATTTCCCTTTTTATGGCCGTTACCATTTGCCTTATGTATTGAGGTGCCCCTATTTTGCATGCATAAATATTTACAATTGTTATATCTTCTTCTTGGATTGATCCCTTGATCTTTATGTAGTGTCCTTCTTTGTCTCTTGTAATAGTCTGTATTTTAAAATCTATTTTTTCTGATATGAGAATTGCTACTCCAGCTTTCTTTTGATTTCCATTTGCATGAAATATCTTTTTCCATCCCCTCACTTTCAGTCTGTATGTGTCCCTATGTCTGAAGTGGGTCTCTTGTAGACAGCATATATATGGGTCTTGTTTTTGTATCCATTTAACCAGTCTATGTCTTTTGGTTGGAGCATTTAATCCATTTATATTTAAGGTAATTATCGATGTGTATGTTCCTATTACCATTTTCTTAATTGTTTTGGGTTTGTTATTGTACTGTTGTTATTGTACTGTTCCTTCTCTTGTGTTTCCTGCCTAGAGAAGTTCCTTTAACATTTGTTGTAAAGCTGGTTTAGTGGTGCTGAATTCTCTTAGCTTTTGCTTGTCTGTAAAGGTTTTAATTTCTCTGTCAAATCTGAATGAGATCCATGCTGCGTAGAGTAATCTTGACTGCAGATTTTTCCCTTTCATCACTTTAAACATGTCCTGCCTCTCCCTTCTGGCTTGCAGAGTTTCTGCTGAAAGGTCAGCTGTTAATCTTATGGGGATTCCCTTGTATGTTATTTGTTGTTTTTCCCTTGCTGCTTTTAATATTTTTTCTTTGTATTTAAGTTTTGATATTTTGATTCATATGTGTCTTGGGGGCTTCCCTGGTGGCACAGTGGTTGGGAATCCACCTGCCAATGCAGGGGACATGGGTTCAAGCCCTGGTCCAGGAAGATCCCACATGCCGTGGAGCAGCTGAGCCTGTGTGCCACAACTGCTGAGCCCACATGCTACAACTGCTGAGGCCTGCGTGCCTAGAGCCCATGCTCCGCAGCAGGAGAGGCCACTGCAATGAGAAGCCTGCTCACTGCAACTAAGAGTAGCCCCTGCGTGTAGCAATGAAGACCCAATGCAGCCAAGAATAAATAAATTAAAAAAAAAAAACATATGTGCTTGGCATGTTTCTCCTTGGATTTACCTTATATGGGATTCTCTGCACTTCCTGGACTTGACTGACTATTTCCTTTCCCATATTAGGGAACTTTTCAACTATAATCTCTTCAAATATTTTCTCAGTCCCTTTCTTTTTCTTTTCTTCTTCTGGGACCCCTATAATTCAAATGTTGGTGCCTTTAATGTTGTCCCAGAAGTCTCTGAGCCTGTCCTCAATTCTTTTCATTCTTTTTTCTTTATTCTGCTTTGCAGTAGTTATTTCCACTATTTTATCTTCCCAGTGACTTATCCGTTCTTTTGCCTCAGTCTTTCTTGTACTGATTCCTTCTAGAGAATTTTTAATTTCATTTATTGTGTTGTTCATCATTGTTTGTTTGCTGTTTAGTTCTTCTAGGTCCTTGTTAAATGTTTCCATTCTATTTCCAAGATTTTGGATCACCTTTACTATCATTACTCTGAATTCTTTTTCAGGTAGACTGCATATTTCCTCTTCATTTATTTGGTCTGGTGGGTTTTTGCCTTGCTCCTTCATCTGCTGTGTGTTTCTCTGTCTTCTCGTTTTGCTTAACTTACCGTGTTTGGGGTCTCCTTTTCACTGGCTGCAGGTTCATAGTTCCAGTTGTTTTTGGTGTCTGCACCCAGTGGGTAAGTTTGGTTCAGTTGTTTGTGTAGGCCTCCTGGTGGAGGGTACTGGTGCCTGTGTTCTGGTGGATGAGGCTGGATCTTGTCTTTCTGGTGGTCAGGACCGCATCCATTGGTGTGTTTTGGGGTGTCTGTGAACTTAGTATGGTTTTAGGCAGCCTCTCTGCTAATAGGTGGAGTCATGTTACTGTCTTGCTAGTTCTTTGGCATAGGGTGTCCAGCCCTGGAGCTTGCTGGTCATTGAGTGGAACTGGGTCTTATTGTTGAGACAGAGATCTCTGGGAAAGCTCTCACCAATTGATATTACATGGGGCCAGGAGGTCTCTGGTGGTCCAGTGTCCTGAACTCAGCTCTCCCACCTCAGAGGCTCATGACTCACACCCGGCCCGAGCACCAAGACCTTGTCAGCCATACGGCTTTTGGTTCAAGGACACTTCCTCAGATTATCTATCTTCTCTTATTAGATTCTGAGCTTCCTTAGCAGTGTTTTGGTTATAGTCTGGCTTCTCACTGTAGATTTGCCGTACAATTCTGCAATTGCACTTGTTGGTATTTACTCAAATAAGTTGAAAACTTATGTCCACACAAAAATCTGCTTGAGTGCTGAGGCACCTTCCAGTCTGCCCAAATGATTTTTTTTTTTTAAATGTAATCCATCTCTACAGCCTGCTCCCACAGGCTCCTTTCCCAGCTGGCTCCACCTTGGAAAGGCAGTAGAGGAGTAGGGGAAACTGAGGTTGGGGCATTTCTTCCCCATTCCTCCCTGCTTCAGTGCCCTGGCCTGACAATAACTGGTGCCATCATGAGCACAACTCCTGCTAGTGGCCCTACGGCCTGCAATGCTCTCTCCTCTCCTGGCCTCTTCAACACTAGATCTGGTGAGGGCTTCACATAGTTGTTAGTTGGGGCACCTTGCTGTTTCTTGTCTTCCCTAATCTCTGCTCACAATCTCTGCTCACTTTTCTCCATTTAAGTCTTTTCATTAGAACCATCTGCTTCTTTTTTTAACTCCAGCTCTTACCAAAAGTGTATATTAGCCAATATAATAGAAGGTTAATGTATAAAACCACAATGCCAATGTATTAATTTACAAGTGGGGCCAAAGTTATCTTATCTTCAGAAAATGAGCATCCCTCCTTGTGCCGGAGTGTATGCCACAATCTACATCATAGTTTCTGGCCATGCTTGTGAATTTGGAATTAGGGCAAAGAAAGTTGGGTCATCTCAATGTCAATTTTTATAAAGCCACAGTGATCTGCTGCCCTTCTTTACTATGGGGATTTTTGCTATTTAAATGACTCAACCTAAGATCTGAGATCATTTTTCACATGTACCGTTTGTGCTCCCTAACACTTTCATTTCTGGATCCCTCGTCCCTGGAAACATTACTTTGCCTGCATCTCTTTCTTCATGGCACAATATAATTCACCAAATTACAAAGTATTTTATATTTATTATATTTTATAGACATTGTTTGTTGATGGCACTCAGGGGAACATTTATTCAAATCACAAAGTAGGTAGGGTGCTACGGCCAATCCTGTCCATGACGTATTGATGTGAATATAGAACAGATATTTTGGAACAAATGGAGTCAAGTCTAAGCTACATAATGAGGCAGTAAGAGGATGTCCAGTCCTTTAAAATTATTGTTAATTCTCAGATATATTGCAATCATCCCCCTTAAATTCTTTCTGAAAAGCAAACTGAAACCCTTACATCTAGAGTGATAAAATAAACTGCAAATGTAATATCAGAGCCACAGTGTATAATCTCTAAGATATTTCAGTAGCAGAAGAAAGGAACAGGTATCCAAAGATGAAAAAAATAAACATTATTATGTTTTAAAAATCAGACAAGATTAGATCATAGAATTTGAACACAATTATGCTGTTAGTTGATACATTTATTCCCAATCTACTATTAAGTTAACTTAAAACCTATTTCATCTTTTTCTCCCAGTTTTGGCATTGTCTTTCTCCTGACAGCACCTTCATGATACCTTCATTCTCCCCTAACCCCAATTATACTACCTCATATCCCCTTGCTTTAATTAAGTCTTGTGTCACTTTTTAGTCTCATCTGCTCCCAAGGACTAGTTTGTTACTCTTCTAACATGGTTTTCTTCTCTCACCAGAATGCATTCAAGCTGAGGGACTGGCACCCTGAATCAAAATGGAAGGGTAAAATTTAGGTAAGAGGTGAGGCTAATTTTACAGAATTGTGATACAGCAAGGAACCAGAACCTGTGCTATCAACATCAGGAAGGAGTGAAATTGCAGCTCGCCCTCTGTCTCCTATTGCTGACGGTCCTTCAGCTCTACTATCTCCCACCTCCTCTCCCTCCTCCAGTCAGTAACTCTTCTTGCCTGTTCACTCGATGCCAACCCCTGTATGCCAGCTGTTGTACTGTACTTTTCAAGGCACTGTACTGTAAGATTAAAAATGTCTTATTTATTTTTTGTGTTTGTTTTTTATGTGTTGTGTGAAAAGTATTATAAACCTATTACAGTACAGTGCTATTTCCATTTAGTTAGACTTGAAAGAATTGATCATTCCTTCAACTCCTAACCCACTGCAATCTAGCATCTAGTCCTTAACTTACTTTGCATCGCAGCAGCATTTATAGAGCTCCCACTTCCTTCTTGGATTACTGTTTCCCTAGTTTTTGTGACACTGCTCCATTCTGCCTTCCCTCTTCTCTTTCTAACCACCTCTCTTAATCGTCTCTGTTGCCTCCTCTTCCTATGATTGGCCCTTAACGCTGGTTCTCCAAGGCTTTCTGGGCCACCTTTTTCTCTTACTCTGTGCATTCTTCCTAGGTGATTTCTTATACTGCCATCACATCAAGCATAATTTGTAAGAAGATGAGGCTCAGATCATTACCTCTAGCCCCAATCTCTCTTTCCTGAACTGGCTAGTGAACATTTCCAAGTAGATACCTCACAGGCACCTTGGACATAATATGCTAAAATTTCTCTTTCTAGTCTCTCTATTTCCAGCTAAACAAACTTCGTTCATGTGTTTGCGATCGTGATGATGATAACACCATGGATCCAGTTATCCAAGTCAGAAGTGTGAGAGTAATTTTTAACTTCTTCCATTCCCTTAATCCAATATCCCATCAATCACCAAATTCTGTGTTTCTGCAACCTAAATATTTCACAAATCTATCTCTTGTCTGAATTTTTACCATCAGATCCAACTGGTTTTTTACATTTGTCTTTCCTCCATTTTCTACCAGTGGTGTGCAGGTAAATGTTTTACAATCACTTCTCTGAAGAAAGAATAAAATCCCTGATTTGAAGTATTTGCCAATTTCCATGAGGTAAATAGTCAC
Organism: Stenella coeruleoalba; assembly: GCF_951394435.1. Lineage (NCBI taxonomy): Eukaryota > Metazoa > Chordata > Mammalia > Artiodactyla > Delphinidae > Stenella > Stenella coeruleoalba. The sequence continues at coordinate 38,739,815 of NC_137148.1, forward strand.
AGCACGACTAATTTTAAGCAACCAACGTGATACCAGTGAATATTGAGTTGAGAAGTGACACTAATCTTTGAGTCTCTTGAGTTTATGAGTTGATTCCAGCACAGAACTCTTTCTAATCAAGTGTTTCTCCATTCTGACTGCATACTAAAAATCCAGTATTTACATATATATATGTGTATGTATATAAACACACACACAATGCACAGACCTTGTTTCGAGAGTTGAATCAGTTTAGCTCCCAATACTGATGTATATAAGACTTCCACAATTCTTTGTACAACTGAGGTTAGTATCAATTCTGTGCACCTGAGTGATCTTTCTAAAATCAAATCTGATCATGACCCTTAATCATCCCTAACCCTATGCCCAATTAAATCAATCTTCAAAATAATAGTCAAGTTCTTAACAAAACTTTTAACACCATATGACCTGGCCTTATTTTTGTTTCCTATGCCTAAGGTATTCCTTTTGCCTGGTTAACTTCCCCCAAGTTGTCAAGTCTAAATTTAGATAGCACTTTTTCCAGGAAGCCTTCCTGCATAAATGAAGGCTGGATTTGGTTCTCCTCTTGCTGTGCCACAGTACTTTGGATCCTTCACTAGCTCCATGAAGATTGTGATTAGGTGTGTCTTATTCATCATTGTATCCCCAGAGTCTAGAACCTAGTTTTTAAGTGAAATTTCAATAATATATTTGAATGAAAGAATGAGTCTTATTTTCTCATTTCCTTATTAGTATAAAATGCTTATTAAAAATAATATGATATAAAAATTAGAAAACGTAGAAAGTCTGAAAGAAGGTTACCCATAGACCTACCTTCTCCAAATCTATCCACTCAAAAATTTATTAGTATATATTTTTTCAATCGTTTTCTAGGCATAGATAATTTAATATGTCTAATACATGTTAACAAAGATTATCATCAGTATTTATATCCAGTGTGTGTTTAGGTTGACTTCTACCTGTATAAAAATAAAATAATCAGAATGTAATATACACACTAAATCTCCCCTACTCTTTGCTTTTGTAGAGAAGCTATGCTTCTTTGCTTTTGAAAATTAATGTGACCTAGTAGAAAAAGCTGAATTCAAATGTGGCTCTGCTTCTTTTGGGCTGTCATTTAATTCCTCTGAACTACACTTTTCAGAAGTGAATAAATAGGATTAATAACACAAACTTTAAAAGGTTATTGTGAAAAAAAAGGTTATTGTGAGGATTATAAGAAATGACAACTGTATAACATATAGTTTTATAGTTTGATAATGTTGAATGCTAGAGAGTTTGGCGGAGAATCAGGATTGAGAAAAAATTATGAGTGGCCAGAAGAGGATCAGTCACAGCAGCCCTTCTAGAGCGTGGTTCTATAAGGGTGTGAAGGTCAAAGCCAGATTGCAAGCACTTAAAAAGTAACGGTAGACTATAAAAGCGGACCACTCACTTTGACAAAGAAAGATAAGAGAGAAATACATAATATCTAGAGGGGGCAGCAGAGTCAAGTGAAAGTTTTTCAAGTTAAGAGACAGCAAAGAAATTGGTGGCAAGGAAGAGTGTGAGGATGAAAGAGAAACATACCTCAAGTGGGAGGTTGGAAAGGTCCAGATGCCAGAGTGAGTGTTAGTACCCAAACTTCATCACTAGAAGGATAACTTTCCTTTAGACTTCAGGAAGTTCAGATTAAAATGAGTACGACCGATATTTTTAAGACCTGCATTTCTCCTCAGGAAAAGAGATAATTCTATTAAAACATACCATGAGGCAATGTTGATTATTGAAGGATATTTGAAGGAATAGATGCTGATGTTTCCAGTTACTAGCAGTCATCTTTGCATTTTTGATCATTGGTCAGAATTAAGCACAGAAATACTTGGTAGCCATATTTCATATCCACCTCAGAATCATTGTTATTGTTTTTGCTCAAAATAAGTTTGAGAAATCAAGGGCTAAATAATTTTATTTATTTAAAAATAAATAAAGATTTGAGGTAAAGGAGACCTAGAAAGTGTCACACTTCAAACAAAACACTGTTTTGGTGCCTTCACTCAGCTTGTCCTTTGGGCCAAGGGGACAAAGGCACTGCTCTCATGGAGTTTACTCCTTTTTTTATTTTTAATTTTTTTTAATATTGGAGTATAGTTGATTTACAATATTGTGTTAGTTTCAGGTGTACAGCAAAGTGATTTGTCATGGAGCTTATGTCTGAACAAGGGAGTCTGATGGGACAGAAATAAATAAGTAACTGCACAGTGCCATATTGTGATAAGTGACAAGTGCCTTAAGAAAAGTAATGCTGACAAACGTCGTAGAGTGCCAGGGGGCAGGTTGCATTACTGTAGTCAGCTGGGTCAGGAAGATCCTCTTGACAGCTTGACGTTTGAGATGAGACTTGACTGGCATGAAACAGAGCCATGGGGAAGACTGAGAGTATGGTATTCTAAGAGTTCAGCAAATTCCACCTTCTTAAAGTGGAAAAGTAGAACATGAAAGGAAGGTTCGTTGTAGCTGAAGATCAGGATAGCAAGTGAAGGCCAGGGAGAATGGAACAAGGTGAGTCTGGAACTTAGGCAGGTGGCTTGCAGACCACGGTGAGGAGTTTAGACTGATGGTTAGTCATTGTGGGTTAATCAGAAATAGGATCTGATTTCTATGTTACAAAATCTTCTGGATACTGTGTGAAGAATAAATAATGTAATTTGATCATATTACTAATTACTACTGGTTACAAGATGCGTAAAAGCTCAATTCATTGGTAGCCTGTTTAGAATTTTGATGAAAGAGGTTTTAAGGACTCTCTAGCAGTTTCTTTAATTCCTTTATGTTACAGATGAAGACGTTAAGTCCCAGTTGTGAAATAATATACCTAAGGTCATCCAATCAGTTACCAGCTGAACCAGGATTAGAACATGTTTCCCTATCTATTGTTCTTCCCACAGTGCCTCACTTTCTCCCTTGGTTCTGCCACACTCCATAGATACAAGGTCCTCCCTAAATATAGCATCACAGGAAGGATGCCAGCCTTGGATCACTTCAGTGACTCTTCTAGAAAGCATGGAGAGTGCTGCTTAGAATGTCACACCATCTATATCAGTCACCTAGGTTTCTTGTTACAGATGCAGCTACTGATACTAAATCTCTGGGAATGGGACCTAGTTATTGCACCCAGAAGAAAGAAATACTGGAAAATTCCAGGAGTTGTCCAGTTTTCAAGATGGAACACTTGTCAGATTTAATTATGCTCAATCTTAAGCAATGTGATTATGCTCTCTCTAGTGGACATTTTTCCAACACATTTCATTTCTCTTGTCACCCCACTTCCCAAAACAGTTTTAACAGATTGTCTTAAAAAACAAGAAGTCATCTTGTGAATGGAAATAGCTCCCAAACCCTTTATATTCCTATGGACAAACCTACAAATCGAGGACAATGGCTAATCTAATTACCGATAATTTGGTATCATTCAAGTAAAAAGGATTTAGATATGGTATACTGATTAGGAAGGAGGGAAACAAATATATTTGAGAAATATATCCATCAAAATGGTTATTTAAGCAGTAGGATTTTGGTATTTGGAAAATTCATTTATATTAAACATTCCATCTGCCTGATGGTAGTATATAAAGGGTCATTAATAATGCTTGTCTTTTATCATTGGGGAACATTCCTAGTTGAATTGTATTTGTTGACTACTTCTTATAATTTTCTTGTTTGTAAATACAAAATCTTGCTATGTACATTTTAAATTTTAAGTTTCACACTTGCTTTCCAAACCAGTATCTAGTCGTGAGGTGGCCTTGAGGGTGGGGCAGCAGCTTCTGAAGGACATTAATACAGTAACAGCAAAAAATGGCTGCTACCTGTTGAAACTTTACTTCATGCTAGAGGCATGGTACCAACTTTATATGCATTGTCTTATTTAATCCTCTCAACACACTCATGAATAGGTATTAGATCCATTTTACAAGAAAAATAAAAACCCACTACCATTTTACTCAGTACTTGTTCATATTGTGGAGTTAATACCAATCTCCTGAGCAGTAGAGAAATTTTCCCGGGTTTCTGGGTGAGGGCTTGATCTATGAGAATTTCAAAAGTTGAGTACAGTTGCTCCAGCCTGGTAAAGGGAAACAGGCAGGCTCTGATAGAAGATGCTACAGATTCTTTCACCTTTTCTGTATCTTTGAAAATTTTCATAAGAAGAAATTGGAGAAAAATCATAAAACCTTCTTGCTAGACACCAACAAAGCAATTAATAAAATCCAACATTGATTTTGTAGAATATTACTAATCTACTATAAAATTAGTAACAGAAGTACATCTTTAACTAAATAAAAGGTATTTAACAAAAATTCTTCATCTGACTTCCAAGTTTGGCAAAATATTGGAAATATCTCCATTAAAGTCAGAAACAAGAAGGGAATGGCTACAAAATGGCTGCTCTTCACTGTTAAAACAGGGTTCTAAGCAAAGATGAAGAGAAGATAAAGAAATAACATATGTAAGATTTGAATAGGAAGAAACAAAGCTGTTATTACTTGCTGGCATTATAATTTCCTACCATAGAACATCTAAAATAATCTATAAGCTAATAAAACAAGATCACCATAGATCAAGGGAACCCAAAATGTTCTTTTTTTTTTTTTTTAACATCTTTATTGGGGTATAATTGCTTTACAATGGTGTGTTAGTTTCTGCTTTATACCAAAATGTTCTTATATAAAGCGATAACCAATAGAAAAATGCAATAAAAAAGGGCTTTCTATTCAGAATAGCAACAAAACCTGTATGGTCCCTTGGAATAAATACAACAAAAGAGGCCCAAGACTTGTACTGAAAAAATGGCAAAATGTTATTGAAGGAAATAAAATAGAGCTGAATAAATAGACAAAGACAAACTATTTTCATAGATGAAGTTCCCAACATTATTACAAATGTTCAATACAATTTTAATCAAAACTTCAATGTGGTTTTTACTGAAACTGAACAAACAGAGTCTAATATTCCTATTAAAGGGTAAACAGCTAAGATAACCAAGAAAAGTCTAAAAAAAAAGAATCAAGACAGGGGATCTGTCATATAGATATTAAGGCCTGTTATAAATAAATACTTAATTAAAACAATGTGAGTTTTATGCTGGGATAGATAAGAAGATCTATATAAAAAATAAAGAGTTGAGGGACAGACTCAAACATATATACAAAATTTTATACCATAGAAGTACAATAGAAACACAACTCTGTGGGGAAAAGATGGACTCAATAAATAATGCTGGAAAAACTGGCTTTCTACATGAGAAGAAGTAAATATGATCCTTACATAAAATTATAAAATAAAATAAATTCCAGATGGACTAAATTTCAAAATGTGAAAAGAATCTTAAAAATATATTAGATAAATATTTGGAAGAACATGTTCTGAAACTTGGGATAAGAAAGGATTTCTTAAGAAATACACAGGAGGATGACTCCTAAATAAGTAGGTTATTATATTTGCTCATATCAAAATTTGAACTTCTATATGACAAATAAAACTATAAATAAAATTTAAAACAGGTCTCATACTGAGAGGAGAATTTATAAGGGCTATTATGACAAATCCCTGATGATTAAAAAGGAAGAAAGAGAGGAGGGTGTGGGAGAAAGGGGCAGAGGGATGGAGAGAGGGAGGAAAGGAAGGAAAAGGAGAAAGAAAGGAAAAAGGGAGGGAGGGTAGGGAGAGAGGAAGGATGAAAAAAAGAAAGCATCCTAAGAGAAAAATGAGCAAGGGTCATGAACAGTACCCTCTAATTTAAGGGAGAAAAATTTGAATGAGCAAAAAAGAAATGAAGGACACTGGATCTAACTAATGACAATCAGGGAACTGCAAATTAAAATTAAACAGAATATGAAAAATAATGCATATATATATATGACTGAGTCACTTTTCTGTACAGAAGAAATTACCACAACATTGAAAATCAACTATACTTCAATATAATTAAAAAAAAATAAAACTATGTGACTTCTCTGGTGGCGCAGTGGTTAAGAATCTGCTTGCCAGTGCAGGAGACGCAGGTTCAAGCCCTGGTCCTGGAAGATCCCACATGCCGCAGAGCAACTAAGCCCATGTGCCACAACTACTGAGCCTGTGCTCTAGAACCTGTGAGCCACATCTACTGAGCTCTCGTGCCACAACTACTGAAGCCTGCACATCTAGAGCCCATGCTCCACAACCAGAGGAGCCACCGCAATGAGAAGCACGCACACCGCAATGAACAGTAGCCCCCCTCGCTGCAACTAGAGAAAGCCCGTGCTCAGCAACGAAGACCCAACACAGCCAAAAATAAATAAATAAATAATGTAAAACTATACTGCAATATCATTCCATAGCAATCATATTGGTGAAAAGAAAAGTTAAGCCTGACAAAGTCAAGCACTAATAAGGGTATGGAACAATGGAAATAGGCATACTCTGCCTATGGGTTATACATTGGTACAGCCACTTTAGAAAATATCTTGACACTATCTATTGAAGCTGAGTATGTGTATATCCTATGGCCCAGCCAGTAAACATACTCTTAATCCCGTGTACCAGAACATTCTGTGCAAAATTGTTTGTAATGGAGGAACAATGACAACATAAATGACTGTCAATAGGAAAATGGGTTAAATAAATTGTGATATATTCATATCATGCCCAGCAGTGGTAACTTAATCTGTATATATCAAGGGAGTTACAAAAGTATATACCATCAGGCAATTTGCTGAATTATACAAAGACTTTCATGTAAAAAAAGAGCTTAAAAACACACAAAACAATACAATATATTGATGGTGGAGATACATATGTTTGTAAAAACATTAGAACATAGATTGACTCAAGAAATCTAATCAATATCTTGGCATTGGTTAGGGGAGGGAAGGAGTAAGTAATGGATTTAAGGAAAGCAGCAAAGAGGACCTTCATTTATACTATATTGTTTTATATAAAATAGAACATTCAGTGTATATATGTGTGCATGTGTATGCATATGTGTGTGTGTGTCTGCCTCCATAATCAGAGTTTAAAGTGACAAAAATTAACATTTGCAATATTGAGTGACAGTGTTTTTACATCAAATTTTACATTTTTCTACTTTGTAATGTTAAAAAAAGAAAAACCCAACTGCGACTCCAATGCTGAATTCTGATAATTTGGGGCCAAAGGACTGCCAGAGGTATTAGAATCCTAAGAAGCAACCTGCAAAACATTATGCATCAAAAATGGTAATTTAGGTAGGTTTATTCCTAGATATTTTATTCTTTTTGTTGCAATGGTAAATCAACATCATTAATCATTAGAGAAATGCAAATCAAATCTACGATGAGGTATCACCTCACACTGGTCAGAATGGCAATCATCAAAAAAATCTAGAAACAATAAATGCTGAGAGGGTGTGGAGAAAAGGGAACACTCTTGCACTACTGGTGGGAATGTGAATTGGTACAGCCACTATGGAGAACAGTATGGACGTTCCTTAAAAAACTACAAATAGAACTACCATATGACCCAGCAATCCCACTCCTGGGAATATACCCTGAGAAAACCATCATTCAAAAAGAGTCATGTACCAAAATGTTCATTGAAGCTCTATTTACAATAGCCAGGAGATGGAAGCAACCTAAGTGTCCATCATCGGATGCATGGATAAAGAAGATGTGGCACATATATACAATGGAATATTACTCAGCCAGAAATGAAATTGAGTTATTTGTAGTGAGGTGGATGGACCTAGAGGCTGTCATACAGAGTGAAGTAAGTCAGAAAGAGAAAGACAAATACCGTATGCTAACACATACATATGGAATCTAAGAAAAAAAAAATGTCATGAAGAACCTAGGGGTAAGACGGGAATAAAGACACAGACCTACTAGAGAATGGACTTGAGGATACAGGGAGGGAGAAGGGTAAGCTGTGACAAAACGAGAGAGTGGCATGGACATATATACACTACCAAACGTAAGGTAGATAGCTAGTGGGAAGCAGCCGCATAGCACAGGGTGATCAGCTCAGTGCTTTGTCACCACCTAGAGGGGTGGGATAGGGAGGGTGGGAGGGTGGGAAACGCAAGAGGGAAGAGATATGGGAACATATGTATAACTGATTCACTTTGTTATAAAGCAGAAACTGACACACCATTGTAAAGCAATTATACTCCAATAAAGATGTAAAAAAAGAAAAAAAATGGTAATTTACCTGCCCTCTTAAGGGGAAGTCAAATCGCGGTGTCAGGTTCCAGCAGTGCTGCCAGTCAACACCTGGCTCTAAGAGTCTCAAGTGTTTTCTTGGAGGAAGTGCTTGAGGACACAGAGGCAGAGCTGCAGCCAAGGAGTTCTGGGGGCAATGAGGCTGGATAAGGTGGAACTTGAAAGTGTATTTTCACGTGGCCAGGGGAGGTCAGCAGAGCAAAACAAAAACTTACGAAACCCTGAAAGGCTGCATACAGAAGAAGTTTTTCTATTTGGAGGTGCCCCTAGGCCACTACAATTCTTGCTTTAGTCCAGTCTCTCTCTCTTTCTCTCTCTCTCTCTCTCTCTCTCTCTCTCTCTCCTCTCTTCTTTTTCTCTTTCTTTCCCTCTCCATCTTCATCCACCTCTTCTTCTTCCTGCCCCCCTCTTTCTCTCTCTCTCTCTCCATTCACTCCCTCCTTTTTTCTTTAAAGAAACCAAAAGAACATGGAGGTTAAGATGTGAGAGGTCACATAAGGAATTTATATTTTATATTTTGATTTTGTACTTTCCAAAACACCCCACTTGCTCTTACTACCCTCTCTTTCCCCAAAACAAAAATTACTGAGTACCTCAAATCTTTGTAACTTGAAGTCAACTTAGTTTTGTGGCTTAGAAGATACTATTTTATATCTATGTAAAATGTTTCTGGGGAATTTGAGAAAAATTGCTTACAAGTAAAAGTGGAGTAATTGCTCCAACTTTAGATATAATATAATATACTAAGGATAACATGTTCCTTTTTTGAAATGTGAAATGGTATACACATTTTTTTCTGAATACATCCCTAAGGTTGTTCATGTTCATTACAGCATTATTTACAACCACCAAGACATGGAAGCAACCTAAGTGTCTGCTGATAGATGAATGGACAAGGAAGATGTGGTACACACACACACACACACACACACACACACACACACACACACACACACACGTACAATAAAATATCACTCAGCCATGAAAAAGAATGAAATCTTGCCATTCTGACAACGTGGATGGACCTAGAGGGTATTATGTGAAGTGAAATAAGTCACAGAAAAAGATAAAAACTGTGTGATTTCACTTATATGTGGAATCTAAAAAACAAAAAAAATGAACAAACATAACAAAACAGGAAGAGACTCATAGATACAGAGGGAAGGTAGGTAGGGGAATGAGTGAAATAGGTGAGGGAGATTAAGAGGTTCAAACTTCCAATTACAAATAAAGAGTCATGGGGATGAAATGTACAGTGTGGGGAATATAGTCAATGACACTGTAATGACTTTGTATGCTGACAGATGGCAACTACACTTATTGTAGTGATCATTTTTAATGTATAGAACTACTGAATCACTTTGTTGTGCATCTGGAACTAACACAGTGTTGTAGGTCAGTTATACTTCAATGATAAACAAATCAAATCTACCCCCCAAAACAAATAAATAAGTAAAAATCACTAACAATATATAGTCAAAAGTGACAGAAAATATTTTTACTTTGTGTAGAGACTTTTGCTATATTGTTGACCTCTGAACAAGGGGGTTAGAGGTGCCCACCCTCTGCACAGTCGGAAATCCAAGTTAGGTTTTACAGTCGGCCCTCATTATATGTGGTTCCACAGCCCTGGATTCAACCAACTACAGATTATGTAGTACTGCAGTACATACTTAGTGAAAAAAATTAGCATATAAGTGAACCCACACAGTTCAAACCCTTTGAGTTAACACCAGACTTTAGTTGACTATGACCTTTGTGTTATCAAAGGTTGCTTTTGACCTATGAGAACTCCTTCTGGGTCTACCTCATTCTCTTCTTGGTTCTGAGAGGAGACAAGAATTTCAAAAGTAGATTTCAAGAGAACTGCTACTCTTCATAAGGTTCAAGTTTTCCAACTGAAATGGGTGGAGAATTCTCAGAGTCTGGGCTCCTGCAACAGGTGGGTAATGAGTATCTCTTGGACTGTGCTATACTGCTTCTTCTGGTCCTCCATATCTGTGTAGCATTGTCTGTGATAACAATTCCTGCATTGCCATAGTGATATCTACACTGTTTTTCTACCTACTAAATTTCACTAGAAGTGATCACTCTAGTGTCAGAATTCCTTTAAAACATATGGTTGCGATTTTCAGATTGAAAGGACAGCAACACAGTTTGCAAATTCTAGAATAAACATATATGTGGAATACACCTGCCAATAAGAATAAAACTGCTTTTTCTATTCCCTAATGAAAACATTTACAAGCACGATATAAATTTGGAAATCTGCCATCAGACTCAACTAAATACACACACACTCACACACAGAGAGCCAGCACTTTAACCTATGTGACAAAGGGTAAAAATATTTGCTTACTTAATACCCGAGATAGAATGTTTATTTTGATCACGTTTATTAAAAATATGAAAGAAAAGTCTAATCCTTTATAATTTATGTGGAATTTTCTGTAATAGCTGATGTTAACAAACTTTGCAAGTCCTTCAGTTCATTCAGAATATAAATCTGTTACTGTCTGTTAAAGATTAGTCGATGAAGGTTCAAAACCATAAGCAGGTACTTAGTGGAGTTTAAAATTCCTGCTAAAGAAAAAAAAAATTTTTTACAAATTAATTAAACAAGTTGGCTTGGGAATGATTCTCATGCAAAGAAGTATCAGTAGTGTTTTGACTTGTTCTCTGTCATTTAAGTTTCAGGAACGTCTATAGTGGAGCTGAAACCTAAACCTGGATTTGTTTGATCTTAAAACCTATATTCTTTCTATTACCTGGAAGGTTGAAGAAGGAAAGAAGTGATCCCTCAGGTAAAGAGAATGGTGCTAGCAAAGTTTTGAAGACTTGAAGCATTGTAGTGTGTGCGAAGAAACGCAAATGGCTAACGCAGAGTTGGAGGTTTACCCCTCAGGCAGCAACTACAGGAAACCATGAATCGGTGAGCAGTACAGAGTCAAGAAAACATTTAAGCAGATAGGATGCAGGGTAATATTTGCCTTTTAAATCTCAGCAGTCAAAATAAAAAGGATGAATTTTCGGAGGTTATTGAAATAATCCTGTTTCTCACCTAAAATTCTGCAGGAGATGAGATTGGTGGAATGACTTGGAAGAGAGGATTTGAGATATCTTTAGGAGCTGAAATGAAAAGGAGCTGGTGATAGGCTAGTTGTGGGGAAGAACAGTCAGAGAGGAGAATGGGACAGTAGTCACTTCCAGTGGTCAGGCTTGGGTGACAGGAACCTGGAGATGTCAACCATGAAGAGCAGGGGCTTAAGAGGAGGAGCAATCCCATGGAGTGCCAAGGGTGGAAAATGATGAGTTCAGGTGGAGAAATCATGCTGCCTGTGTGGACATGTCCAAGGGTGAGTTGGATATGTGCCTGATGCTGGAATTTTGTAGATAAAACCATCAACAGGGATACAACTGATCAGAGGTAGACTGTGGAGTAAGCAGAAAAGTGATCACAGGAACACATTTACTATGGAGGTCAAGAAAGGAGGGCTTCCTTGGTGGCGCAAGTGGTTGAGAGTCCGCCTGCCGATGCAGGGAACACGGGTTCGTGCCCCGGTCCGGGAAAATCCCACATGCCGCGGAGCGGCCGGGCCCGTGAGCCATGGCAGCTGGGCCTGCGCGTCCGGAGCCTGTGCTCCGCAACGGGAGAGGCCACAACAGTGAGAGGCCCGCGTACCGCAAAAAAAAAAAAAAAAAAAAAAAAAAAAAAAAAGAAAGGAGCACTATTAGGAACAAATTGGACTACAAAAAGTCAGAAAACAAAAGAACGTTGTGTCGTGGAAAAAGAGTAGAGAATTTGATTTCAGTAAATAGAACTAGTAAGACCTGTTTTGGGGTTAAATATACCTGTGAATCTACATAAATAACTGTGACTATATATATATATATATACACATATCCATCATATGGTTTTGTATTCTCCTATGCATGTTTGTATATACAGACTTATGTTTTGTATATATTCTATGGTTTTATATTATGTGCATATATAAAACTAGTATATATGCCTATATATTTATACAGAACAAAATTGTATATATATTTATTATTGTGTATCACATGCATGTAATACATATACATATATATGTATATACACATATAATGAATATATATTGCTATTAGTTATGTCTCTCTCTCTATATAGAGAGAGAGATGTTTACCCAACAATAAGTCTTACTATACCTGTAGTCTGCTACACCACACATACACACACACACACACACACACACACACACGCACACACGCATGCACAGACAAAAGAGAAAGAACTGAGTTGAATGCTTGGCTGAATGTTAATAGTCACAAGAAATAAACAAGAATTCATTTAAGACTGGGAATTCTTTCAGCCATTTATCTGAGTTTTTAGCTTTTACTATTAGCCCTCCCCCAAACTATAATTTGCTTACAAAAAAAGGACATGTTGTGTGTTAAAAAGATTAATAAATTAGTCTGTTTTCCAAAGTTATTGAATTTCTCATTTCTTTTCAGTTAATCTGGTAGACTTATTTATACACATATTATTAGCTAGATATTCTAATTGTGTTGAAATAATATTAAGATATGTATCATGCATTAAAAGAGTGTACTGTCCACTGTAAATGGCAGACATGAAATACAAATAAATAATAGAATATATGCAAGCAATAATAAAAATATATGCAATATCCAGTAGGAATTAGAGGAGAGGGTGAATTTATTAATTGTTCATTTATTCCTCATTTATTTAAGAATGGATTTAAAGTTCAAAACAACATGAGATAAAAGGCAACACGAATAATGAAGTGGATTCAGAGAAAAAAATAAATTTTAATGGATAATTTGAAGTCTACAGCAAATTGCTACACAGAATGGCATAGTTAAGGTCTAGAAAATGCTAGAACAAGCCACGCGTTGGCCTCTAGACTTTCTGGAAAGGAGACAAAAATGAGAAAATCAATCACTCTATTCGTATTACCTACAAAGAAAACCTATTTCTGGTGCCAAAACTAAAGAGTTTTTCCTCATAGATAGTAAAAAAAAAAAAAAAAAGAAAGAAAGAAAAATAAAAGAAAAAGAACAGTATACCACCCTAAACACACCTATACACTAAATGGATTTCATGGGCTGACTGTTTCCTACAGTGACTCTAAACATAGGCCAATGATGACATAATACCAAATTATGTTTCATAAAAGCAGTTTTACAAGAGAATAGACTGTATGGTCCAGATGTGTAGAGACCGGCTTGTGCGGTTTATTCCAAGGATGAATTTTTTTGTGTCTGTAGAAATATGTGCACTGTATTTCACAAAGGCAATCCTTTGCAAATTTATGTTGTTCAACCATGTATTTGATGAGTATTAAGCAGCAGTGAGTTCAAGGTTAGTGTTCTTGACAATCACTTAGGTGCAGCTATTTCAGTCTACTGGTTAAATAATGAAAATGCCTAACTCCCCCTGGGAATGGGATGGGTGCAGAGAAAAGGAGCCTGGAATTTTAGCTGTTTTATAAAAATTGTGGCAAATTTACCTTCTTAACCAAATAAGATAAGATAAAATTTACCTTCTTAACCAATATAAAGTTAAGATAAAATTTACCTTCTTAACCAATATAAAGTATACAGTTTAGTGGCATTAAGTATATTCACATTGTGATGCTACCATTACCACCATCCCTTCACAGGATGCTTCATCTTGCAAAACTGATACTCTACCTATTAAACAATAACTACCCATCCCCCCTCCAGCCTAACCACCATTCTACTTTCTGTCCCTATGAATCTGACTACTCCATGTTCCTCCTGAAAGTGGAATCATACAGTTTGAAAACATGGAACGCTTCACAAATTTGCATGCCATCTCTGCCCGGGGTCCATGCTAATCTTCTCTGCGTGGTTCTGATTTTAGTCTATGTGCTGCTGAAGTGAGCACTTTAGCTGGTTTTTGAGGGGAGAACAGGAACTCATCAGACTTAAAATGGGGGTAACAGCTCCCGTATGAAGGCAGAGTGGTCTAAAACTGTTTTCTGTGCTGCTGAAGACTGAGGTGTGGAGGGAGGCTGAAAGAGATGAGGTTAAAGAGACAGGAAGGAACCAGATGCCAAAGGGCTTTGTAAGCCCCTTTTAAGAGCCTGCACTTACATACAGTGAGACCGGAACAGGGAAGTAAAATTCGTATTTAAAAAAAATTAATTCCAGGAAAAAAGAGAGGCCTGGAAGAGGATAAAATTTGAAACAGAAAGACCAGTTAGAAGGCAGTGACAACAATGTCGGTAAAGTTTCCCTTTTCTATTTTTGCAAATCACTAGAGTGTTAGAGTTGGGTATTCAGAATTGTAGCTCATGAGGAAATAGGTGTCTGCACTGTGGATCTAGTGTCCAATCTTCCTCTCCGTGCTTAGAGGAAAACTTTTGACATTTTAGAAAATTTTGTATTTTAGCAAAGAATCCAGACAAGCCAAAGTCAAAGTCTAAATTCATATTTTAATCAAGGAAAGCATGTTTCTGCTCACTGATCTCTCTCTCCTTTTCCTCTTCCCATGTTTTAGAGGAAGAAGATATTCTGGGAAAAAGATTAATAGAGGGCATATCAAGATTGTCAGACAGGGCTTCCCTGGTGGCGCAGTGGTTGAGAGTCCGCCTGCTGATGCAGGGGACGCGGGTTCGTGCCCCGGTCCGGGAGGATCCCACGTGCCGCGGAGCGGCTGGGCCTGTGGGCCACGGCGTCTGGGCCTGCGCGTCCGGAGCCTGTGCTCCGCGGCGGGAGAGGCCACGGCAGTGAGAGGCCCGCGTACCGCCAAAAAAAAGACTGTCAGACAGAAATGCTAAGAAATCTGGAAAGGGCTGGAATAAAAACTTGCATTCTAGGATGTCTAATGTTGGCTTGGTTACCAATGGTGTTTCTTCCTATTGTAACACGGAATTGTTCTTAAGATAGCAAGAAACTGAACTACACGAAGGCATATTTCAAATCAAAATAAGGACCACTTATTAGAGCTTCTCTACATTGAAATTGGTTGCTTTGGAAATATGAAAAGTTTTCTATCATTGAAAGTGTATAAAAAAATCTAGATAAGCATTTATCAAGTGTAATGTATGTAAGAAATCATTGTAAGAGCTAAAAAGTTGAGTTGAAGAACTGAAAGACCCTAAATAATTCCAAGATTTATGAATTCCACAGAAGGATAATATCAGATTATCTCTTATTAGAAACTGATGATTTTGAAACTCTAACAAAATTTCTGCTGATACGCCCAGTACATTGATATCACTCAATTAATGAACTATACCAACTTGCTAAAGAGTAACTTCCTCCTTTAATATTTTAACAAAGAGGCCCCAAACCATTATTTTGCACAGGTAATTGTTCAAAATTTAAGCAAGTTTATCCTGAAACCTGAGTGTTATGTGAGGAATAGAAGCATAGGCATTTCTTTTGCTTCTATGCTAATCTTCTCAAATTCCAGTTTCCAAATGACTAAAGTATCAAGGAAGCAACTTTCCACGAAAATAATTCACTCAATGAAGAGAATGAAATAGAGAAAAATGGAAAAAAAGAGCAAGAGAAATCTTCTATTTTAGAAAAAGCCCAACATCTAAAGAAATGTACCAAATGTATCAAAAGTGAAAAAAATTGATGAATTATTTAAAAACTCCATTTATTTCATAATTAAAACTCTCAATTCCCACTCTTCTTTCTCCCCAATTTTAAACGTCTTCCTGCTCTCTCTTCTCCATTCCATCTAACCTGTCAGCTTTCAAGCCTTAATCACGAACGTTTGGACCACTGTGGTCCCCATGCTCGTTCTTGTACCTCTGATCATATCATCAAATGCATATATCTTTAAAAACACAAGTCTGATCTTGTAATCAAGCTGTTTTACAATCATTTTGCAAGGGAGGGAACTACAGCTTATAGGATCACAAAGCTATGAGCATCAGGCTGGAACTAGAGTTCAGGTCTCCTGGACCCTGTTCCAGAGTCTTTTCACCTCAGGTCAAGGTCTTCCTAGGTATTGTATGTATATTGTAGGTACTAACAAAATTATGCTGCCCCCCAATAGAGTTTGAACAGAACACTGGGACTGTATTTTTACCTTAAAATTTTATTTACAAAGTACAGAAAGCCTATTCTTCTCAGTTGTCAAAGTTCAGTGTTGCAGAGCAATTGCTCCTAGCACGTTAAGTTGCCAACTTTTAAAATCATTTCCCTCTATTTGATTGTCTGGGATTTAACTCCCTCTTAAATATGCAGCAAGAAGCATTTTATTTTGTTTTCTTTTTTGCTAACACTTTCGTAGTAAGCACGTGGTTCATATATGTTAAAGGAAAATATTCTCAAGATTAACATTTGTAATATTATATCAACTGTTTATATTTTCTTAATACTGTGTAAAATTTACGATTGTAAAGAAAAAAGGAATATCAAGTGTATTCATTTTCTGCTGTTCACTAATTCCCATTTGATTTTCATATTAAAAATTTCCAAATTCTACACTGAAAAATTCATGATTTAAAGTAATGAATTTGACTTACTTTGCTACAATGTTAATACATGCAAAATTATAGTAAGACATGGAATAGATAAATATTTTGTTTTTAAAATTAGTCAGACCTAAAAGATATTCTGTTATATAATTTATCAAATAAGATTATTAGACTTATTGCAATATAATTAGAATAAAATAAATATAACTGAATTATACAATTATGACTTTAACTTTCATTTTCAAGTTATTTCTGCTTTAAAGATATATTTAAAAATTAAAAGTGAAATTTCCTGATAGAAAGTTAAAGTAAGCATAATTTTTAAAAATTCCATCTTTGTATATATCAAGACAGCTAACTTTTAAAAATATTTAGTTTCCTTGTTGTTTTTCTGTGATAATATTGATGCTATAGTACAACATAAAAATATTCAAACGTGTTTCTTAAATTAAGTGGTGAGATATATTTTATAGTGAGTAATATGTGATTAAGTTTTGAGTTATATAAATATTTGCTCACTAATATCAAAATGTGCTTAGACTTGGATATACTATAATTCACTTTATTTACTGTTAGTTTCAATAATAAAATGATCAAAACATGGTCTTGAATATCCTAGCTATTATTTTTAAAACTACCTAGCACCAAGAAATAAAAACCTGCCATTGATGTTGACCACTTCCATTATTTTAAAAGACTGAATTAAATCCAGCACACATTGTGAATTGTTTTTGCTTCTTTTTAGGAGAGTTGTAAAATAACCAGGCAGCCTTATCTTAGGTGAGACTGTTTTGGCTTGGAAATAAACAAAGCTCTCTCTCAATGAGCTAGGTTCATTTCTTATTTGTGTAATACTCTGGAAGAAATTAGGTTTCAATAAAGTCCATTTTTGTCACTGCATGTAGCAATGAATATCACACCCAGCAGGGCACAGTGGCACCTGGCTGTCCAGACCCCAGTGAGCACAAACCATCTGGGGGTAATTACAACAAGGTATTCTTTAAGGACCAGATGGGACCAAGGAACAGAAGCCCCGACCCCTCCCAGTCATTTACAACATAATTCCTTTCAATGATATACTTAATCCTCCCACCAGCTATGCTTTTCAGCTTGCTGTTGTCACTGTTCCTTTATGTTAATTCAGTTTCAAGACGGAGCAAAAGAGGGGGAGAGAGAGAGAGAGTTCAAGAAAAAAAGGGAGGGGGGGGAGAGAGAGAGAGCCACCGGCGCCTCTGGAGACCAAAAGAAATTATTCATCTCTAAATTGTTTCCACCACAGCAAGTACAGTAACAAATTTTTTTTTAAAGGGGGCTGAAATTATCCTAAAGAAGGTCAATGTGACAGCCCTGTGTGGCACCAGCTGAGGTTTACTCAGCCACCTGTTAGCTAGAAAGCTCTCTGCACACACGCTTATGATGCATTTAACCAGTTTAAAGGGTCTTTATTGTCGGCCCAGCCACCTCCATTCAGCAGGCCCGAGCCTTTAGGCCCGCTTTGTGGTCATATGTGGCACACAAGCCTTAATTCAATTACGCTGTAAGCCTATCCAGTCTGCATCACTGCCCTTTCACTTTTGTGCCATTTGTCTCGTATGTTGTAAAGAATTTTATTTTGAAGAGGGAAAGGCACCCTACAACCCACTTGTCTTTATTTTTCATTTAAGGTTTGTGCCGCAGGTGCGCTGCCACTCCCGAAATGGATTCATCTTTAAGCGAATTTTAGATGGAGCGTTATTTATTGTTTGGTGACAATGCTTTTCTGGTGTTGCTGACTTTTATTTTTTTTTAATTAGGTGTTTGTTCCAACTCTCCACCAAATCAACAGTCTCTGAACTTGAGAATTGAAAATTCAAAAGGAAAAACATAAATGATGGATAGAAATGACAATTAGCCTTGTACTACCATTTTTTAAAAGAAATGCATTTCTTAGAATGAACAAATGTCAAATTTAGGATTTTTGGTTTCCCTTAAGTTTCTGACACCCAATATATATCAGTTTATATGAATGAGGCTTAGTGAAGCTCTGTTATTGAAAACTTTGTTTCAGATGAGATTATTAGATATATTAAATCTGTTCATATTGTTTGTATTCTGGGGCTTCCAAATTTCCTTGGCATCAAAGCAATGCATATCATTGTCAAATGCTTGGCATTTTTATAATAATTTATGGGAAATGAAAACATAAATAAGATTTCTCAAAGTCAGGGACTCATGTTTACTTTCATACCAAATTTTTCTTAAAAGGAAAGTTTGTCTCTTTAAAGCACGCTCAACCTAACATTCTTATAACTGTCTAAATCCTACCCCTTGAGTTCAGTGTCCATATGAAGGGTATGGGTAATTTCAAATCAACATTCCCCCAAATCGTTAAGTGACTTGTCATGGGAGACTGAAGGGACTTCAAAGGAGGGAGAGAAGAATCTTCTTTGCTATTTCATATCAATTTCTCACCCAAGTCAAAGAAAGAACAATAGTGCTAAGTTATCAGTGTTACTCAAGTTGTGTGTATCAATTCTCACTGTAGCAACTTTTACACGTCTTTTGTATGGAAGTCCTATCTCTTTAAATTACTGAATCAAAACCACAAATATGAAACATGCAAAACGGACCAAGACATTCTAGTTGGCAAGAAAAAAATAAAGATATTTGCATATAATCTTCAAAATAAATAGGATTTCAAAAACTGGCTTCTGTATACATATAAATTTAATGGATATGTTTCTCTCAACAATTCTTTGCCCATTTCCATTTCCTTTAGGTTCCCATTTCATAAATAAGAAAAACTAAGGGTTAATAGAGAGACTAAGTAGCTCACTTAAGAGGTCAAAATTCTTGTGATTTCTTATTGAGGGCTCTTCCTATTACATCATAAAACCTTTATATAATTATTTCATAAACTTCACAATTTTGACCCATCTGCACAATTCCCTATACATATGTGTATTAGAGCACCTTATCAATATTCTGTGAAGTGTGAATAACAACTGAACTTATAAAAGTCTAGACAAAAGCAAAAATAAACAAATGGGACCTAATCGAACTTACAAGCTTTTGCACAGCAAAGGAAACCATAAACAAAACAAAAAGACAACCTACGGAACAGGAGAAAATATTTGCAGATGATGTGACCAACAAGGGATTAATTTCCAAAATATACAGACAGCTCATACAGCTCAATATCAAAAAAACAAACAACCCAATCAAAAAATGGGCAGAAAACCTAAATAGACACTTCTCCAAAGAAGACATATAGATGGCCAACAGGCACATGAAAAGATGCTCAACACTGATAATTATTAGAGAAATGCAAATCAAACTACAATGAGGTATTACCTCATGCCAATCAGAATGGCTATCATCAGAAAGTCTACAAATAATAAATGCTTGAGAGGGTGTGGAGAAAAAGGATCCCTCCTACACTGTTGGTGGGAATGTAAATTGGTGCAGTCATTATTGAGAACAGTATGGAGGTTCCTTAAACAACTAAAAATAGAGTGACCATATGATCCTGCAATCCCACTCTTGGGCATATCTCCTGAAAAGATGAAAACTCTAATTTGAAAAGATACATACACACCAATGTTCATAGCAGCACTATTTACAATAACCAAGACATGGAAGCTAAGTGTCCATTGACAGGTGACTGGATAAAGAAAATGTGGTGTGTATGTATATATATATATATATACCCACATATGCACACACACACACATATATAATGGAATATTACTCAGTCATAAAAAAGAATGAAATACTGCCATTTGCAACAACATGGATGGACATAGAGATTATCATACTAAGTGAAGTCAGTCAGACAGAGAAAGAAAAGACAAATATGATGTCACATATGTGGAATCTAATAAAGTGATACAAATGAACTTAATTACAAAACAGAAACAGACTCACAGATATACAAAACAAGATTATGATTACAAAAGGGGAAAGGGGAAGGAGGAGGGATACATTAGGCTTGGAATTAGCAGATACACACTACTATATATAAAATAGATAAACAACAAGGATCTACTATATAGCACAAGGAACTATCTTACAATATCTTGCAATAACCTATAATGGAAAAGAATCTGAAAAAGAATATATGTTTGTGTGTGTATATATATGTGTGTGTGTGTGTGTGTGTGTGTGTGTGTGTGTATTACTAAATCACTTTGCTGTACACCTGAAACTAACAAAATATTGTCAACCAACCATACTTCAACAACAACAACAAAAAGTCTAGAGTTACACCCAAACAATGAGAAAAATGGCCCAACTTTGTTACATTAAAAAAAAGAAAGCTCTACATAGGTATAAGAATATGTCTTTAGCCACCTTTAAATCCTTTCATAGGATTCTGAAGAAAAAAAATGGCAATGAATTTCGGCCAGTTTCACAATCTTCTGTGTGACTCACTTAACCTGCTTGCATTGTGTACCTCTACATTTTAATATCAAAAATATTTGAGACTTCATTTTTTAAGGACATTGGCATTGTGAAATTCTAGAATATCTAAAGGCATCCTTGATATGAAATGTGAGAACCCATGAAATAATGGAATCTGTAATAACCCCATTAATAAATTCATTATTATATACCAAAGGAATAGCTCTTAAAATTTAACTGTCCGTTATATTTTTTTTGGTAGCTCACTTTATACAACAGGATAGAATTTTACAATATTCATTTTGTATTCTCGGTTTCCAATAAAAATCATACACATAACTCGTGAAAATAACTTATTTAAGGAAATGTTGAACAAAAAAATAAAAATATGTAGAAAACCCAAAACAATAACGAAAGCCATAACTGTTATCCTATTTATGTATATATAATATCTATATACAAAATATATAAATATATTTATATAAATATATATAGTTTATAAAATTTATATAAATATTATATGTATAATATTTGAGAATTCAAACTTAATATAGATCACTAAATCAATGGACTAATGAATAGTTTTGAATATTTGTTATTCAGCAGCTAATATTTTCAAAAAATATTCAAAGCTGAAATTTGAAAACAGATCATAATATCAAATTTATAATATTTTAAGAACGTTATTGATTATTTACAAACTCTCATTTAAGGAGAGTTGTAAGGGAAAAGCTCAGATAAAAGGAAACTGATGACCTTCACACTACAGTGGAACACAATTTTAGCTTTGCAGCATACAGATTCTGTCCAACACAATGGTGCCTCCTGAGATTCAAATGTGCTTTGGAGAAAACTATCACTTCACAACCAGGACCTGCTCCTGCAGACCTCCCTTCCCTTTCAATGGGATTTTCAAATGCATTTAATGAACACAGGATGGGACATACATGAATGTCTCTAAGCCAATTATGTAGTTTGAGTTCAAATAAACTACTTCTTTACCAGATTTTCTGGTTCTTAAACATGCATGAAACTATTCGTTAATCTTGAATTTCCAAAATTTGTCTAGAAAATTCATGAGAAGATTTCTGTGCATATCATTTTGCCATAGTCAATGCTAATATCAAGAAATTTCACATGATGTCATGAGTCTAGAGGAAAAGTAAAAAATCAAGTCAACTGTTTTTTTTCTGTGTGCAGAATGCCAACTCCTGGGTGGTGTGAATTTTTCCTTGAATTCATCATTTAAACATTGTTTGGCAAAGTTATATGAACATTTTGTTGCTATGGCCAGCACTTCTTAGTTTGGTATGGTAGCTAGAAACAGGAGATAAAATATGGCTTCATGCTAAACTGAAGAATGAAGACAAGCAAATTCTCACTAATTCAAAGGGAGATGAAAATACTAGAATGAAAGCTAGAAGACTGATGAAATAATCTCATAATTATCTTTTATTCTTATGTCTCCACCACCTCAGACACCCAGGTGACCCTAGCTATCTGAAAGAGAAATACAGTAGGTCAATGACAAATGTTCATCTTCAGGGAAAAAAAGCTCCTGGGTATCCTCCTATTCACCCCTAAAGTGGATTATAGATGAATATTACTTCAACTTTCAGCTCTGTAACAATTTCTCAAGGAACACTTGGTTCTGAGATTACACTGGAAGGCAGTCAGTATGGAATGGGCTGTTGTTTCTTTGCATTAAGAAAGAGGGAAAAGAATAAAATGTAGATGTCTGTAAGTACAGATGAATATGCGAGTGGGGAATAGGGTTCTGTGAGATGGTTCATTTCTTGGTTTTGGCACTCTGGGGAGTGTGTGTGGATGTTAAGTGTAGGCATGTATGTCAGAAACACACATGCATCCACATGATACAGGAGAAATTAGCATCGATAGGGTCATTCTAGATTTCAATGACATATTTACTTATTTTACCAAAACAAACACTGCATATTGAGAACGATTTAAACAAAGTCATTTAATCTTTAACAATCCTGCAGCTTCATTGTACAAATAAGGGAACAGAACCTAGAGAATGGTGTAATTTACCAAGGTCACATTGCTAATAAGAATGAAAGCTGGGGTTTGAACCCAAAGATGTCTGAGTCCTGAGCCTGTGCTGGTAACCACTATATGCCGAGAATTAAACATGTGATAGGTAGTAGCTGTATGATATGTCTACAGTACTAATATATTTGCAAGTTCTCTTTCCCTTCCTATTATTCTGACCATCATTAGAAGTAGTCATGAAATCTGGAAATTATCACTGGGGTCACACCTGGATGCAAGAGTAGATGATTATCCATTGTTACAGAGGCTTCCCAACATCTCTCCCACACTCTCTGAAATGCTACCTAATATAAGTTGATTAATCGGCTACATCTTTTGAAATAAAAATGTCTGTTAGAGTAAGGCTCTCAATTTCCCTTGCCTGGAACAAATATAAAGTCTCCATAAATATTTGCATAAATATTTGAATGGATGAACAAGATATTTCATTTAATTATATTGTTCTTTACTACTTAGGGGTGAATGAGCCCACCTACGGGAATGGAGTTTCATTAGATGTTTTGGAGAAGGGAGCAGAGAAAGGAGCAGATGTAAGAAACCTGGCGAAAGGTGGTCCAAGTGGAATGCCAGCGTAGAGAACTCAGGATGGCCTGAAGGAACATGTGAACACACAATGAGGGGGGCAGAAGGCTGCAGAAGATCACAGTTTAGAAGAAAACAGGGGAATGCCAATGATTTTATATATATGCATGGATTTTATTTCCCAAAGGTTCTCTGGCTCAGTCAAGGCTAGAGAACATGTGCAAAATACTATATATATATAACCTTTGCAAAATACTATATATATATAACCTTTGCAAAATACTACATATACATAAACCTTTGCAAAATACTATATATATATATATATATATATATATATATATATATATATATATATATATAACTTTTGCGTGTGTTTCCCTGACTCTTCCCATGACCATATTAGAAAATGCTGACGACCTTGTCCTTGGGGCTTTTTAATGAGAGGCGTGGTGCATGTGGCGTCGCCGGGGCGCTTCCTTCTCCAGGTCCAGCTGAGGGCAGAGCAGGACCAACCAGCGGCCCCAGGAGCCGCTGGAGCCTCCTTTCTCCATCTGCTTTTCAACTGCAGCGGCGGCAACAACCCCCAGGAAGCGCGGGGCGCAGTCGGGACTGGGCGGGAAGGTGCCTGCAGACATCCTCTGTAACTAACCTTCTGGAAGGCTATATATATATGTAACCTTTGCCAAATACTATATATATATAACAAAACTGTGGTCCTCTACATCCAGGAAGCACATTAGCTTCTGGTACTAAGAGCAGACTTGTCTAAGCAAGCTGTCAATAAACACAGCAGACTGCCATACAGGCCTGACTCTACTACTCTACCTTCATTGTCATCCCTTCTTGACTAAGTTAAGAAACATTCTGCCCTTTGTCTGAGGCTTTTTCATCCAATTTCCAATGTTTGTGTATTTTCCCCATATTTTTGCCATTCATGTACACAGAGCGAGAGAGATGATATTATAATATCAACACTATCAGCACGTAACACGTGTTGCTTGGTCACTGGGTGCAGGCGCTCTGCTCAATACCTCACATTTTTTTCTCCCAAGAAGGCTAGAGGAGATTTTATTATTATCTTCCTCTTACAAATAAAGCAGCTGAGGTGGAAATCATGGATCCAAGTACACATGTGGAAAGTAACCCAACTGGAATTTGAATCCAAATAGTCTGACGCCAGAACCACACTCATAACCACTGTACCAGACTCTCCCCCTAGGTTTGCTCATTAATAAACCAAGTGACTCATCAAGACCACTAAATGTTCTCAGAACTGTGCTAAGTCCTGGAGGGTAGAAAAATGAATGGAACAATAGCTGCAACAGCACGGAGGAAAAACACCTGTTTCTATCTCTGCTGGTCTGGATATCTTCACGGAGAATGTAACCATATGCATTTCGAAGAATGAATAAGAAACAAGGGAATGTGAAGCTGGGAGACAGTCTAGGCAGGAAAAATACCTCACAAAGCAAACAGGGCAAAGAGTGTTCGCCCTGGCCTACCTCAGGCTTTCCTCCTGCACATGCACACTTTCCTCTGCTTCTGCTGATTGAAACTATTCATGCTCCAAGACTCATCTAAAATCCTCCCTCTCCCAAAGTCTGAGGTTCTCACTGCTGAGACTGAGTCTCACCCTCCTTGAATTCTCTCTGGCGCTTATCTTAATCCAGCTGGTATTCTGATTACTTCTGGACCTGTTTTGTTTCCTGTCCCAAGCATCAGGTAGTGTCTTTCTCATCTCCCTTTCTCTCACTACAGGTCACAAATCCTTTGACTTTCACCGCAGATATTCCCTCTGCTTGGTACACTTCTTCCCTCCAGCTCCTTTTTTTCTTCTTCAGGCTCTCCTTTTAAAAATCACTTCCTAAAAAAAAAAAAAAAAAAAAAAAAAAAAAAAAAATCACTTCCTTCAGTAAGCCGTCTCTAATTCCCCCAGGGTTCTCTTAGATGCCCCTCTTATGTGCTCCCATAGCACCCACTATGTCCCCCATGAGAGCAGGTGGCACACTGTTTCATAATGGCCTTTGTACAATTCTGTATCCCCCCACTGGACTGTCTGCTTGGTGTGTCATGTTCACGTAAAATGGATTTAACAGATATTTGCTGAATGAACAAAAGAAGAAATGGCTTGTTGAAGTTGACTGCTCTCTTCTTCCAGGAGGGAGGCCAGGATTGAAGGGTGTGAGTGGGAGGACCATGGTGATAGGGTGGAGATGAGATACGATCAGATCAAGGATCCTGTTGGATTAAGGAATTCTACCACATTGGTAGAGGAAGATCCATGTGTGCTCCATTTAGGACCATTTTAACCCTGTTATTTAAGAAGTCCTGCCAAGACCCTAACAAAGAAGGTACTTCCCAGAAATCTTTAGGTACCCGTCAGCATTCCCAGACTGAATTTCTCATCCAAGGATTTCAGTTCTAGTCTCTCCTTTTGTTGCAACAGGAGATGGTATCTTTAAACTTCAAAGCTTGTAACTCAACGGGTACGTAAAAATGTCCACCCTCACTGTAGCCTATTTTATTATCTCTACAGTTCAATGGACATCTGTTATTTTTGCCTGTGTAACTTCTTCTAGTAACATTACCTTCTTAAGAAACTATCCATTCCTTGTCTAAAATCCAGGACATGACCCCAGTTAGGTGCTCTGTATCTGAATCTTGAGGAAAATGTCACAAAAATGAAAACCTTTCATAACTCAGTGCCAATATTTCAGTGGCACGCTGAAGATTGTGGTGAGACTGGGTAAGCTGCTTAACTTCTCTGTGCCTCAATTTCTTCATCTACTAAAATAATAATAATAATCTGTGGCCCAAAAGTTCATTCGGGATTACGGAAAAACCCGAACAAACTTTTTGGCCAGCCCAATACTACTACGACTACTACTACTACTACTAGTAACTACCTTATCACACTGCGGTGTGGATTAAAGATGTTTATATGTGTAGAACACTTAGACAAGGCCAGTCACAGAGAATGGGCTAAATAAGTGTTATCTATTGATATTACAGCATGGCTGTTAGAACTTTGAAGTTGCTCTGTTTCTATCCACTATGAGGCCTGGCTGTAGGATTTTTCCTTCAGGTTTCTAGGTTACTCCAATATCCTTCCAAAAAGAATTTTTTAGCTTAAGTTGGCCTGAGTCAGTTTGTGTTTCTTGCTGCCAGAAAACTCTAATGGTTGCTTCTTTCACATACTGTAGGTCTTTTCTCCCCAAAGTGTTTATTAGACTCTAGAGGACAATAACCATATATTATTCACCTCTGCATCATCTAGAACACCAAGAGTAGTGCTTTGTATGCAAAGATATTCATTTTGGTGACTGGAAGACCAAATACATGAATAATACCATTGACCTCTTTCTTTAGGACTTTATCACTGTTTTTCTTAGCAATAAAAATCAGATCCAAGAGCATCATGATCACCTCCAGGACTCTAAAAGTGGCTCATCTTGCTTCTGTTTTGAATAGTTTTTATAAGTATGCTTGCATTTTGACTTAAATATATCTCATTTTCAAAATTTAACAATATTTAAATATTGGTAATAAATGTTATGGCTCATACCTTGTTGGTATTCAAGAGATATTCAGTAGATACACTTCATAACCAAATTATATTTATATCTGTGTGATGGAACACCTTGGAGAACTATAAGTGCCCCTTTGATGATTACGGCCACATCCAACTTTAAGATCCTGGTAATTACAGTATATACACATTTAATTTTCCTGAGCATTTCTCCTAGTTCTTCATTTCTCCATTGGTGAAGATGGAGCTGGAAAAGGAAGTCTGAGGAAGAACAGGCTTTAGTGAATCTGTCTTGAAATTATGTCATAACTAGAATCTAGGTTTTATTTAAATAATTTAGCATAATTTGGGGGAGGAGTTGATAGAGATTCTGGACTCTTAAAAGCCCTTACCCCTCACCCCTCATGCTATACTCTAGATAGACAGGTACATTCTGTGAGGTATGTGGTCTTATATAGGGGCAGACTGGGACAATACAATGTGGCTCCTAATCCACTCATTGGGGGCAGGGAAGGAAGTGATTCCTCAGCAGAGATTTAAATTAAAAATGGGGGTGGAGGCAGGTATATGGATACTGAGCACAAGGAAATGTTCAAAAAAAAGTGAACAACCCATACAAAAGCCTGCAAGTAGGAAAGGGCAGACCCTTCTGAGAACTGGAAGTACCTCCTAGGGGATAAAGTGTACAAGGTGAGGGTAGGAATGACCAAGACCAGAGAGGCACATAGAGGAGAGGTCTAAAGGACTTCATGCTACTTTTATAGTTAGCTCTTTAGATGACTCTGGCTGGATTCACAGTATGTTTACTCTCATTTATTTATTCAGAAAATGTTTATTTACTGCTTGCAATATGCCAGGCTATACAGAAACAAACAAAACAGACAAGAGCCTTGGGACTTCCCTGTTGGCACAGTGGTTAAGAATCTGCCTGCCAATGCAGGGGACACGGGTTCAATCTCTGGTCCGGGAAGATCCCATATGCCGTGGAGCAACTAAGCCCGTGCGCCACAACTACTGAGCCCTGTGCTCTAGAGCTCTCGAGCCACACCTACTGAAGCCTGCACGCCTAGAGCCCGTGCTCTGCAACGAGAAGCCACCACAATGAGAAGCCTGCGCTCTGCAACAAAGAGTAACCCCTGCTGACTGCAACTGGAGAAAGCCAGCACATAGCAAGGAAGACCCAATGCAGCCAAGAATAAATAAATAAATTAATTAATTAAAAAAAAATATATATATATAAAGAGTTCTGTTGTAGAAATTATAACTTGGTCAAGAAGGCAGAGACTAATTTATCAAATAACCACAAAAATAAACGTGAAATTACACATGAGGTGCTCTGAGTGTGCCAAGGAGTACTGGACCATGCTGAGAGCTCATGAAGGATACATAAGAGTTGTAGAAGGATAAGTAAAAATTGGCTAAACCATAGGAGAGAAAAAGGCATTCCAAATGGATAAAATTTCATGTGTAAAGGTCCTGGGGTAAGCACAGTGAATGATAAAAACTGAAAAAGAACCTTGGGGCCCAGAAGACAGAGGTGGGGATGGGTCAGAACAATAAGATGGAATCGTATTAAGGAGTCTGTCTTGTCAGTATCCTAAAAGCAATAGGAAATTGAACAATGTTCAGCCGAGTTGTGACACAACGAGATATGCACTTTATAAAGATTACTCTGGCTACATTGTAGAAAACATATTTAAAATTTGAAAGAGTATATTCCATGGTGACCCAGGAGAGGGGTTTAGCACCTTGGATTTGGGTGGTAGAGATGGCCGCGGAGCATTTTGGATATACTAAGAAATCGTTAAAAGGTAAAATCCACAGGACCTAATGGATTAGATATGAAGGTTAGGAAGATGTAGGTAATTGATCTACATCTCCATTTGGTTTCTTTATCATATGATTTTTTATATCTATTTTCTTACTTCTTGCTTATTTGAAAAATATTTAAGTTCAAAGCATTATGTATATCTAAATATGAGTGAAGAATATTAATGCAACAACATGATCAAACTAGCTGTTCAGAAGTAAGATAAACATTTATTTCACCATAAAGAAATTATTTATCATGTTGTATTGATCCTGTGTGAAATAAATTTGATATCGTTATGCTTCTTTTTCTTTGGAAATATGACTGTCTTGTTTTTTGCATTTATTTTTGCTAATCTTCCCATTAAAATTATGTTTACAGCACGTTAGTGAATACCTACCTCGGTTTCCCTATGAGTAAAGATAGAGTAATAAATCCATAACGTATTAGGAAAAGAAGTGGCATGTTTTAAGAATGCGAAGGAAGATGCTTCAAACTCCTTAGAAGATCTCAGTCCAACTGATTTACAAAAATAAATGGGTCATTTTAAAAACAACAATAGCTGCTTTAGAACCATGGCTACAATTCCCCATTTAGCAATTTTTAAGGAAGGAAAACTTGCCAGTTTGATTGAAATTTGGTTTAAGCAGGATCTGTCTATTACAAATTGAAAAGGAAAATTAAAAACATGATTAGTTTGAAGCAAAGGCTTGTATAAAGATTGGACTCATTTTTATTTCAGTTTTTAATATTTTAAGACTTTCAGAAAACAATTTCATTGTTGTATGCCTGAATTTCCATTAGAATGCACTAATTACAATATTTACATTGAGTCCCTTAGAAAGAGAATGAAATATTATATAGAAAATAGTAAATATTTAAAACAGAAACAGGGACTTTCCTGGTAGCGCAGTGGTTAAGAATCCTCCTGCCAATGCAGGGGACACGGGTTTGATCCCTGGTCCGGGAAGATTCCACATGCCACGGAGCAATTAAGCCCGTGTGCCACAACTACTGAGCCTGTGCTCTAGAGCCCGCAAGCAACAACTTCTCAGCCTGCGTGCCACAACTACTGAAGCCTGCGCACCTAGAGCCTGTGCTCCACAGCAAGAGAAGCCACCGCAATGAGAAGCCCACGCACCGCAACGAAGAGTAGCCCCTGCTCTCTGCAACTAGAGAAAGCCCACGTGCAGCAACAAAGACCCAACGCAGCCAAAAACAATAAATAAAATAAATACATTTATTTAAAAAAAAACAGAAACAAAATAATTCTTCATGGAATGTTCAGATGTTCAGTCTTTTTAAACAAAATAATATTTACATATACTAAATCCAGACAATGTGTAGACAAAAATATACTGAAGCATTGAAAACTGGAGAGCCAGTTTGCATTTCAAGAATAAAAGATAAAAATACTGTTTAATTGTAAAAACCACTAGTAGAGTTTGATTTTAATATCTGTAGAATAAAAAAGGTCAGCATTTTGCTTTGTGTTTATATACTATCTGGTTATTACTCAAAAGAACTTAAAGGTAATGGATCAGTAGCCAAGAACTTGGAGGATGTCAGCTCAATTTTCATACAAACTTTGGAGACACAGATAACTTCTTCCAATTTGAGAGGAACTTCCCCTGAACTACAATAGATTTAAATAAAGAAAAGAAAGTATAATTTAAAAATCTGATTCCTGAATTTTGGGCCAGAAACAACAAAGAGAACATGCTGATGAAGTCAGTTTCCCAAAAAGGAAATTGAGCTTTTTGCTCTGGCAAAAAAGAATTCAATATTTTCATCAAATTTGATCCCAATCGTACAGTGTTCTCTCTCTCTGTCTCTTTGTCTCTCTGTCTCTCCTCCCCCTTTATCTTTTTATCTTTATCTCTGAGTATATATATTCAGACATCTGTACTTTCCAGATTTTTTATTGTTTATGTATTTATTTAAATAGACTGCAAAAAAGAGTTGCCAAGGGCTTCCCTGGTGGCGCAGTGGTTGAGAGTCCGCCTGCCGATGCAGGGGACACGGATTCGTGCCCCGGTCCGGGAAGATCCCACATGCCGCGGAGTGGCTGGGCCCTTGAACCATGGCCGCTGAGCCTGCGCGTCCGCAGCCTGTGCTCCGCAGCGGGAGGGGTCACAACAGTGAGAGGCCCGCGTACCGCCAAACCAAGAAATACTGATCATTTCTTTCAAATATTCTGCATGCTTATTTCTGGTGCAACCACTGTATTTGTACTGTTTACTATAAATTGAATTTGATTGAAGTACAATGAAGTAGCTGAAATTCATGAATTCATTATTCAAAAATAGTTTTATCTTATCTCTTTCCTGACACTGGATTCTTAACAAAATTCTCATCTGCATATTTCAATAGAGTCCTAACTGCTCTGAGGTCTCTAGCAATTCCTTTCCAAATCCATCCTACACATTGCTGCCCGGTTCCAACCTCCTGTAGTTCATCTTCAGTCATTGCACTCCCCTGCTCAAAATTCTTTAAAGTTTCTCTACTGCATATTAAATTAGGAGCATTCATGAGATGCAGGAATTAGGTCCTTCACGATCTGGCCCCAGAATCTTCGCTGCCTTACACATTGTAGTTACCCTCTTTACATACTCTACACTCAGTTAAACTAGACTACTATGCTACAACTTTGTACTACATTGCCTGCATTTGGGTTTACTGGTTGCTTTTTTGTTTGTGGGCCTTTATTGTTGATCCCTTTGCTTGATATATTCTTCTCTGATACCCACATCTCTATCTCTTGAAATTCTACCTTTTCATAAAGGCCCATCTCAAAAAACATTTTCTCCATGAAACTGTGTCTGATATTCTCAACTAGATGTGGGATTCCTCTCCTCTGACTCTTAATGCACGCTTAGTTCCTCATTAAGACACTTTTATTTGGCATCGTAATATATTTATAGGTCTGATCCCTTGGTCATATTTGTCTCTGACCACCGTAGCACCTGGCAGTATTATGATTACAGTAATCTAAAAATATATATTGAATTCCTAGTTAAAACCTAGAACCACTGAAGTCCCTAATTCATCCCAAATTCTAAAAAATGAATCCCAAATTCTAAAAACACACTACTCATCCCAAATTCTAAAAACACACTACTGCATCTCAAATTCTAAAAACATCCCAAATTCTAAAAACACACTACTACAATTTTGCCTTCTTTAAGACACAGTAGGGAAAGTGAAGTGAAAAAGAACCCCCAAACAAATTTTTTTTAAATGTTAATTTTGTGATGTCAAAGGTATTTGGAGTATAAAAGTGTGTCGAGAGAAGATGATATAGTCTTGAATACCGCTCCAGTATGAGCACATGTGATTTTGAATGTGTTATGTATGTATGAGCCCATCTACCTACTTATTAATCTAAAAAAATACTGGAAATGCAGTGTCATCAGTTGATTTAAAACTGTATATTATTCTTACTCTATCATGTTGCATGAAATTTACTTCATATATAAAAAATGACATGTTTATTTAGCCTCCATCTCTAAAACTGGAATACATACTAGAGTTACTTAACTACTGGTATTTAATTATCCATGTTAGGTGTCATGTTTTCATTCTAACACTTCAAGATTCTCTCTGTGAAGAATTGTATTAATAAAGACTATGTTGCTGTTATTATTCAAAAGTATTCTTTTTAAACAGGGCAAGATTTTTCCAGTGGAAGACACACATACACAACACACACACACTCATGCAACAATCTGAAATCAGAAGGGCAATGCTAACAATATTCCAGAACCTCCCCCCCAAAACATACAATATATGTTTAGAAAATATTAAATACAGTGATCATGTGATTAGTCTCACTATCAATATTACGACAAAGTCTTTTACAGATTGTATGTATATTTGGCCCCAGAAAATGACTTTTTTAAAAAAAGCTGATCGTCTGAAATACATGCTAGGAAAGATTAATGTAAGATGAATATGCAGACACTGCTCACAATACCAGCAAACGTCTTTGTTGTAAATACTTTTTCCACCTCCCAAAATATTAGATTTACATAAAGAGTGTTCTGATTTCCGGCAGATACAAATACACTTTTAACTATTCTTCTGGATAAAGGAAAACGTTGGAGCTATGAATTTATTCGTATTTTCTTTCCTTTGGCTCATTTGTTTGATCACTGATTTGTTCATTCTTTCAATAGCCATCTTTTACGCTCTTGCTAGATGCTATGCCCCATGCTAGTTAGTCAATGGCCTATCAAGGTAAGACACAACCCTGCCATTTTAAGTAGAGAAGAAATGCAGCCCAAGACCCCATTCTGTTTGACGGTAAGTTTGGTGCAAGACGGTCCTAAAGTCATATTCTGTAGAACTGGTAATACAGAATTCAGTAGTCATAAAGTTATATTTCTATACATTTGGAAATAAATCGGGAAATTTACTCATCAAGCCATGCTCTTTTAGATTGGATAATATATGCAAAATAACAGTCGGCTATGTTTATTTTCCTTGACTCACCTTCCTACTCTGAGGAACTATTAATTGTCTAAGAGGTCTGATTGCACCTTTCAAGCAAGGAGGTTTTGACCATGATAACCCTTCCAAATATACCAACACTGTGATCAAAGTCTTGATTCCACTTATATTTTAATCCATTTATAAATGCCATTTTTGTATATTCAGCTTATCTCCTTTGTTTCTCTCTGCCTTGGATAATATAGGTCACTCTTTCACTTTTGTATTCTAAGGATGCCAGACCGAGGCCACACATGAAGAACAGTCCCAGCTTCTCCCCTTTACCCTCCTTTCGTAACATGTTTTATTTGCCAGCTGATTAAAGATTGTGCTTCTAGACAACCCTCCGTAAACAGTTGGTAGAAAACAATGGATGCTGCTTTGTTTACCTTGTGTATTCACAAGTGCTCCTACTGGAAGAACCCCAGAAGTCCCCCTCACTTACATCAAGTGCTTTTAACAATGGTAAGTGTGCCTCCTTTAGTTTGCCCACATGTGTGATATTTCGGAATAAACCGAAGCATGGAAGAACCTATTCACATAAACAAACACAACGTTAAAACAGAACTGGTAAAAACACTGAGAGAATCACAGAAAGAAAAATTGTAAAGATCCATTTGATCTCCATGCATAAATAATTATTTAAAACTTCACAAACAGAAAATATCAATATGCATCTGTGAGTAAAGCTTGTTAGCTGTCCTTATTATTACCTGCTTCATTAGCCTTGAGGACATCCCTTCTAAAATAGGAAAAGCACAATCTGTATGCTAGGAAAACTACAAAGAAGCAATAAATTATTGCTGTAATGACATGCTAATTAAAATTTTGCTTGTAACTCATGTAAGTGTTTGAAGCCCAGCAAATTTCTCTTTTCATTTGTGAAGTGTGAAGGTAAATTGCCCAGTGACAGTGGGACATCGCTAACAAGTACAAATTGAATAACATGCTATCTTGCTCTATTAGCCCTGACTAGCATGTCTGAATTAGATATTCAGCACACTCCCCATTGAAGGCCTGATTGATAAATGCTACGGAGAATTTGTCAAAACAACAGGGGCTACACCCAGTGGGACATCAATATGCCCCATTTAGTCACCCACACAGCACTTCCTACATAGGATTGTCACATAAAATTAAGACTAGCCGCTAACCAGCCATCAAGCTTGTAGCAGACGTCAGGCAGCCTGTGTTCTGTATGCATATTAGTCACATGCTTAACAATTTGGGCTGTCAGGACAGAAGCATGCAGTGACCTCTGGAGCAGAGGTTGAATTTTCCAACTATATGGAAACATCATGCTCAGCTGTTCAAGATTTTAGACCATTTCCTGCCAGATCTGTGCACAGATGCAGTGCCCTAAGCTATAATCTGTGGCCGCGTCCAAATGACAAATGGCACAGGGAAGATTATTGCATTATATATTAAGTACCACAAGTCTGTAAATTATAAGTAAACTACTGTTCAGACTGTCTCCTCCAGCTTTCAGGATGATTTTCCTCTCCATTCTTTTTTAAATAAACCTAATAAATATTGGGTGAACCCAGAGATGAAAGCCCAGAGTTTGAATTAGCCATCTCCATTGCTAATTAGCTGCTTGAATATCAAACAGTTTTGGACCAGCTGTAATTTAATAAGGCATGATTGAGGTTGGCCTGATTTTGTTTCCCCACTGAAAATTCTTCTCAGGTGCAAGTTTGTATGATTTTAGAATTCTTGGTGATAGGTTGTTTTTGTTATTTCCCTTGTAAACATAATTAGCCATAAGTATGGAGTAACAATAATAAAAATCATTACAAATCTAACAGAATTTTTAATTGGGTCAGTTATCTTATTTCTATTGCATTATATTTAAGCTCTTCATGCATGAGGTTATCAGCTCAGACAATAAAGAACTAAAATATAATAAAGTCAATAGTGTGAAATAAAATGTATTCTCTGCAAAATTGAGAAACTTGTCATCCTCTAATTCAGATCTTGCCATCTGGCATGAAAGCTAGGATAACATTTTAAAATAAATTGCTTAAGCTTTGTTTTACAAATAGTCTAACAAAACATCTGTATGATATGTTAATGAGAATATGTCAAATAATTTTTGTCTTTGAAAATCATATATCTGTTGAAGCCTGAGGAAAACGATTCTAAAAACACTTAGCACTGATCAATATTCTCCATGTATTTTGGAAGTCTTGCTTTTGTTCTGAGACCCAAAGCAGAATTACTCAATTAACATGAGAAATTATATTTCTTATGGCACTCCTATAGAATACAATTACAAGAAATATGTGGTATGTGATGAAAAATCACTATTAGACTTGAATAGTATTTCTTCTTTCTAGGACATAACATAAATACAAAACATATTTCTTTTTTCTAGGACGAAAGGCAACCTGCTACTCGAATTCTGTATTTTCCTTTTCAGAGATAACACATAAGTGAAATCTTGCCTTTTGCTACATTCTGAATTTTATATATCCTAGAGTTGGAAATTTTTCAGCTTTTTGATACATCTCAGGGTATGTATCTCTGTTTACGTAACAAATCTAATCATAGGACTCCTTCCATAAAATCATTATTCTCCATGAAAATAAAAGACACCAGCTTCCTTAGCCTATACAAAATAAACATTGAATTTCAAAAAATTGGTGAGCTGTGAAATTCTCATTCATTTACATTAAACTACAATAAGCTGTATGTCAAACCTAAAACAAAGTTTGCTCAGTGTGGTTCAAGTGACAACCAAAATTGTAACAAGGGTCTAAACAATGGCTAGGTACCATCACATTGTTGGGGATTATTATGAAGGCAAGGAGGAAATAGTTGAACATTTAGCAGTATTAATCTGATGATTTCCTCTGAACAGCTATAAACCTTTTTTCTTCCAATATTCTTTTAAAATTAAGACCTATCCCAGTGATATGAGTGGGATAGCTCACATTTATTAAAGCTAGAAGCAGCAACCAATTCCATTTTTTAAAAGTGCTCATTTTAAACTGTTTGACAAGAATTTTTTGCATAAACTTTTTATTATGAATTTCATAAATTCCCATTTCCTGCCCCCACCTCCCCTCAGTCTTCCAGTAAGAACAGAAAAACAAAGGACAACAGGGTCCTTTTGCCTTAGGCAACAGTCTGCTGATGGATATTGCAGCAGCTGAATTGCTCCCCATTCACATTCTAAACCCTCTCTCCTAATTGTCATCAGTATCATCAATGTCACTAACTGAGACTACTGCCACAATTTTACAGCCCTTCAGAGCAATATTGCCTTTGGCTTTTCTCCTGGGGCTTGCTCCTTGCTTGGTGCAATCTGTGGAACCACTTAGCAAAGGATCTATGTTGACTTATAACAGGTACCAGATGATGCGCCCAGACCTCTAGGCTAGTTTTATGCCCTTATGGTTGGTGCGCCTGCCACTGATGTGTGTGTGTGTCCAGATGTCAGGGAAGAGATGACATTTCTGCTGCCATTTTCTTGAAAGAGCTTCAGGTTGGTGGGAATGAACTCAACAGTATGTGAGAAAACTTGATGTGTAAAAGAAATAGTATCTTTCTTATTCTTGATAGCTTTGTACATTATTGAACCTAACCCAGAATTTTCACTAAGCATATTTATATGTCTGTGTTATTGTGATGCTTGAGAAAATAGATGAAATTGCCTCTCTCATCTCACTGATTTCCTTGATATTTAAATATTCTACATTGTTCTTGCAATTTATAAAATTTATGGAAAAATATTCATATTTACAAGTTATCTATAAGGATTTGGAAAGAAACTACTCTCAAGTGGCTATTTTTAATAACAATTTTTATGAATCATGTTCTCTCAATGAGAAAAAAATCATTTCTTTTCCCATAAATTCATATTTAATATTTCTTCCTAAGGGTCAAATTTGGATTAAAGTTCATCCGTAAACATATATACACAAACATAACTTGAGGAAAATTATATTGTCTCTGTAATTGTTACATATCTCTCTTAGTAAACAAATAATTAGATATAAATAATAGCATTCACTTCTCATGGGGTATAAATATATTTGGCATCGCCAGATATATTAGCAATTAGGACAACTGTGTTTGTGAAACAGGTCATGATATAGCTACATTTTCTCTATCTGAACTTCCATAATTTCAGCTAACAATTGTGAGTTCTTATTGAGATTATTTTATCAATTAATGTCTTCTTCTATGCGACTGTAAACTCCATGAGAGACGAGATCATGTCCCCCTTTTTACTTATCATTTTATCCACAGTGACTAATAAAAAAAATATCTGGGTCATTGTGAAGATTGGTTGAATGAATTATTATATGAGCAAATTAATAAAGGAGTGGATGAATGAATACATAAAATTACTGGAATTACTAGGAAATTTTTAGTACTTCAAATAAACATTGAACAGGCAGCCTGACATGAATGCGGTTAATTCTCAATGCTGTTGAGGGGCTCACTGTGCTGCCTCTACCTGGAATAGCATATTGCCACCTCCTCTGAACTTTTAAGTAGATCCAAGCCTTGAGGAAACTCACTTTAGGTAAGCTGTTCGAACTGGAGAACTGGAGAACAAAGAAGGAAAATTCCTGGGATAACTTAATCTTCAGGAGGGATTCTGATAATTTACTCTTTCATTGTACCTAGGGAATGCCACTTCAGTTGGAATATCTTTTAAGAATTGGGCTTTTGTAATGTATTTATCCTCTCAAAATATGGTAGAAAACAGGACATTTTTTCATAAGGTGGATACAGTGAAATAGAGTTATGCAGCAGTTCCTCTATTTTAAACAGAGTATTACTAGTAATGCATTTGATTTCTTTCCCACATCTTGGCCTACGTGGAGATTTCCACCATTTCTCTCTTTTCTTGGTTCTATGATGATTTGCTATACAGATTGGATTACAGAAATACTGTTTGCCTAAGGTTTCCCCTGAGGACCACCCAAGAGCTTTCCCTGCCACAAATGGTAACAGCCTGTGACTTTAGAGGATTGTTTGCCTAAAGCATATAGTACCTATAAAATATAAGGGGCATCTGTCCTGCAGTTCAGATGGTTATGAAGTAAATCATTTCAAAATCTTTCTGAACAAGTCAGTTCAGTATAATGCTTTTGACAGATAATCAGCAATGTTTGATCCTAATGATGTCTCTGTGTGTGTGTGTGTGTGTGTGTGTGTGTGTGTGTGTGTGTGTGTGTTAAGAGTCTTTAGAATACCCTTATTTGTGCAATTAAGGTCCATCATGGCCATCTTCCTGCAAAAAGCAATACAACTGGTTAATGCCAGTTTGTCTTATTCTGCATGGAAGAAAGGATTTTTCTAGGGTCATAAACTAAATTTGATATTCTAATAATACATCTTATATAATAATCCTTTCTGGTAAACATGAATTTAAAATTGTTTAATCCTTGAGCCAATAAATGTTCTGTAAAGTTAAAAACAATGTAATATAGCAGAAGTGATGTTTTATGATATTTACTATATACTATGTTTATTTTCAATTGTAATACATATTTAAAAAGTGAAAAAATATGCTTATGACTATTAAACTTTTATTTTCAAGGCAAAAATTACATACACACACAGATTGATTCTGTACGGGAAAGCATAGTGGATAAATAACTGAGAAATATGGTTTCTGCTATAGACAACAAATTAAATCATTTAATTCCAAAAATTTAATTAAAAATTGAAATCCATATTAGATTTCCACATTGATCAAAATAATGAGGTAATTTCCCCAAATTCACTTCATTCACTGTGTGTGTATGTATTCATACGACTATGGTAAAGAAAAATTCATGTATTCCCCAATATCACTTTTAAATCACCATGCCTAAAATAAAACCTGTTTTTTTTTTTATTTCTTCTTATGATTCCTTATTTTATCCAATATTGTCACTGTCAGATTTTCAATCACCTAAATGCTTATAGTTAATTTTGGACCCTCCCTCCTTTGTAACTGCTACAGGACTTGGTAACAGTCCATTAGTTAGAAGAGCTATACATAAGTCCTACACGACTGCTTTTAAGCCCTTCCGTGCTTGCCAGTTCCAACTGTCACTACTCTATTCCAGGTCATTATCACTTGCCCTCTAAAATTCTCTTTCAGCAGCCTCCTAAATGATCTCCTTGCGTTCATACCTCCCACACTCAGATAGCCTTAAAAAAAAAAATTGTTCATTTTATTACTAATGTCATCAGAAGTATCCCATGGCTACCCATGGCTAATAAGGTAGTTCTGACCTGCTTTGGCAGAATTCAGGGCTCTTGATAATTTCCCTTCAACCTCACTTTCTGTCATTGTCTCCCACTCATCACTCAAGCTGGACTGTTCTACTTGTAATGCTCTGAATATTCCTACTTCATTATTTCTGTGAACACTATCACTATTTCTTTTTTTTTTTTTTTTAATAAATTTGTTTATTTTATTTATTTATTTTTGGCTGCGTTGGGTCTTCGTTGCTGCACGCGGGTCTTCTCTTGTTGCGGCGAGTGGGGGCTACTCTTCGTTGCGGTGCACGGGCTTATCATTACGGTGGCTTCTCTTGTTGCGGTGGCTTCTCTTGTTACGGAGCACGGGCTCTAGGTGCACCTGCTTCAGTAGTTGTGGCTCGTGGGCTCCAGAGTGCAGGCTCAGTAGTTGTGGCACACGGGCTTAGTTGCTCCATGGCATGTGGGGTCTTCCCGGACCAGGGCTCGAACCCTTGTCCCCTGCATCGGCAGGCGGATTCTTAACCACTGCGCCACCAGGGAAGCCCTATCACTATTTCTTATACTCAAAATGACCTTCTCACTTCAAACCACCTAGGAACCTGCCTCAGTCAGCCTTTCTAATTTCCTCATCCCTGATGCCCTGCTTTTTAGTAATCACTTAGCCCTTGTGCTATATTATATTGTATGATTATCATGTTTATGGTTACATATGTTTTACCTACCAGCTAATCTCATGGCTCTAACAGAGCCTGTTTCCTCTTTCCCCACTGTGTGCATCACACAGGTAATGTCTCCAAACTACTTACTGAGAGAATAAGAAACTCTACACAAAGGTTAAACTATTTTAACTGTATAAATACTTTACCTGATAGAACCAAACATTTCCTAGCCTATTAGATCATATCATATCAAAATGATCATATCAAGCAGACGTTTTATATAAAATACATTTCCTTTGATGCCAAGATGTGAAATCTCAGTAAAAATGAGCAAAACTGAAGTTAAATCCTAATAAACTTATCCTTTTCTTTGAGAAACACCCACATGTCTCTCATAAATAATCATGTTATTTGAAAACAAAGAAATTTTTAAAATTACATTTTCATATATATATATATATATATATATATATATATGAAAATTATTACAAAATGCAACCTGGGTGAGTCTTATTCATTTATCTACTCAGGGACTAGCAGAGTACCCTGCATATATTGTACGTTCAAAATAACATGTATCTGGAAACAAAGTGAAATATTAATGACTGAGATCCCACAAACTATAGTCAGAAACTTGTCCAAGTGCACAATGGATGAGTTATTCAGCTTCCTCCCACAAAACAGTATTTTAAAAGCCACCACTAACATAATGTTATAATACAGTTTAAAATTTAAATATCACATTTGCTTCTGTGTGTGACACTCTGCAAGAATTTTTATCTCCAAAAGCTCTTTTTACCCAAAGATTAGTAGCCATAATAAAGTGTATATATTTAGGGTTGTTTTCCGTGACATTTTTGATGATTTTTTTTTTTTTTTGCGGTACGCGGGCCTATCACTGTTGTGGCCTCTCCCGTTGCGGAGCACAGGCTCTGGACACGCAGGCTCAGCGGTCATGGCTCACGGGCCCACCCGCTCCATGGCATGTGGGATTTTTCACGGACCGGGGTGCGAACCCGTGTTCCCTGCATCGGCAGGCGAACTCTCAACCACTGCGCCACCAGGGAAGCCCTTTGATGATTCTTAAAAGTCCAAAGTAAGCTTGCTCATTTTGCAGATTTGGGCTGAGAAGTACAAATGATTTAGTAGAAAGCCACCAGAAAACTTACATTTGCGGAAACAGGAACACCGGGGGATAGAGCCTTTCTTTCCATGACTTGAGCAAATTATTTTATGGAATTTGTTATTCTGACCACTGTGACACTATTAGATGAATATTTTTTAAGTTACTTCTCAGTTTCTAACATCTAACATCTGCAAGGCCAGAGAGTTAGAGCAGTCAGTTAGTGTAGGACTCGATTAATATCCCCCGATTCATCAGACAGACTTCCTCTGTCATAGAATCACAAATAAACTTGTCATCTCATTTAACGTGCAAACCTGTGCTTCTAATCACAGTAGGATGGAGAATT
This sequence comes from Stenella coeruleoalba, assembly GCF_951394435.1. Taxonomy (NCBI): domain Eukaryota; kingdom Metazoa; phylum Chordata; class Mammalia; order Artiodactyla; family Delphinidae; genus Stenella; species Stenella coeruleoalba. The sequence goes on from NC_137148.1 coordinate 38,781,657, forward strand.
ATTAGTAGGTCTTTTCTGACCACTGAAAACAGAAAAGTAACTCAATCCTTTCATGATGAGGAGTAGCAGCACCAACTTTAATTATAAGGAACAGAGGGGTGCTTCTCTGGTGGCTCAGTGGTTGAGAGTCCGCCTGTTGATGCAGGGGACACGGGTTCGTGTCCCGGTCCGGGAAGATCCCACGTGCCGTGGAGCGGCGAGGCCCGTGAGCCACAGCTACTGAGCCTGCGCATCTGGAGTCTGTGCTCTGCAACGGGAGAGGCCACAACAGTGAGAGACCCGCGTACCACAAAAAAAAAAGAAAAAAAAAGAAAATATTTTAAGATATATTTTTGTCCTGACCATTATATTAACATACAAAATAATATTCAAATGTATCTTGTTTTTAACACTGCAAATGCAGATCTACTATAGTACAGGAAGAATTAACTGAAAGTAACGAGAGGTCATATCTTTAAAAGATATATTGCTGTTGAAAAATATGGTTTAATCACACTGGTTGACTTTTTTCTGAAAATGGGTTAAAATTTACACACCACTGGAGATCTGTTTAAGAGCATGTGGGTTAAACACACTGAATCTCCATCCCAAACACAGTAAGGCAGCTACAAGTCAAACATAATGACAGTGCTGATTAATTAGATACTCCTACCCCCAGCACTTCAGAGTGATTTATGGAGACACATCTCTAGCCTGATCCATTGTGCTGACTGGATTAATGGAGTGAGCTAGAAAAATTCACTGGCAACAGTATCTGGCAGCCCAGCAAAACATTAACCCTTGGAGTTTTCTTATCTAGCCTATTGACAGAATATTAATTATGACAAAACGTGCATGTCTCACCTAATTATCTTTTGATAGCTTGGTTTATGTTTGACATATAAATATAGATGTATATATTGTGTTGAATATTTGGATATACTGAAATTCCTTGCATTAGAAAGAAATTGCACATAAACATTTAAGAAGAACAGAATTAGAATAAACTGTGTATCCATTATGGAAAGGAAACTATGCAAGCATGTCTTTTTCCTCTTAACTATATGCTTAGAGACACAGAAATTTCTTACAGAACAAAGAGAACATAAAAATTATTTTTCAAACAAAAAATATTCCCATTGCATTAAGAAATATCAATGTGTAAGTTGCCTGGTGGTAGTGAATTCTGGAATAAAGAGAAATTCTGCCTAAGGGAGAAAAAGATGTCACTGATTTATAAACAATTAAACATATTCTGAAGTATGTCTGATCAGAAGTGAGCATATTAGCACATAAATTGCTTCTGGTGTATATAAATAAAGAACCATATATTATCTGAATCTCAAAATTAAAAAGCTTCATAGTGCTATTTCTGCACAGTATTTAAAGCTTTGTAACAGTGAAATTGAACCTTCCCTAAAATATCTAGTACAGTTATGAGATATATCAATACATTCAGCTTTAATTATTTTTGTGGTATTTGAACCATCCCAGTTATATTTTCTAAATATGTTATGTTAAACATATGAAACACAACTTTTAGGTAGACTTGCTTTAAAAGTCTCTGGATAAAAATGTCTTTCAATTGGAAGCAAAAAATAGAACCGAGTAACAAACTCCTAATCAAGCAGCTCTACCTTGCACTGAGACTAAATGAATAAAGAGTTAATTAATTAAAATATTTGTAAAAACTAAGTTATTATAACAGTATAGAAAGGATAATATAAGGAAGCTTGCAAAACTCTGTATTCTTACCTCTCTGGTCACTCAAGGTTCATACTTAGAAGGCTTAGATTGTCGTGTATTTTCTTAAGTTCAATCATGGTACAAAAGAAAGGAAATGCAAAACTGACTAAATCTAAGTTCATGAATTTTTATTGCTCATGCCATCAAAAAATAGAAACTTAATATCAGGCTTTAATGTCCATAGGTACCATGCCTCGTGAAAGCAATAGGTTAGATCAAAGCTGCTGTCATAAATTGCCAAGTTGGAGTTTCCAACGGTTCTGCAAGGGTGATGCTTGGTTCTCAACTGGGGGCTATTTTGCTCCCCAAGGGGACATTTTCCAATGTCCAGAGACACTGTTGATTGTTCAAACTAGGAGCATGTTACTGACTACTAGTGGATAGAGCTCAGCTGATAAATATTCTACGGTGCACAAGATAGCTCCACACAATAGAGAATTATCCAGCCCCCAAAGTCAGTAATGCTGGGGTTGAGAAATCCTGCCCTACGTAGAGTACATTTAAATAATTTTATCTGAAGTTTTCAAATGAACTTATTAATGTTGAGAATTGTATCTATGAATAAATGTCAAGGCTTGATGATCAGTTATTGCAAAAAGTGGTAGTATCCACTTAAGGATAAAAAAGTACTCTGAAAACTGGAAAAGTGAGCATAAAGCTGTTAACACTCTCAAAGGGTGTCATCATTAAAACAGCATCAGGATATTAAGAGGCCCTGAAAATAGAACACAGACTAGTCAATAATTTCATTCATAATGTTTCAGATGCACAACTTTTGAATTTGAATATTTTGGACTTCTAAGGCCATAGAGTATCTAAAAACATTACTAAGTACCAGAAGAAAAGCTTTTTCTTATTTAATGATGCTAAGATTATGAATAGTGTTTAAAGAAAAAAATTAGTAAACCTTCTCATGCAAAATATTATAAAACATCACAAGTTAATGAAATAAGTATCTCCACTGAATACATGACTGAAGTTAAAATTGTGCATGAGACGAAAAATTTCAATTTTATTTTCCAATTAATGAAAACATTTTCAAACCAAACTGCTCATCTAATTTCATTCAAAGTTTCTATTTAGCAAAAAATAGACTCCAAAAAGAATAGCTTCTCCTTCTAATCATTGCTAGTAACAAATTTGAGAAGTTTATGTGGCTCCTGTCTCCAAGCTTTTTAATTTCAAGATTAAAATCTAATTATTAACAATAATAACAGCCTTTGCAAATGGTTCCTTCTCACTTGGGAAGGCTTTTCCATATTACAAATCTATTAAAAAATTTCTAGGTTCAAATATAGTCTCAGTCTAGTCAAATCTAGTCAAATCAAATCAAATCAAATCTAACCTTTCCCAGCAATTCCAAGTCACTCACAAACATCTTTTCCTCTTAGAAAATTAGAGAACTTAAAATTTATATCACTCATTTTGGTACTTAATGCTGTATTGCCTCACTTTTTTTCTTAATTAAATTTTTTCCATTTATCTTTTTATCTTCCCAGTTAAATACTCAGATTATAAATTCCATATCATAAAAATCTCTTCTAGTGATAAACTTAGTAATATTAAAAGAAGTAAAGGAGGAAAGAAGGGATGGAGGGAAACAAGAAGGGAAAAAGGAAATAAGAAAGAAAAATGGAAAAGAGAGAGGAAGAAAGGGAGGGAGATGGAAAAGGAAGGGTGTGTGTGTGGAGAACAGTCCTTTATATCACTCTTGTGTTATTCAAGAATAAAAGATTTCTCTAACTCTTCTTTAAAATGAAAGTGTTTTCAACTGGCTCAGAGATGCTGAAATGCATCAATTTCAATTCAGAAATGCAGACCCTGATTCCTATGCCTAGGCGTAATATTTGAGGTTTCTCTAGTTTTTCTCATTTGAGATCAGTAATTCTTAAAAATAGAACTACCATATGACCCAGTAATCCTACTACTGGGCATATACCCTGAGAAAACCATAATTCAAAAAGAGACATGTACCACAATGTTCACTGCAGCTCTGTTTACAATAGCCAGGACATGGAAGCAACCTAAGTGTCCATCGACAGATGAATGGATAAAGAAGATGTGGCACATATATACAATGGAATATTTCTCAGCCATGAAAGGAGACAAAACTGAGTTATTTATAGTGAGATGGATGGACCTAGAGTCTGTCATATAGAGTGAAGTAAGTCAGAAAGAGAAAAACAAATACCATATGCTAACATATATATATGGAATCTAAAAGAAAGGGATGGTCCTGATGAACCTAGGGGCAGGATGGGAATAAAAACGCAGACATAGAGAATAGACTTGATGACACGGGAAGGGGGAAGGGTAAGCTGGGATGAAGTGAGAGAGTAGCATTGACATCTATACATTACCAACGGTAAAATAGATACCTAGTGGGAAGCAGCTGCATAGCATAGGGAGATCAGCTTGGTGCTTTGTGGCCACCTAGAGGGGTGGGATAGGGAGGGCGAGAAGGAGATGCAAGAGGGAGGGGATATGGGGATATATTTATACATATAGCTGATTCACTCTGTTTTACAGCAGAAACTGACACAACATTGTAAAGCAATTATACTCCAATAAAGATGTTAAAAGAAAAAAAAAAAAAGTATTGGAAGCCCTCAATTTGTAAATGGTCAGGCAGGTCAGAGGCTTGAGGAAATCCAAAATTTGCTGCTGACATCTGAAATGGGGGCATTCTTGTGAAGGACTTGTGGGGTCTGCACTAACTCTTGGTAGTTGGTATCTGAGAATTGGTGTCAGCATAGTAAACATAAAATGATTTTATTCATAATTTAAAAAATGAGATTATTAGAACTATCAGATTCTACAACATAAAGTTAAGGTTTGGGAGAGTAAGAGGAAAACAAATGGATAAGTTGAATTTTTTTACATGTATTAAAACTAGACTACACTGCATGTGAATTTAACATATAATAAATGGTATTTCAAATTACTGGCCAAAAAAAAAAAAAATCAGTAATTCTAAGCTCTACTTAAAGAGAGTAAACCCAGCTCTCAGGGAAGAGTATTAGAATATGAGGCAGGATTAACTTGAAAAACATAAAAAATTTAACATAATTACATATTTAGAAGGAAAACCCTTTGTTTTCCTAAAGTAATATACAGAAAGCAAAACATTTGCAGTCAGGGTAGGCTTCTTCAACCAGATCTCAGCCAATTATTTTCCCATGGAAACCCTTAAATATCTTCCCATCTCCTGGAAGATGAACTCTAACTCTTAAACTGTATAGGCATTCTTTCTACTTCTTTAATCTCTTCTCTTTTTAGTTGCTAATTCAGACTCTTAGCTTGAACCAAACCAAACTTGTTTACCTTTTCCTAAAGCTCCATGCCATCTCTCTCTTCACTTTGCCTATAGTCATGTACCTCAACCCAATTCCCAAGCCTCCTGATCCCCAACACATGTATAAGTGCACACACACGTACACATATGCAGTCATTATCTACTTCCTACTTCACTTCTTGTAGTTATTCCAGGACCAGCTGCTTCCAGGCCAGGTGTCAGGTCTCTGGGCTCCTCTGAGAATCCTGTACTCCCTCTGGAACTTCCTCTCTCCTGACAGAACCATACAGAATGAGATTGCATGCATGGCTAGTATGTAAGCTCTGTGAAGACCTCTTTTCCTCTCTTACTGTCCTGGTGTTTCTACTACCTAGTACAGAGTCAAGCAGATATGTGTTTCAATAGATATTTATTAGACTGAACTAAAACAAACTGAATTGGTCAGATTAAATGCATTTAAGTTAGATATACAGATGCAGAAAATTTTTATGTTGATCAAAAGGGGATTTGGTGTTTTGTTTTAAAAGATTGATAAACACATGTGCTCAGATCTCCATAAGTTCTCAATGCCTTTCTCCTGTAGGGAATTCATTTTGTGTTTCACCTAGATCTTTTTCCTTACAAGAGTCAGCTCAAGACAGATGTCAAAAATTCCTAGGGCTACTCAGTGGTTACACATCTGCTATTACATAACTGACCTTTTTTCAGTCTTAAGAAGAGTTTCTTCCCTTAAATGATACTCTCCTCTACTCCCCCAAAGCACCTTAAATTAATTTGTAATATGTTCTGTATTTAAAATTGCAGGACATTTTACTATTCACTGTGTTTCTTTACCAAAATATCTTCTAATAAAGGTTTTCTTTTCCTTTCCAATAATTGAATTAGTAAATAATCATTAGTAGAAATTTTGAAAGATACAAATATAAGTAATATCACACACAGTATCCCAATATCCAGAGATGGCCCTTGATAACATTTTCTTGAATTTATTTTCCATTTATTTTCTATGCATGTACTTTTAAACAGTTAAGATCAATCAGGGAAAACACACTATATCCTGAATTTCTAAAATAATTTTATACCATAAGTATTACCCTATGCCATTATCTTTGTACTACACTTAATTTTAAATGACTAATAGTATTATATGAATATATCACAATTTGCTTCCCCATTTCCCCATTAATGGCCATTTAGATTTCTCTATGTGTTAGAGTTGTTTCCTGCTTTTAGGAAACAGAGGCTATAGAAGCCCTTGTGCCTATGTACTTGGGTGGAATTTTTTTCTTCCTTCCTGGTTCATGTAACTTGCCATACAACAGTTGCTTCAGTACAATGATATATTTAGAGAACTGTTCTATAAGTGCACAAATAACATAATTGGGAATTTGGGGAAAGAACCATGTCTTCCTTTGCCTTACACATTGCTGATAAATACAGTCATGACTCAGGGAATGATAATGAGTCATTTAATTTGCTTAAAGCACTTCCCCTCAGATTCAGCGAAATGGCAAGCTTAAAATTGCTGGCAGCTGAAGATGTTGTAGCCCTTTTATATTTAAGGGAGTAGGAGTGCTTTCTGCACCGCTTGCCTGAAGATCGATTGTTCCAGAAGCGTAAAAGATATAATGACTGCATAGCAGTACCTTGGTATGGCAATAAGGCCAATAACGACGATAAACGGATCAGGTTTCAGCGTTCCAAAGGTGTGTAGGTATAGGGACAGGTTCTCCCACAACTTGGTGAATTACAGCAAAACCCATTAAAGTGTCTATAAAATGAATTTTTCTAGATGGACATATTCTTGGCAAAAAGGTCAGTAACCTGTCTGTTAAGAAAAGTCATTTATGCCAACAATTTGCTTCCACTATTGATGAGAAAGAAAGTCAAATAACTGGATTAAATGGCTTTTGCAGTTTGACCTCCCGGAACAGGATGAAAAAAACCCCAAGTGCTCTAAATGCTCAATTAGAAAGTGCTTTGACGATGAAACACCCTTCCTCGGTCCTAGACACTATATTCCCCGTAAAAGATTTGACAAATAATTTCCATTTGAAGGATACTTTTGTTAGGATTTTCTATCCATTTGAGAGATATTACATTTTCTTACCTACAAAAAGAATCCAAGAAAGGGTAAGAAGAACTTCAAGTTCATTCATGAAGTTAGACCAGAATTCAAGGACTCTAATTTTTTTTAATTAAAGAAAGCAACAGAAATAATAGGAAAAACCTTGGTCTTAGTTGTAAGCCTGGCCATTTGACACCCCATGGCATAGATGGGAAGGTCTCATAGATGGGGGAATAGAAAACAAAAAAGATTCTAAATAGGAATGTGGGACAGAAGGAGGAAGCATCCTGGAAGAGTAATAACACCAGCACTTGTCCTGATAGTGCCCCAGAGGATGGCTGTGATGGGCCAGGCCTGGGGACTGTTGCAGACCAACTGAGTACTGACTGTAATTTCTGTAGCAGATGGCCAAACAGGCAGGTGGGTTTCTGAGAGGACGCTCCTGGACCTTCACCCACATTCTCCACGTACCTGGGTACGCAGATGGTAGCACCAGCTGGCAAATGAAAAAGATGAAGTTTATGTGTTGTATTTACTCCCATAAATTATAGAGAACAAAGTCTATCTTCTTATATGTACAAAATTAATTCTCAACACCATATATATCACTTAACTCTGATGTATTCACTTAACTATGATGATTCTATTTTTATTAAGTTTTTAGAGGCTATAATTTTCCATATTGTTTGTATAGACTATCTAGGTTTTTTGAATGACATGTTTTAGCTTGAATATCTAAGAGAGTGCAAAGAAAATTTCCAAGAACAAAGAAACAAAAATCTCATTTTGTACTTATATTTTCTATATTCATTCAAAAGAGTTTGAACTAAAAATTTAAAAATATTTAGAAATTCAGAAAGAAACTGTTTCTTAACTACTACTAATTCTCAGTGAGTGGATCATCATCATCTATTTATTACTAAAAGTACCATAATACAAAACAATACTTTTCCATACATTTAAAAATACTTTTAAATAACTAATTATTTCATATTTTAGGTGTGTACATGTTACATATAGATATGAATAGAAATGCTATCACATAAAACAGTATAATTTCATTTTAATCAAATAGCATTTATTGACCCTTTTTGAAGCATGCTTTTTGGAAATGTGTGTCAAAGTGAAAATGCTTTCAAGCGGTTTACAGTTTGGTTGAGGAGAGAGAGAGAGAGCACATAAAAAGGACTCAACCAAAAGCTTGTTATGGAGAAGCAGAACAAGGAAAAATTAATATAGAATAAAATAAAATTTGTTTTAAATGACCGGGAAATAGCGGGGCTAGTAGTATTAGCTGACTTTTTATGATTAATAATGGATTTCCAACAACAGTAGAAACCGTATAATGGCTAGTTTTTTCTTAAGTTCATAATTTATGATACCTAACTATATAGCATCAATTTTTAATCTGTATTTTGAAATCCAGATAAGAACATTCTGAAGTGATTCCACATTGCCAAAATAGACAATGCCATTTACGCACCTTGAAAATCCCTGACAGAAGTGGGAATGTATTAGGCATTTGAGTCCAAAGAGGTTAGGTTGGTCCTAGTGGTTCTCCACATGGGTGATGTTGATCCTCCAGGGGACATTTGATGACAATGATGTCTGGAGACACTTTTGCTCGTCACCACTAGGGAAGGGGGTCCTACTGGCATTTTGTGGATAGAGGCCAGGCATGTGCTAAACATCCTGCAACCGTCACCCAGCCCAAAATACCAGTAGTGCTGAGACTGAGGAACCCTGGTTTATCCCCATATATATCTGCTAAATCCTCAAAGGAAAGATTAGCTCAAAAGGATGAAAAGATTGGCCAAAAAATTAGGAGAGCGTAATATAAGAGATTAGCCTGTTCTGCAATCACAGCTATATTTTACATGAAGTTAAATCACTTTTTAAAAAAGTTTCCAAATCCCTCTTCAATTTAACCCTACTGTTTGAATTAGTTCTCAACAACTTCCTCAAAATGGACTATTTACTCTGGTCATGTGAATCTCCTTAGTGTCTCACAAGTAGTTACAGTTACTGCCATACCATTATTTCTATTGCTCTTTTAACCTCCAACAGTTTCTTTTCTCCAATACCTTTCCTCTCCATCTATTCAAATATTTTATACCCTCTGATAGTTACATAAGATCATTTTCCAAAAAAAAAAAAAGAACAAAAACTGAACTTTTGTGCATTTATTATCTCCGTCACATAATTTATCATTTAATCATTGCCCATTGTCTTTTGTGGTTTTATGTCTTGCTACATTAAAAAATGTAGACTATATGCTCTTGGGGTAAGGATCAGACATCATCCGTAAACTGTATGATTCTCTTGGTATCCAATACACAGACCTGCATATACAGTAAACGTTCATTAAATTCTCATTACTTTATTAAGTTATCCATTTAGAGTGATAGGAAAATCAAGGTGAAGAAAGATAAGGAGGAAAAGGATAAAATCAAGGGAGAAACAGGCCTTGTGACAAGTTAATAAATATTTTCATTGATCTTTGCTCACGTGAGTTGCATCTCTTATAATTTAGTCTAATTAACTTGAATTTTATCCTGTCTCAGTGTGTATTTATGGATGTGGAAATAAGTTACTGTATTCTAGGAAAAACCAATCGAGGGGGAAGCTCTCATATACTCACTGGAAAGAGCAGACCTGATTCTAGCAATGGAGAGTGGGGACTTCAGTTGGTCTTTGGAGACAGACTAGCTGGGGCTGAATCCTGGATTACCCACGTATTAACCGTGTGACATTGGGGAAGTCAGCTTCTCTGACTCGGAGTGTTTCATCTATTCTATGGGAACATTAATAGTGCCCACTTCAGATGGTTGTTATGATGACTAAATGAGATAATCTCTGTGAAAGGCTTAGCACAGTGCCAGGCAAAGCATGAGGGCTCAGTAAATGTGAGATAGCCTCATTACTCAAAACATAACTTAATCCTGTGATTCCTCAAGATCTTATCTGTTAACATGACCTTAGATCTAAGATCTTCAAATCACCTGAACATTTCAAACATATGGTATAATGTCCTTTAAATGAAATTATTTTTTCTCAATTCCTCAAGAAATAACGTTTTACAATTCACTGTGTTTCATGTGGGCAGATTCACGTCATTTTCAAATGTATTTTACATTTTTAAATCTGTCTAACTTAAAAATCTAAAAGTAAAGAATAAAAATGTTCTTAATCTCACATACTATAAATCTGCTTTTGTGTGTTCGTAAACACTGGGTTCATGGTGAAATAAATTAGCACTGTAAAGTACACATATGTCAACAATTACTGGGTGCAGTAATTTAAGGCCTGATTCACTAAACTTTCCTTTGGCCAATAGGCACCCTTGAACAAGAAATGTGATTTAGGGCGGGGAGAGGACTAAAGCGTAAATATTGCACTGAATCCATCTTTCATATTCCAAAGTGCTATAACTTTCAGGGTACTATTTCCTACCCAATTAGCTCCCTCCCACCAACATTTATTTATGTCCTCATTTTCCTTGGATTAGTTCTGATTCATAAATAAGCATTCTTGTTGAAAGCAAAGTAGAAGTATGATTTAACCCAAGGTAAGAAAAATGTGTAGTTTAGTTGATCAAAACTTGTAGTAGGCATTGGTGAAAAAAATTCACCTATACAATAAATGGCAAAGTGTTTAAGCTTTACCTGCTTGATTTAGAAGGGTAATTAAGTCAGAATCCATTCTTCTATTTTTAAATGTAAAATTTTAATTGATAAATAGTGACTTCCAGAGGTGTAACACAAGACTTCTCAGCATGGCTGGAATATCTGACTTCCTAATATTTCACCTGGATTCATTTTTTTAATTTATGGAAACCATTTCAAAAGTATGACTCTAAGAGAGAGCGTTTATATTTTAGAAAGAAATACCACATGTGTATTTCTGCATATTGTAAAAGGGAAGAGAGAACATCACAATGTTATTCCTCACTAAAGGGTACTTGAAGTAAGCAATCGGTCAGTCAGTAACCTAGAAAATTCTTTAAAGGCACCCTTCTCCCCTTGCCGCAAATTAAACAAGCAAATAAACATACAATGACAGCAACAAACACCTAGAAAATAAAGTGGCTGAAATGTGTGGAATTTATTGTTAAATTTCTTTACTACCAAGAGAATTGGAAGGTTTAGCTTAAGTACTCTAAGACCAGCAAATGTATATTAATTCATGTCTGTCATTAACAAATAGATATGATTGCAGTGGCCTCTTTATTTGCAGTCTTTCTGTACCTCTGGTCTATGTAGTATATTTCTCTTGGATTATTTTCCCTGAAAATGCTGATTTAATTTCACTCTCTTCTTCTCTAAACATTCACGGCTTATTGTCTGTGTGATCTTGAAAAAGTTATCTTTCCTAATTCTCCTCATCAGCAAAATCCCTATTACGGGTTTAATGAGATAATGTATGTGGATATAATAGAAGCTGAGTCGATTTGAGTTTAACATGAATCTGAAATATTCTGTTTTTAGAAGCATATTCCTGTGGTTCATCAGAAATACAATTAGGCACAAATCCAATAGAAATTGAATAAAATGTGTATTGAATTGGTTATAATTATCCCTTCTAGATCTTCTTTACCCCAGTTTCTCCAACACCAATGATTTTAATACTATCTGCAGATTAATTTTCTTAAACAATGTCTCTAAGGGCATCATTCCTCTATACAAAGATTTTCCATGGTTTTAAATTGCTTAAGAAATGAGGACAAACTCTTATCAGTTAAAAGCCCTGTATGACATAACCCAACATACCTTCTACCTCCTCTCTGGCATCCAATGTTAGACCACAGGCTGCTCCACGTATTTTCAGTGTTCTCCTGCCTTTACTTATATTCCTCCCTCTATACCATTTGGGCTTGTTGAACTTCTGTTGAAGGATTTTCTCAATAACTATTTGATGAATTGAATGCAAATGAATGAACTAAGTATAATTTGTTCTTTAAGTTTATAAGATGATCTGTTTTATTCCCTAAAAACTTACAACCGGAGGGTGGGAGGGAGGGAGACACAAGAGGGAAGAGATATGGGAACATATGTATATGTATAACTGATTCACTTTGTTATAAAGCAGAAACTAACACATCATTGTAAAGCAATTATACTCCAATAAAGATGATAAAAAAACCCCAAAACTTATAACCAATTGACTCTGAGTTCAGGTAAAATCAGTTTAGTGTAAAAAATAGTACAGAGTTTATTTTTGGGGTGATTTGACTGAACATTTAACTTTTCAGCCAGTTAAGCCTATGTCAGAAAGACATGCCAAGTTACTAATGTGTCACTTCACACTTTTGTAGAATTGCTTTGGAGCCCATTTACTGCTATTAATAAATCCAAAATATGGGAAGTGTGCAGGACATTTTCATTAAGATTTGGAACACTGGAGGTAAACAACACACATCTTCAGAGCGAACCAATAATTTTATTAAAGCCACTTGCAAATACATGCATTCTTTCTAAATTTGGATGTTAAAATGAATAAAGTAAATGAACAAGAAAATAGCATACATATTTTTAATATCCAAAATGAGATTGAGAAGGCCAGAAGTCTGGTGTGAAGGTCACATCTGAGCAGTTGCACTGATATTCTCTGACATGATTTGTCCATAGAGACCACAAATTGAAAATTGAGTTTAAACCGAAAATTAATCTAAAAATACTACTCCCATAATTCACAGACAGGAATTCTGGCATGTTCAAAGAACATTGCACGTGCAAGATAGTTTGATCACATTTAATACTAGTTATTTAAATTAACTCTCTTTTCTAGGCCCTGATTTGCTTCTTGGCAAGTCTTTTACGCATGTAAGTTCTGAGGATGTTTGTTGAAGGAAAAAGTGAGAGCATGGACAGCCACATAGCAGTGATTTAATTATCTTACTCTTACATACAGCTCAGGATTATTTGTAATTGAGTCCCAAGATCTCTCCTTTTTTTTTTTTACAAGGACTGGATTTATTAATCTAACCCCTACCAAGTGCCAGACATAATGCTAAGCACTGGGGATAACAATGAATAATAATTCAAAGTCTTTGCCTAAACGAGCTTACAGTGCAGTGAAAAAGAAAATGCAAAGTTTAAGATTTATAGAGGAGCTGTCTGAGGAAGTCATCAATCAAGACCGATGTTCTGTTGAAGTTTAAGAAGATAGAGAAGCATTGTTTGAGGAAAATATGAAGACTCTGGGCCACTGAAGCATTTCAGCAAAGATCTATGAATGTTAATGTTATTTTTGTTTGCAATTTTTGATTCTTTTTCAAATTGTCCATATTCCCAATTCTCATTCTTGGTTACTCATCTACACAGAAAAGGCTCAGGTCTGAATTTCAGATTCCCCATCTTAAAATATGTACTAATAAAACTGATGACCTAACATTGTTTCACATTGGACTTTAAAATTTGTACTTATTTTCATACTGAGGGTTATCTTTTGTCAGAAATGTTCCTAACAAAAATATACTCCAGGCTGGAAGTAATTATTACCTCTGAGGGATTTAAGGGAATAAAGAGAAGGAAAACCTTACTTCTTATTTTACCTACTTCTGTATTTTTATAATGACTATATCAACTTTGGTGATTAAAAATAAATTAGAAAGTATGCATAAAAAAAGGGAGTGAACACTTATTGGTCTAAAACCACATTCAGAAAACTGGATCAGCCTAAAACACTGATACTAATTCCTCTCATTTGAAAGCAGAATGGCTGTAGTGTCCTGGAAAATATGGAGAAATCAACTTATAGTCAAACAATAGATGGTATGGAAGAAATGGTTGAGTATGGTCTACACAACAAATTAATAAAACTCCCACCACAATAACCAAGTGGTTGACTAAATTTATGTTTTCTCAATGTTTGAATATACATACACACTTTACGAGTTCATGTTTAAATGCTTAAAGAATTATGGGAAAAGGAGGATATATGATGTTAACTGTGTGTCCATTATCCATTTTCTTCAAACTCACAGGGTTAAGTTGTTGTACCTAAATACATAATATGGTCATTGCTCATTCATAATATAGGAATTTAATGTTGATAATTCTTCTTTGTAAAACATATTAATCTAAATCTGATGCAATTAAAAATATTTTAAAGAGATTATTGAAAAATAAAAACAGATGATCCACAATGTAATAATGATTATTCAGAGGAGAAAAAAACTAAAGTGATGCAAGTCCTGTATTTTCCTTAGCCTCTTAAAACTTACTCCTCTGTCTAGAGTAGAACTAGCTTAAATGTTAAAGTTGGAGGTCAAGGTCCAGGAATGTGGGAGATGTGGTTAGGAGTTGCCTTCCTCCCCCACTTGGCTCCATGCTTGTCTTTCAAACAAAAACTGCTCTACTGGTAATTAAACAAGAATTGAACAGCCACCACATGTAAGGCACTCCACTGGGTTGCTGGAATACATGCACAAATAATCATCCTACCTAGGAACTTGCGGATGCTGTATTTACCATTTTGTCTCAGAACTGAATCTTCTAATTTTTCTTTTTTCAGGGATTCTTCCACAAATGTGTTCTTTAAAATGAATCGACAACCACATTTCTTGCCCTTTGACTTCAACATTCTTCCTTTCAGTTACATCTTTGTTTATTTCAATTCTCTGATTATGAGATAATTCCCCTCCTTCGAAATTTTGTCTTAAAGGTGTACTTTTATTTCCAGACACCTCATCTTTTTGCCTTGTTTTTTAAGCATTCTAAAGTAAAATATTTATGCATATAATAGAGAAAAGTACATATTTCCTAGATGAACAGTATGATGAATTTTTTAAAAATGGTCACCGGAGAAACCACTATTATCTCCCCAGGAATAACGACTCTAATGATTTCTATCACTTCAGATTAGTTTTGTTTTGAACTTTATATAATTGAAATTATGTAGCATGTACCTTTTGTTGCTAGTTTCTTTTGCTTAACATTGTGTTTGTGAGATTAATCCATATTGTTTTGTGTAATGATAGTTCATACATTTGTATTGCTATATAGTATTCGATTGTATCCATGTTTATTCACCATTTGAATACCCACTTTTACTAAATGCTCATTCAAGTAATTTGCCCAAAGTGGGTAGGGAGTGAGGTGGCTCTGTATTGTGTTTATCGATTTGAAGAATTCTTTATATATTCTAGATTCAGGGCCTTTATTAAATATATATATTACACATATTTTCTCCCGCTCTGTAGCTTGTTTTAGTGGTGCCTTTGGGTAAAAAGACGCTCCTGATTTTCAAGAAAGTCTAATAACTGATCTCTCCTTTATAATTAAAGTTTTCTGTCCTATTTGCTGTCTGTAAAGCGATGAAGTTATTCTCCTATTTAAGCTTTTGGAGACTTTATTCCTTTAGGTTTCAAATTTAGATATACAATCATCTTTGAATTTGTGTGTGTCTGTGTGTTTTGTGTGTGTATGGTGTGAAGTAAGAATCAAGATTTTTTTTCATTTAATATCAAAAACAACATTCATTGAAAAGTTCATCCTTCCCTTCTGGCACTAGAGAAGTGCATTTGCCATATATCATTTAACAATACATGTCAGTTTGTTTCTGGACTCCATTCTGTTCCATAGATCTGATTGCTTTCCTGGGCACCAATTTCATGCTGTCTTAATTTCTGAGTTTAGAATGTCTTAGTATCTGCTACTCTGTTTTCCTTCAAGATTGTGTTACTTTTTGTAGTCCTCAAATTACATGTAAGTTTTAAACTTAACTTATCAGTTTTCACTAGGACAACCAGGTGAAAATTTGAGTGAAATTTCTTTTAATCTATAGATCTCGTCTGTAGATTATTGACTGTAGGCCACATCTGTAGATTATTTTGCATTTTTAAGTACACAGTCATGTTAACTGCATATAATGATAGTTTCCTATCTTCCTTTACATCACTATATATGTTGCTCATTTTTCCTGTCCTCTTGCACAGTTTAGGACTTCCAGGGTACAGCTGAATAAAAGTCTCCCCCTTGCCTTGTGTCCAAATGCTGGCGGAAGCCTTTTACTCTTTTATTAAATATGAAGTCTGCTACATACTATATAATATAATATTGATAAATTAAGGTCATTTCTTCTATTCCTAAATTGCTTAGACTTTTTATCATAAATGGGTGTTGATTTTTATCAAGTGTTTTTTCTGCATTTATTGAGTTATTCATATATTTTTCTTAAGTTAATGTGTTGAATTAAATTGATAAATTGTGAATATATGGCCATACTTGGATTTTTGGAGTAAATTCTACTTTATTATTTCTTTATGTTCTTTTTAATATATTGCTTAATATAGTAGGCTAATATTTTTATAATTTGCATTTATGGTCATAAAGAGAGGTTGACCTAAAATTTTTCTCTCCTTTCAATAGTCTTTTCACATATTGGTAACAAGGTTGTACCAGATTCATAAAACTAGTTGGGAAGTGTTTACTCTTTTTCTATTATCTGGAAAAGTTTTTATATTTTATTTCATCCTTGTATATCCCCTGGGAAAAAATGGTTGGTTAGCTTGGTGTTATATTTTCAGTATCTAGTTGCAAGAATTCACCTGGGAACTCAACAGGCCTGGAGTTTTCTCTATGCCAAATTCTCAATTTTTGTGATAATATTGCACCATATGGATTTTCTATGTTGTGTGTGTTACTTATTCTAAGGTGTTATTTTTTCCAGGAATTTTTTCGTTTCATCTAAAATTTCAAAGTTATTTGCTTAAAACTGTTCTTTGACCTGTTATTATCTGGAGGTTATATAGTGACATCCACTGTTTCATTCCTGATGTTAGTAATTTGTGTGTGGTGTAAGGGAGGTGGTAGAGGTTTGATCTGTTCTATTAGAAGTGTATCAGAATATCAGAGAACACTATAATTCGAAAAGATACATGCACCCCACTGTTCATTGCAGCACTATTTACAATAGATAAGACATGGAAGCAACCTAAATGTCCATCGACAGATGAATGGATAAAGAAGATGTGATACACACACACACACACACACACACACACACACACACAGTGCAATACTACTCAGCCCTCAAAAAGAATGAAATAATGCCATTTGCAGCAACATGGAGGGACCTAGAGATTATCATACTAAGTGAAGTAAAGCAAGACAGAAAAAGACACATATCATATGATATTGCTTACATGTGGAATCTAAAAAAATTACAAATGAACTTATTTACAAAACAGAAATAGACTCACAGACATAGAAAATAACCTTATGGTTACCGAAGGGGAAAGGGAGGGAGGGATAAATTAGGAAGTTGGGGTTAACACATAAACACTGCTATATATAAAATAGATAACCAACAAAGACCTACTGTATAGCCCAGGGAACTCTACTCAATATTTTATTTATAATATAGGTTATTTATAATAACCTATAAGGGAAAATAATATGAAAAAGAATATATAACTGAATCACTGTGCTCTACACCTGAAACTAACACAACATTGTAAATCAGCTTTACTTCAATTTAAAAAAAATGGTTGTCAGGATTTTTAGTCTTTTCAAAGAACACATATTTGTCTTTGTTGATTTTCAGTATTATGTTTGTTTTCTATTTAATTATTTTTTTGTTCATCTGATTTCTAATTTATTTAGGACTAATGTGATTTTATACCCATAAATTCTTCATATATATCCTTATATGATTGATGTTCAGCCTTTCTTATTATTTTAATATTGAACCCTATATATCTCTAAGCCCTATTTTACCTGCATTCCCTAAAATTCTATATGTGATATTTTCTTTCTCATCCAGCCCAAAGTATTTTATAAAATTGAATTTTCTTCTTTGTCCTACAGGTAACTCATAATCGTGTTGCTTAATTTCTTAATATTTGGGTATTTTGAGCTATGTTCGAATTCTTATTCTAGTTTAACTCCTCTATGGTCAGAGAAGGTACTTTGCAGGATTTTTAATCATTTGATATTTGTTGAGATTTGATTTATCATCCAGGATATCAATTTTGGTTACTATTCTATATAATTTAAAAAGATGAATATGTATTTACTACTTTAAAATGCTCCTTATTATATTTTCTGAATATCTGTGCCCCCATCTCTGATCACTTTCCTTCTTTCTGAAGAGCTCCCTTTACTAGTTCTTCTATTGTTGGTAATATATTATTTCATTTTTATTGTTTTTTTCTCAAACGTCTTTATTTCACTTTAATTTTGGAGATATATTTTCACTGGATTTTTTGTTGTTGTTGTTGCGGTACGCAGGCCTCTCACTGCTGTGGCCTCTCCCATTGCGGAAAACAGGCTCCGGACGTGCAGGCTCAGCGGTCATGGCTCATGGGCCTAGCCGCTCCGCGGCATGTGGGATCTTCCCAGACCGGGGCACGAACCCGTGTCCCCTGCATCGGCAGGCGGACTCTCAACCACTGCGCCACCAGGGAAGCCCTTCACTGGATTTAAAATCATAAATAGGCAGCTTGCTTTCTTCCTTCCTTCCTTCCTTCCCTCTTTTTTTTTCTTTCTTCCTTCCTTCCTTCCTTCCTTCCTTCCTTCCTTCCTTCCTTCCTTCCTTCTTTCTTTCTTTCTTTCTTTCTTTCTTTCTTTCTTTCTTTCTTTCTTTCTTTCTTTCTTTCTTTCTTTCTTTCTTCTTTCTTTCTTTCTTTCTTTCTTTCTTTCTTTCTTTCTCTCCCTTCCCTCCTTCCCTCCCTTCCTTTCTTCCTTCCTTCCTTCACCTTAAAAATGTCATTCCAGGGCTTCCCTGGTGGCACAGTGGTTGGGAGTCCGCCTGCCAATGCGGGGGACGCGGGTTCGTGCCCCTGTCCGGGGAGATCCCACGTGCCGCGGAGCGGCTGGGCCCGTGAGCTGTGGCCGCTGGGCCTGCGCGTCCGGAGCCTGTGCTCCGCAGCGGGAGAGGCCACAGCGGTGAGAGGCCCGTGTACCACAAAAAAAATAAAAAAAAAAGTCATTCCGTTGTACTCCGGATTCCATCATTTCTGTTGAGAAACCAACTGTCAATCTTGTGATCACCTGAAGTTAAAGTGTCTTTTTTCCTCTGTCCACCTTTAAATTTTCTGTTAGGTTCTGGTGTTCAGCAGTTTACCAAATATGCCTGAGTGTGTGTTTCCTGCCTTGTGACTACAGAATTTCTTGAATATGTCACTTCATAATTTCATCAGTCCTGAAAAGCTCTGTCCCATTCTTTTTTTTATTTCTCTTCCTGAGACTTCAATTATAAGTACATTACTACAGTTTTTCACCTGACTTCACATATCTTTTGTGTTCTTTTGTACATTTTTCATCCTTCTTTCTCTCTAGCTTGATCCTGTATAATTTCAGCTAACTTAACCTTTTCATTTACTAAGTCTTGCTTCTGGTCTATCTAATTTACTGTTATACCCATCCACTGAGTTCTTAATTTTAGATATTATTTTTTTCAAATATCTAGAATTTCTCTCTTATATGGTTTTTGTATAGACTCCAGGGCTCTGGTAAGATTTTCCTCTTTGGCATCTATTTTCTTCAGCATACTAATCATAGCTATTTTAATTCCATGTCTGATAACTTCAAATATCTGAATTACAAGCCAGTCTACTTTTTAATTCACTGATATTTGTTGAGATTTGCTGGGTTTTGGGTCACTTCATCATATCTCAATAAATGGGTTGTTTCTATTTTTTCACAATGACAATCAACACCACAATAAACATCTTGATACGTGTCTTCTTGTGCTCATGTGTAATAATTAAGAATGAGTATAAGTACAGTAGAATTGCTAGGTAAATAGATCATGCACAGTACAGGTTTCCTAGAAACTGACAAACTATTTTCCAAAAGGATGGCATCAATTTACATTCCCATCAAACATATAATATTTCCCATTTTTCATAATCTCAGCAACAATTGCTATTGCTAGACTTTTAAATTTTCTAATCAGATATGTGTGATGTATTTTTATTATGATTGCCTCCCAAATCATGTTACATCTTAAAAAAATTGTTATGTTCCTAAAGATTGAGTTTCTGTTTCAAAACTGCAGGTAAGTTCATCTTGGCTAACATGTAATTAAATGAGTAACAATCATTTAAACTAATATATTTTATATCATTTGTGGTTGTTTAAATTTTATTAAAATTGTTCCTTTTAATTTACTATTAAGATGTATTATTTTCCTAATTCACTAAATGAATCATTGGCTCAGAAATGATTTATTAAAAGGCAAAGGGACACAAAAAATCAGATGAAAAATAGTGTTCAAAGCTAACACTGAAAATACAAATAGGGAGCAGATACATGGTATGAATATAAAATATGGCTCAGTATATGATGCAGTCAGTAAATCCAAAATGTAACGATTTACGTAAGTGGACATAAAGGAGAAGAAGTACTAATAGTAATCGTAACCCTCTGAATGTTGGATTTTATAAGATTGTTGTCCCATTTTCCCCTTTCCTCCATTGCCTTGTCTGATAAGAATATGGCACTGGGATTTTTTAACAGTGGTGCAAATGGATAAATTGTCAAGAATTTGACTTTTTGTCTAATATTCTTTAGTCTGTATTTACTTTCCCCTACTAGATCCTAAGGTGGTGATGCTATGTTGGTACTTGGCATTTACTAATATTTTATAGATAACGCTTATCGCTAAGATTGTGAACCAAAGAGAAAGCAATGGTTTTAAATCTACTGTTTGTCTTCTTGAGTAATTATGCCCCATGAATTATCTAGTGTAAACTACAAAATGATTAAACTATTTTGATGCAAGTAAAAAGAAAATGACTGCATATGTTTCTTCTTTATGCACCTTTCCAACTTTATGTAGAAAGCAATGGATTTATTATGAAACCATTTCATCTAAATTTATTCCAAGGACTCTAACTGGATATGAAATTTTAAAAAGTTATG
Organism: Stenella coeruleoalba; assembly: GCF_951394435.1. Classification (NCBI taxonomy): domain Eukaryota; kingdom Metazoa; phylum Chordata; class Mammalia; order Artiodactyla; family Delphinidae; genus Stenella; species Stenella coeruleoalba. Next base: position 38,802,616 of record NC_137148.1, read on the forward strand.
CAATATTATTTTAAATTTAAGATTATTTTCAATGATTTACCTTACATCTGACAGAGTTTAAATACCTGTAAAAAGTACACAGTCATTTTCCTTCCTTCCAAGACAGTCAGTGCTGAGAAGTGTCTAAAGATTCTTCAGAAGTATTTAGTGTTTTCATGCGGAAATCTACTTATTTTTACGCTCTCTGGTTTTTCTTGGTGTGTTCCTTGACCTTTTATTCAAGTGTATTTGTACTGGGCAAGAAGCCAGTGGTATTAGTGCATGGAAACCAGGTTAGTTGTCAGAAGAACTGTGGCAGCATGTCTAATTTTGCTATATTAAATCTGTCACAAAACATTAAGTAAGAGATTATAGGAAGTATGCATAGAGCACGTGGTTTGTAACTTAACAAACTTGTAGTGTTGGGAACAAGCTAAAACCCCTCTCTTTTATCTTCTTTCCCATTTGGTTTCACCAATCTCTTTAAACCACTGCTAGAAGAATGGGTGAAACTACAAAAAATTTTCATGACCACAAGAAAGCTCTCTCCCAAGTAAAGCCATACCAACAGTTAGTCAGAAATACTTGAGAAGTTAACAAGGATTTTCTTTTCAATCCACACAAATATCTATCTCATATGTCATGAAAGTATGATGAATCCTTATAATTGCTCCTGTCTAAATAGATTTTTAATTTCTGACAAATCAGATTCTTTGTGTAACTAGCAGCGTCTGTGGTAGAAACCAAAGGATATCTCAATACAGTTGTTTTTTATTTTTAGGACAGAAAATTTTGAGCTTAGAAGTAGGTAGTACTTGCTGACTTTTGTTTCTTAATGAGCACAGATAGATCTAAGAATTGTGGTGCATGAAGTGTGCATAATTTGGAGGGCACTGTTTCAGAAACAGAAAAATAATTTACTAGTACAAAGTTAGGTACAAGAACTAATATGTAATTAGACTATGAAAGAAGTCACAAGTTAAAACGGATAAAAAGCTGACAAATACCACAAAAATCATGAAAACAACAATATTTTTATGAAGTAGCAATCTTATATGTCCTTGGTTATATACTTTAGTACCTAGTATGTTATAGGTTCTATACTATGGCCTTGGAATGGCTAAGGCTCACATTGTTTCTTCCAGTCTTTTCAGAGGTCCTTTTGACCCTTAAGAGTATAGCACATAATAGGCAGTAAGAAATGTTTGTGGAATAAAAGTGGTCTAAGAAATAAATTAAAATAAAAAGATGACTGTTGCAGCCTTCCTACCTTATAAATTCAAAGGTTCATCAAGTCCACAATAATAACTAAACTAACCAAGACATTGTGAATTAGATTGATACATGACATTGTGTATGATATAGGGAAGGATTTTTCTGCACTCAGGAAACAAAACATAATGAAGACAAAGCTATTTAAAGTAATTTAGCCTCTGAAGAAAAAAATGATGCAAAAAGGAAAATGATTGCATGACCTCCTTTTCAATAAATGTGTTTGCTGTTTCAAAATATAAATGGGGCCAGAGCCTCTATCTTCCACATGGGAAATCCTAAAAGCAAATGTTGGATACAGCAATCAGAAGCCTTGATATAGGCTTAGTCCCAAAAGCAGATATGGAAACAGAATGTCTAAGTGTGGAAAACTAAGTTAAAATGCAGTCAGGTCAGCTGGAATGCAAGTAGGGGAAGTTTACATTGGCTGCCTGAAAGGCAATAGGGAGAAGATCAAAGACAGGAATGGGTCAAGGTCAGGTTTAGTTGAAACAAAAGAGGCAAAGGTAGCAGGTGAAGCATAGAAAGGGATGTGTAACTATGTAATCCTAAAAGCAGAAAGGTATGAGCTGACAGATATGTATCTTTTTACAAGCTAACATCTTCTGCTATGGTTTTAAATGAACTAGGAGTCCAGGAAGTCCAGTTCCAGAACTGTAGATGTTGCACAGCCTTTAAGTCCAGCAACACTCCTTAGGCAATACCTCCTCTTCAGGGTAACTCAAGTCTTCCAGAAGTCCAAAATGACCTGAGTGTTCCCAGTATTGCAGTCCGTCACTGTTTAAGTCATTCCCTTTCTCCCTCCCCAAGCTAATGCTCTCTCAATGTTCCCACCCTTTATAGGGTGGCCAATTGTTCCAGATTGTCTGGGACAGAAAGGCTTCCTCAGATGCAGGACTTTCAGTTTTAAAATTAGGACAGTGAAGTCAAACCAAGATGAGTTGATAACCTTGTGGTCCAAATAATCTTGCAAACTGGGTCTAATTTCACCACGGAATAGTGATAGGGGCTAACTTGTGCTCTGAACACTAGACTTCCAATCCAGTGTACCTTTCACTATAGTTTGTTCTTATGATGATTATTAAGTCCTTTTCTTAAAAGATGCTAATTTAGTAAATGTGATGGCATTTATTTTCACATTTACAAAAGTCCTAGACTGATAAAAAATAGATTTGGGCTGCTAATATAGAGATTTTTGGTTTTATTTCACAAGTGCCCTCTATCTGTGTGTGTGTGTGTTTAAATTACAGTTCTCTGAATGAAGTAGGATGAAATTTATCACCAGATACTCAGACACCATGGAACAAAAATTCTCATTCTGATAACTACTCAATTTTCTTGGAGTGGCCCTGCCATGGAAATTGAGCCGTTGAGCTACTGAGAAAAAACATTTTCTAAGCTCTACAGCAAAGTAGATCTTATGAAGCCCATAAATTAACATTTGGAATAAGATTAATGCATCATAATCTCACTCCATTTTGCAAATTCAATCCTCTATTTCAACCTACAGACAAACTGAAATAATGAAGAGCCTCAAAAGGTCCATCTCACCTTAGAAATGCTAAGCCAATGGTGGTTTTTTTTTTTTAAACCAGCATTTATGACTATATATGTGTGATACAGGATGGGGGATTGGAAGCTTGGTCTTCTTAAGGGATAAGAAGCAAATTATGTACTTTGAATCTACTTGGATGTCTGTAAATGATGGAGCTCAGTGTTCTGGGGATCTTAGCATTTCAAACTTGAACACTTTGTGTTGAGATTTCATTGAGTGGTCCTCTTATATTTCTTTGTCAATCATGTTTAGCGTTGGAAAAAAAAAATGCAACCCTGCACAGTGAAAGCTGCTGAAGTATTCTGACAGAATGTGAGTTGTAATCATGCAATATTGATTGTGATAGTCCACAGCCCAGGAACTGATGTATAGGAGCTATGGAGATTAAGGCATATATCCATCATTGTGTTCACTCCCAGGTTCTCAGCATGATATAGAAGGAGGAACCCTGGATTGGGCAATAAAATGGGAGACCTGACTGCATGTCTGTTCATACTGGTTGAGAGCTTACTACATTATACTAAGAGCTTTTTATATGAATTTTTAAATTTAATTCCCAGAAGAACTCTATGAGAAAATACTTTCCCATTTACAGAGGAGGACACTGAGGGTTAAACAGTTTAAACAACTTGCCCAAATTGACCCAGTGGCCAAGCCATAATTCAATCTCAGGCCACAAAGTCCACCAGAATTCTTTCTCTGTAAATGAATCTTGTAATACATAATGAAGCCCATCTCAGGCCCGGTGAAGATACGCCAGCACTACAAGTTTCATGGGGATAATTTTAAATTCTGTGTTTATTTAATGGAAACTCTCAAAGGCATTACAGTGTTTGATTGAGGATACAATATAGTTTTTACCAAGATGAGACAAAAAAGAGGATACAAAAGTATATTTACAGGGCTTCCCTCGTGGTGCAGTGGTTAGGAATCCGCCTGCCAATGCTGAGGACACGGGTTCAAGCCCTGGTTCTTGAAGATCCCACATGCCACAGAGCAAATAAGCCCATGCACCACAACTACCGAGCCTGCACTCTAGAGCCCACAAGCCACAACTACTGAGCCCACAAGCCACAACTACTGAGCCCACGTGCCACAACTACTGAAGCCCACACACCTACAGCCCATGCTCCACAACAAAACAAGCCACTGCAATGAGAAGCCCGCACACTGCAATGAAGAGTAGCTCCTGCTTGCCACAACTAGAGAAAGCCCATGTGCAGCAACAAAGACCCAATGCAGCCAAAAAAAAAAAAAAGTATATTTACACTGTGATTAAAGTTAAGTTAAATAACATAACTTCATAAATTAAAACCAGAACTGTAAAATACCAAGAGTGATAGAGTTATGCATATATTTTCTATAGTGTGATAATATTATTTTAACGATGAAAAATTCAGTAAATTTGCAAAATTAAAAAAAAATGGAATAAGAGAATACTGGGGGGAGAAAACCCAACATTACCAACATATTAGAAACATAAAGTGTGACTATTTTTACCAGCAGAGTGCTATTGGAAATTAAACCTATAATAGAGTCCTTAATTTCTGAAATGAAGTCCATTTCAAGTGTTAGGTGAACTATAAAAGTATTTTAGTGTTTCAGTCCACAGATTTTAAAAAAAAATATATCATTATCCTCTTTCAGTCCTACCAGGGATGAATATTAAAGGGTGTGAACCATTCATGCATGAAGGTGTGGGCCCTCTGTAAATATTAATGATTAACTGACTGACCATATGACACATTTACCTTTTTTTCTAAAACATCCATCTACACCTGTTTTCTTATAACCTTGGTTACAGCCTGAACCAATTAATGTACCTGTGTGAGATTATCATTCGCTCAATGAAGAAATTTTATTCAATCATGTATGTTTAATATTTCATCTTTTCTCACAGACTCTCCTACCTTGGAATCATAAAAGGCTCTTCATTAACATCTGCAATTTAGTCTGATTAGTATTTCACAGAATCACCTGGCATTTTGTTAACTGTGACTTATTCGGCTAATATCATTCTCTAATAACAGATTTGCCATAAAAATAAAACCCTGGTGAAATACTCTGAATTTTAAGTAAATTTGTTGAACATGGTAACGCAATTTATGATTATCACACACAAAAGTAAATAGGATGGAGAAAAAAATATGAGGCAAGGTTGTAGGGTAATAGATATTTTAAAACTCCATCAACCTATGTCATGTTTCAATAATATAATTAACAATAACTAACCCTTTAAGGTAGGAATTATTATCCTCATTTAAAAATGAAGAAACTTCTGCTAATTAACGTCAAGCAACCCAGGTATCTCCAGCTTCGATGTCCATGCTCTTAACTACAGTTCACACTCCCTCTAAAGCAGTCACCTGAGGAAGCTGGTGAAATTACATTGCCATCACTCAAAATATTGCTCTTACTTGAGTTGCTTTCATAGAACCTTAGGAGAAACACTCCAAATTAATTCCTGTTACTTTATAGCCTCAATTCTCTATTTTAGCCAACTTTTTTCAAACTTTTGGCTATTTCCAAAAATCTAGTCTTACCTATGAAGAATAAAGATCCTACATCAATGGGTAAGAATCTACTCTGAAGTCTGATCCAAAAGATGATAAATACTTTGAATAATGTCAACGGTGTTAAAGCTGATGTACAGTCTCCAAAGGTGGAAACTGATGGCAACATACTCGTTAGGAAGTTTATGTTTGATTTGTGGAGTGGATAAATAGTTGGTGTCAATGTCAATGTAAAAGTTGTAGAAACTGCAGGTGATGATGAATTCCTTTGAACACATAGATATTAAGATTTCCTTTGATGAAATATATATTGAGATTACTTCTTGTGTGAAATCTGTTATGGAATAAATTAAATATTGATTCATATTTAAACAAAACATGCAATTCAGTAATATTGCTCTCAATTTTCTCCCATGATTCATTCCACTATGGATCCATTTCTCTGTACTGTTGTCCTCTTCACATTTCTCTATCTTGTCTCCAAAAATTTTATGAGACTCTTAGGAATATACCTACCCGAGATCCTGAAGAATTCTCTTTTCAGAATATTTCTGATACATCCCTGTGTAAAAACTAGTTTACACACTGAGTAGTAAGTGTGTTTAGAAAAGGAAAGGAACATTACTAAATGAAGTTGTTTTGAATGACTTTATAAAGAACTTGGGACTTAAATTGCACTTGGAGGATTTGAAGGACTAGGAAACTTATGAATTACTGACAAAAGAGTTAACACATAATATAACTGCAATCTATCTACCATGTATATAAAACTGTGTGTGAATTTATAGAGATCTGTCTTTAATTCCTTCCATAAATGCTATCCCCAAACTTCTTTTTTTTTTTACATCTTTATTGGAGTATAATTGCTTTACAATGGTGTGTTAGTTTCTGCTTTATAACAAAGTGAATCAGCTATACATATACATATATCCCCATACCTCCTCCCTCTTGCGTAGTGAAACTAAATAATATCTAATCTGACGCAATTTTCAAGGCCCAACTTAATTCTCAATTTCTTAGTAAGGTTTCTCCAAACTAAAACAGCTCTAATTGTCTTTCATTCCTCTAAATGCCTAATGTAACTTATTGTCTGAAGCTCTCATTTTGGCATTTTATTAAACATTATCTTTATAATGTTACTAGCTCTTTTACTATATTTTTAATTTCCTCAAGATAGATTATAAACTTCTAAAGAAATTTGATCATGTTACATACATTTTGGGTTTCCTACACAGCAGCTATCTCGATAAATACTGGCTGAATAAATAAGAATAGTTAACATGGTTGTTTTCTGACCATACCAAGGATTTGGGTATATCTATTTAAATGTAGGTGTGTGTATGTGTTAAAATTTATATTTTCCCAGTGCATTTTTTAATCAACAATTTAAATGCAGGAAGCAAATACAAAAGCTTGACTAATATAATACAACATGTGTAACAACTTATAAACCATCAACTTTACATATACAATGCTAAATATCATTAAATTAATTCCAACATCACTGTATTCCTTTGCACTTCTGGTATAAGTTGGGTTTTTGTGCTTTTTTATGCTTATCTTATCCCCGTAATAAGGTGTAAAGTTATTGAGAACAAAAGTTGGTCTTCGATATATAGGTAATTTTTCAAGATACACAAAAGCTTTTCTGCCTTCAAAGTACACTGAAAGTATTTGACCAGCTTCTGTAATCATGAAGCTTAAATAGGAACTTCTGCTCCCTCCATCAGTGACAAAAGCAACCTGAAATCCAGCCATGTTCTGCTTTTTAAGATAGAGTTTGCTGATTTATCAGTTTGTTTATTTTCACTCTATCTATGTGACTGTCATTTTAAAAAGGACCTGCTGCAGGTTCCCCTTTCTCCTTGAATTACACCTGCAGTTCTTCAATGGAAATATCAGCAGGAGGAAAGCCTGTTACCACTGAGAATTATTCCCCATCATTAACTGAGGAAGCGATGCCTTGCTACAGCTGGAGTGAGACTTCTTCCCAAACATCATGGTGTGCCAAACAGCAGAACTTCCTGAATTGGGTGTTAACATACCTAGTTCTAGTCCTGGCTTTGCCGTGAAGCAGTGTGTAACCCTAGGTAAGTCACCTTGCCTCTCTAGTTTCAGTATAATTTTCTATAAAGTGAGGAAGTTAGATTGGATTGTTTTTGAGGTCCCTTACAGATCTACGACCGTATGAATTTCACAGGTAAAACTGCTCCTTCAGGCAACTGAGGTAGACCTAATAACAAAATGTTTATTTCTAACATGCATAAAAAAATCAGTATTGCTTTCCCTTTTTTGAATAGCACAAGTCCTGCACCCCTTTTTTCACATATCCCTTTTTGAAAATGGTGAAGCCTGAAAACTTTCAGGAAAGAAACAGCTTATGGTTTTCCCTCATAAGAATAATAATAAAAAAAACAATAAATAATAGTAAGAACCCACTTGGAACAGACTGACTACTACTCTATAATTACCAGGTACATCAGAGAGAGCATAAATCCCCCATTCATATATCTACATGGAAGGATGAAGATTTAATCTTTGCTTTTGGTACTAAAAATTGGAAATAAGTATTTGAATGGTACAAAATTGTAGGACTTGAAGACTTCAAAGCTTCTTTTAAATACAACTGTAAAATGAAATTTTGTATTTAAAAAGTGTACTTACACTTCGGGCACATGTCACAGTTTGACTGCCAGGGGAAGTTTTGCACCAATGAAAGGTAGCCTGCATCCAAGCTGTCACACAGAATGCCACGTTGTATCCCCATAGAGGGAAAAATCTCCTTTAAGAAAGATGGTATATGGGATTGTAACGCAATTCAAGGTTCTGTTTGGTTTGGTGTGGTTTGGGTTTCTTACTACTCAACTCACCTCTGGATTTGTCATAAATGCCTCCATTTCCTGAGTTTGTTTAGCTGCATAACGAGCAAAAAGAAAAAAATCATCGGAATCACTTCAACCACTGGGAAAACCGAAGCAAAGCTGCCTGTTAAAAGCTGTTAATTGCAGTTTACAAAGGAGAAATCCCTTATCTTTGAAAGTTCACTTGCTTGAGTGACTCATTCTTCCTGGGAGGGATTAATGCTTAATTAGAAAAAGATGCTAAACAATCTGATGTGCTTCCTGAAGGAAAACCTTACCTTAGTTTGAAAGATTCTTAACAAGGTAATATGCTAATTATTTAATGAATGATTTGTGCTGAGAACTAGAGCTATGTGTTAAAATAGCAGTGCTTATCGAATCTGGCACAGCTCCCAGAAATCAGTGCACTGACTGTTCTAGGATTTGGTGCCAAGCCTGTTTTCTGTTGTGCTCTGTGCTGGGTTTTGTTTTCCCATCTTTGACTGTAAACATGTTTGTCAAGGTACACTGTTGGGAGGGAAAGCAGAGAGGATCAGGGTGGGTAAGCCTTGTGGTCAAGGAGGCCAGAGGCGGGCGGGGGAGAGAAGAGAGGAGGAAAAGGCAGCCAGAACGCCATCCTCCTGTTGGAGTGTGACTGCATTCTGCTTACAAATACCTGGAAATAGCAGCTCTCCAACAGAGCTGTGGGGTTTGAGGAAGTTAGAGCAGCATGTACACTTCAGAGGAAGGTAACAAGGCATCACTGCAAGCCCAACTTCACACTTTGCTTGTCTGTCAGGGGTTTTTCTCCTTCATGACAATACCCCCAATGTTTTGGTAGGCAGACTCCAGTTCACTTAGTAAGTGAGAGGCATGGGTGGAATGCCAGGTATGTCTACAGAGCAAAGCAGTGCAGGCAGGCTGACGCCAGGAGAGAATAGGCAGGTACCTATTGAGTTACAGGATTTCTACAAATCTAATCCGCATGTAATGTGAGACTTATTACAGAGCTAGCCTCTGCTAGGGCTGTGAAGTCTGAGGATATGAACAGTCTCTGAGGTAATGATCCCAGTTAACCCATTGCAACCCAGCTTCACTTGACCAAAACTAATAGCCTCTTATCCTTGTAATGCTATTTAAGAGTGATAGTGATTACAAGTTGCTTACTAACTGTATAAAAAATACTCAGAGTAAGTAGGGCATTACTGAACTGAAACAGAGATGTTTAATATGCCTACAAACAGTGAACAATACAAACACAGCAACTAGGGCTATTTTAAGGTACTTTCTATTTAATATGTCTGACACTGGATAGTCTATACATTACTAATGATGGGTATCCATAATTTATGGTGCATTTTTGCATGTGATAAATTTGTTATGAAATTTTTAAATAGCAAATTTATTTATCAGTATTTAAAAAGCATCTACTTAAGGGAAGCAGTTTTTTTCCTGGGGCATCTTCATTAATCATCATAATAAATTGATGACACACTTATCAAAGGAAGAAAATCAGAATTGCCAACACAAATAAGAAAGAGGCTCAGGTACTAAAATTTCAAATATTCATGATGTATGTCGTATACTTTTGTTGATCATCAGCCAACAAACGTCTTTGGAAAGTGGGTGAGAGAAATGAAAACATTGTTTCTAGACTTAATATATGATCAAAAGAATTCTCTAAATCAAGCCTGATTGATTAAAAATGATCAGTCTTGGGCTTCCCTGGTGGCGCAGTGGTTGAGAGTCTGCCTGCCCATGCAGGGAACGCGGGTTCGTGCCCCGGTCCGGGAAGATCCCACATGCCGCGGAGCAGCTGGGCCCGTGAGCCATGGCCGCTGAGCCTGCGCGTCCGGAGCCTGTGCTCTGCAATGGGAGAGGCCACAACAGTGAGAGGCCTGCGTACCGCAAAAAAAAAAAAAAAAAAGATCAGTCTTCCAACAAGCCCATAATTACACAAAGATTAAAAAATTAAGACAATAGTTCTTTATCAATGTCATAAAACTCCAACCATAATACAAATCTCCATATTACAGATCATTCTTAAGACTGATTCACTAATAAATAACATTTAACCTGAGAAATTTTCTACAAAGAATGGCTCCAAATTACCTTTATGTTTTTCTTACAAGTTGATACCTTCCCCACAGGCATTTAGGTCTATTACCATATTTAGATGCCTTGAATAATCTGAAACATCTCTTCGTAGAGTTTTATATATTAACACAGAGGTACCAAAATCAAGGAATTAAAGGTCTAGATACTGATATGAGAAATAATATTTATAAAAATGTCTTCTGTGACTCATGTATTCTAATAAGTACTTTAGCTATGTTAATTTATTTATACATTTTTATCACTAGAGATCTGGGTTGAAAAACGGCTCTGCTTCTTGCTAATTTCTGAACGGACATAAATTGTAGAGTTTCTATGCACCTCAATCTTCTTGCCTTTAAATAGAGATGGAAAATTATATCATCATGCTTTGGTGAGGACTGAGATAAAACTGATGCCCATAAGTGTGTAGACGGTGTGTGGTGTCTTGAACCACGTACTGTTCCTATCCGCATACACTGCATCGTACAAGTGATTCTCTATTTTGAACGTGGGCGGGAGGGGGAAGGATAAAAAACAGGTCATCCTGCTCCTGGCTGAACTGGCAGAATTTACTGAAGGAGCTTGCCTCTGAACAATATTGAAAGTTTGCTTTTAAGTTGGTTTGTAACATTAAAGCCAGCCCCCATCCTAAATTTGTTCACTCCCCTACTCCACTTGTTTCTTTCAAGCTATTGCCAATCTTATCCCTGTTTAACATTTGTGGTAGATAAGCAGATGCTATTAAATCTTGGACTACTGAGTAGGCCTCTTGAAAACAGCAGTCAGTATTTGACAAAAGAACGTAGAGAGATATTCTAAGCAGTTTTTTTTTAAAGCAAAAAACATTAATTAAAATGAATAAATTGAGGACATTTGTAAAATAGTGTCTTTTTGAAGGTGTTCTTAATTCCTAAATTAGTAACATCTTTAATATTTGATAAAGATAAACATGCTCCAACCTACTGAGTGATTTTACTGGGTGATAGTATTCTATATTAATTGCTGTTTTGACTTTGGTTTTAGTATGGTATGAAGCATTTTTCTTTAGGCCAGACACATATTTGAAATACCAAATGTATCTCTTTAATTAGATATATATCTGTATATTATGGATGTTACATTTAAAATTCCCAAAGAAAATGTGGTTTATAAGAGTTCATTTCTACAATAAGCAAAGTAGAATAAATGCTTGTAAATTAATTTTTTAAAGAAATGCTACAAAGATTTAAAAGTAAAGAATAAAATACCTTAATAATAAATGGAATCTAAGTCTGAATTTCTTAAAATTCAATTTCTTTGTAAATATTCTATGTGCACTTGAAAAAAATGTGTATTTTATTGTTATTGGGTGCACTGTTTTATAAATATTAATTAGATTAAGTTGGTTGGTAGTGTTCTTCAAATTTACCATACACTTGACTTTCTGTGTACTTGTTCTATCAATTATTCAGAGAGACAAGTTGAAATCTATTGCTATAATTATGGATTTATTTCTTCTTGCAGTTCTATCAGTTTTTACTGCATGTGTTCTGAAGCTCTCTTGTTTAGTAATTATTTGTGATTGTTATGAATTGATCCCCTTTTCATTATGAAATGACTATCTTAACACTGGAAATATTCTTTGGTCTAAAATCTACTTTGTCCTATACTAATATAACCAGTCTAGCTTTCATTTGATTGGTGTGGGAATTGGTATCATTATTTTCCCTCTATTGATCTATTTGTTTCTTTATATTTTAAGTATATTTCTTGTAGACAGCATATAGTTGGGTCTTGATTTTTTTAATTTAATCCAACAATATCTGCCATTCAATTGTTTTGACCATTTACAGTTAATGTGATTATTAGTATAGTTAGGCTTATATAAATTTTAATATGTCCCATCTTTTCCTTATTTCCTTTTTTCTCTTTTTCTGGCTTCCTTTAGACTGGGTATCTTGATGATGTCATTTTATCTCCTTTGTTCATTTATTAATTATAACACTTTGTTCGTTAATTTTGTTAGGCTGTATGGTAAGACAGTAACTTATCACTGTCTCTGCCATCAAGTGATATTATCCCACTTCATGTATAGTATACTTTCATTTCTCCTCTCCCAGCCTTTACGCTCTTACTGTCATACACTGTATTTTTACCTATATTTTAAACTTCAAAATATATTATCTTTGTTTAAACAGTCAATTTATACTTTAAAGTCATTTAAATAATAAGAAAATAAAGTCATTTTAATAATAAGAAAATATACATATCTGGTTCTGATTTCCAATATTTTTTTGTGTAGATCCACAAAGGGTTTCATCTAGTGTCATTCAGTTATATTTCATTTCGTATCATTTTTCTCCTGCTTGAAGGACTTCCTTGAATATTCTTTGTAGTACAGATTTGCTGGTGATCAATTCTTTCAGCTTTCATATGTCTTTATTTTGCCTTAGTATTTGAAAGATATTTTTGCTGCTGAGTATAGAACTCTAGGTTGACAGATTTTTTTCCAGTACTTCCGAGATGTTGTTCCACTATTTTCTCACTTGAGTTGTTTCTGATGAGGACTCTGCTCTCATTCTTGTGTTTGTTCCTCTGTATGTAATTTTTTCCCCCTCTGACTGCTTTTAAGATGTTCTCTGTATCACTGTTTATGAGTACTTTGATTATAAGGTATAGTTTTCTTCACATTTCTTGTGCTTGGAGTTCACTGAACTTCTTAGATATACGGATTTATTGTTTTCATTAGATTTAGAACAGTTTTGGCCACTATTATTTCAATTCATTTTTCATCCCACTCCTTTTCTTCAGGGATTCCAAGCATGTGTGTATTAGGTGGCTTGAAGTATCTTCCAGGACTCTGAGGCTCTGTTCATTTTTAAAATTTATTCTCTTTTCCTCCTTGTTTTATTTTGAATCATTTCTATAGCCATGTTTTCAAGTTCATTAATCTTTTCTTCTGTAATATCTAAACTGCTGTTAATCCCATCCAATTTATTTTTTTATCTCACACATTGTAGTTTTTATCTCAGAAATTTGATTTGGGTCTTTTTATATCTTCCATAATCTCTACTTAACTTTTGAACATATAGAATACAGCTAAAATAACTGTTTTAATGTCCTTTTCTGCTAATTACAGCATCTCTGTCAGCTCTGGGTCAGTTTCCATTGGTTGATTATTCTCCTCACCATGGGCCCTATTTTCCTGATTTCTGCATTTCTGCATATCTTTGATTGAATGCCAGACATTGTTAGGTGAGGAATATTTTGCATTCCAGTAAATATTCTTGAACTTCATTTTGGGACGCTGTTACTTGAAATAGTTCAATTATTTTGGGTCTTGTTTTATGATGTTTTTAGGTGAGCTTGGCTCAGTGCCCATTCTAGGGCTAATTATTCTTTACTTCCAAGCAAGATTTTACTAAGTACTCTACCCAATGCCCCTTGAATTATGAGTATTTCCAGCATGGATGGTAGAAAGAGTCACTCTCCCAGGCCCCACGTGAGCAGTAGGTACCGTTCCCTTTACTCATTTTAGGTGGTTCTTTCCATAGCCTCAGGTAGTTTTTTCACATGCATGTCTGCTGAATATTTAGGTGGCTTTCTGTAGATCTCTGAGTTTCTCTTTCTATGTGGTGTTTTCCTCTCCAGTACTTGCCACCTCGGTCTTCCCAGATCCTCTGCTATGTCTCCTCAATTTGGGGAGATCTCCAGACTCCAAATGGTTTTCCCTTTCCTGTGGTACAGCCGAGATACTCTCTCAGGGCAGAAAGCTGGGACAGCCGTAAGGTTCACCTTACTCCCTGTCTCTTAGAAATTACTATGTCTTGTTGTGTAATGGCCAGTGTCTTAAAAATCACTGTTTTATTTCATGTTTTGTCTTTTTGTTGTTGTTATTTCAGTCTGGAAGGTAAATCTAGTCACTGTTTCTCCATCTTGGCCAGAAACAGGTAAAATTCAATTTCTGAACCAGACAGAGTAATTTATTGATTCTAGGAACAGGAAATATTCTTGCTAATTACTAGCTAATTCCTTATTGTATAGCTGAGGACATTAATGCACAAGAAATTGAGTATTTTTTATAATATCACACAACTAGTTATAGTATTGTTCTTATGATTTTTACTATCTTTTAGTACCAAGAATTTATATCTTCTTGTACTTGTTTCCTATAATTTATCTGTGTAGGTCTTAGTCATAGATGAATTTGAAAGGAGTCAAAAATGTCATCTTTTTTCACCTACACCCCCCGCCATCCTTAATTTTCACATAATGAAACTGAGAACCAGAAATGTTATCATATTGTGTGGAAACAAAAGGCTACTGTGGATCTGGGCAAAGAAAGAGAATTAGTTGTTTCCTTCTTCTGAGTCCTGTTCTGCCCCAAGCTGAAAGCAGAACACCAGAGTTCAGCTTTGGGAAATAGACCTACTGTGCTGATTCCAGTTTAGTCATAGTTTGAAGACTAAACCAAAACCAAGAAATCTGCCATGTAAAGAGAAATCTTATGGAACCATTTTATCCTAAGGAAGTCAGGAAGTTATAGAGCCAAGGTGGTTTGGCAAAAAACAGAACAATTATCAATGGCATTGCCTAAGATGATCACTAGTTCCCCAAGTAAAGGCTCCTGCTAACCACATGGTTAAGGATAGATGAAAGATGAACAAGTGAATATGGAATTTATGGACAATGCTTATGCCCCGAAACTAGTCCTTTTATTGCCCTGCTATTCCCTCAGTTCTTTCTTCTAGAATACCACCTACTAAAAAACCTCAAAGAGACACTGATTTATACTACAGATTAAACCTCTGAGAGACAAACACTGGTGTTCCCTCATCCAAGGTATTTATAATTTGAAGGAAGAATCTAGATAATTCTAAGCCAGCATTTTCAAAAGTATATTCCATGATTATTAATAGATGGTCACAAACTTTAAAAAAAAGTTTGAGGGTTAAATATTTGGCTTCTCAAAGTTAAGCAGCTCTCTTTATTGTGGGTTTTTCAGTCTTTAAGTCACTGTCAGACATCATGCATCTCTAAGAGAGGAAAGAAAATATTCGCCATTTCCCAAATTTCTTCATAGAACCATTATCTCGACTAGTGTTCTATGAAAAATATGCTGGGAAAAGTTAACCTAAGAAATAAATGCTATGGTTACATTTTCAGGTGCCATGGTAGTTTGACGAGAAAGCATTTTTGATGCTAAGAACTATTTTTGATATCCTAAGAGAATGAACAACTTTGATCCTTGTAAAAATTGACCTTATGGATTGGTCAAATTAATATTTTGAACACTATCTTTCTAACAGGCTTTCATAAAAACTATGCTTGAACAAGAAAAATGAATAGAAAATTTCTATCTATGATGCTTCCCAAGCAGGAACCATTACCCCTTAATTACAGAACACTGAAACTGTATTTTGGGGAACAAAGAGGAAAAGACTTAGATGGGTGGCATAAGGAGGAGGAATTAGGGGTTCAGTTTCATTTCCTTCCAAACTAATTACCAAGGAGCTTTTTATTTCATCAGGAAGTACACTAACAAATGGCCTCCTTGACTTTTGCTAATCACTTTATTAATGCTTTAGCCAGATTTTAAAATATGTAGTAGTATGAATATCTGTGGAGAAAAACCTTTATTGTGCATAAATTACAAATTTACTATCTCAATTGCAGTTGAGTTTTAATATTTCCTTTCCAGAAAAGCCCTAGTGCATATTCTTCAGGGAACAATTCTGCACTCTTAAGGGAATGAACTGAATGACCTAATGGGTCCTTCCCTCTTTAATTTCTGTAATTCAGGAAAGCCTCATAAAACACAAGCTTCCTTTGTGAATTAACTTTCTCTGAAAGTATTGAAACCACTTTCTTGCACACTTTGGAAGTACTTTAAAATGTTTAACAATATTAGAAATATTTAGTGGACCCATATTGAAAAATATCAGCTAAGTAATACTTAATGGTTCAAGTGTAATTCTTCCGAAACAAGAATTATGGAAGAAATACAGCACATGACTTCTTCACTCCCTTTCAAATTATAGAAAGCCATCTTTTCACAATACCAAGAAAAATAAAGATTTTTTAGAAAGAATCTAAAATAAAAATCAAACTAACAAAACTAATTATGAACTGTCTTTTATGCATAAAGTATGGTGCTAAAGTATCATTGTTAAAAAAGCAAAGGCATTTACTGAAAACACAAAAGGCGTATTACATCTCCATCTTAAACTATCTAGTAAATGTAAAATAAATAAGAACTTTTATTGAAAGAAGAATGTGTGCTAGAGAGTATGAAAAATTTAGTGGAATATAAGCCTGGCTGATTACCATAAATGTTTGCAGTTTAAGAGGGAAAACAAAACAACCACAATAGGACAATTAGAACATAATGAGTCATGAATTTTAAGCTGTGAGAGTTCTGTTGGCACTACAAAGGTGAGAGTATGCATTAAGAAGAAGAATGAGTTGAGGGGTGATTTGCAACTCCTATCTGTACCTCACAGAACTTTGGGTTAAATATCCATCAAGATTAGAATTTTTTACTCTGGAATTCAATATTTGGAAGGGCTGGGCTTGGAGTTCCATGAACCATAGTATCATCTGAGAAATTGTGTGTGCGTGCCTTTGCATTAAAGATTTTTATGACGTATTTCACAGGTATTTGTGACCCTAATATGTTTAAAGAGAATAGGTATTGTCTTTATATGGCTATAATTCTAAACTAGCATAAAAATTCATTTAAATAGCATACATTTTAACATGCAAAATAAAACGTATTTAGATAATATTAATGAATTAGTAGTAGCCCAATTTTGTGACTCAGCTAATGGAAACTGTGAAGTTATTTCCAATTGCATATTATTGACAGTGGTAATAACTTCATTTTTAGCATGTATCTTTCCAAAGTTCAGACATAAAGCTACACCAAATGGACCTTAACTTTTCTATGGGCTGTAGACAAATGTAATATTAGAAAATGACATTTCTAGTTTAGAAAATTATGACAAGTCCATGAACAAATCAATATATAAACAAAATGTAGTATAGAGATAAAATGAAATATTATTCAGCCATAAAAAGGAATGAAGTTCTGATACATGCTACAGCGTGGATGGAACTTGAAAACATTATGCTAATGAAATAAGCCAGACACAAAAGGACACATATTAAATGATTCCACTTATATGAAATATATTGAATAGACAAATTAGAGGTTACTAAGGGCTAGGGAAAGAGGAGAATGGGAAATTATGGCTTAATAAGTACAGAATTTCTGTTTGGGGTGATGAAAGGGTTTTAGAATTAGTAGTGACAGTTGTACAACATTGTGAATATAATTAATGGTACTGAATTGTACACTTAAAATGGTTAAAATGGCAAATTTTATGTTATGTGTATTTTAAAATAAAAATGTTTAAAAATAATTAAGATTTTTCTTGTTTCGCCTTTCATATAAGGATCTTTACAACTTAAGTATCTCACTTTGATAACCTAGGGGATTGTAAGGTATTTATAAAAGCCCCCCATTCTACAGATAGTGGCACTGAGGGTAACTTACTTTGATTAGTGGCCTATGTTTGGGAAAGATAAGAGGAAATAATGACCATATATGAGCACTGGTGGGTAATGAGATAGAAGACAAACAAGAAAAACACCTTTGACCCATGTCAGCAGTGGATTAAAGCAAACAGTTATAGCATTCTGGGACATTGAGCTCTTTGGTAGAAAGAAGAGAAATGATGTGGTTGATGGAGAAGAAAGGGCTTGAGGCTAAGAATCTACATTCTAGTCTTAATTCTGTTATTTTCTACATACAGAAGCTCACATCTCTGGGTTTTCCTTCTCTTACTTAACATAAAAGGGCTAGATGAATATTTTTCATTCTAATTGTAAAATTATGTGGGTAGTTAATTCAAGGCATTGAGATTCAATGACAGATTACTTGCTGAAGCCAAGTTTTAAAAATCAAATTTGGTCATTTTGATAAAATTTTAATTATCTTATTAATTGTCAGTACAGTCTAGCTATTTGGCATTGTCATTTGAATCTAACAAGTTAATTTTTGTGTATAGATACATTTCAGAATTTAAAATGACATGAATTGATGATTTTATTAAGATGCTCTTATAAAATGCTCTATCAACATATTCTTCTAAGACAGAGTATGGCATTTAAGCTTGGTGACTACTGAATGCAACCAAACTATATCCCATATGTTCAACTCGTATTTTTGACCATATTCCTAATGAATCTGGAAAATAATCATTGATTTTAAAACTCACTGACAATTATTATGGTCTGATACAGTTAATTAAAGACTCCCCTAGTGCAGCATCACCAATGTCATATTCTTCTATCTCACAAAAGGATCACAAATATATCTTGAACTTTACAAATAATATTCCCTTTGACTAGATCATCCATCCTATGTATTTACTATCCCTCATATTCTTTCAAATCTACCTCAGAATTCTTTCCCAGACATTTTTCAAAATTCTCACCAAACCAGACACTTCTAGAAGGTTAAAGCTAGGATGTGTTCCCGGGTTCACTGCATGAGAGTCCATGAGACTTTTACAAAGCCATGTGATTTTGAGGTTGAAAATGGCAATGGCAAGAATAATCTCATTAAAATTCTAAACACAATTTTTAAAATTTGTCTCTCAAATATGTACCTTTAATGTGTAAAATTGGATTACCATTTGAAATGTTTCACCTCTTTCAGATTGGTTGATTTGTTTAGAAGTTGGATTTCCCAACAAAATTGCTAAATGAAGGAAATTATGTCTTCCAAGTGTTGTTTTGATCCCAGCCACTATAGTAGCCACTAAATCACACAGTAGGTATTAATGTTTGTTGTTCCAACTTTTTTTTTCTGCTGTCTTTGTTTTCTTTAGCTTCTTATAGCTACATCTTGTTAAGAGACCTCAATGGCTAAGCCAAATCTAATGTACACAAGGGGCATCAGTAAACACACCTACTACAGGCTAGGGCTTGACTTTTAGTCCTGTTATTCCAACCCCAGGATCTAGGTTCCCCAACTTCCCTAAATCCACTGTACTGCCAACCAGACTTGGGATTGAGCATGTCCAAGTGGTCTCTAAGTCATGGCTTAGGATGGAATTTGGGCTTGGGTGACTCAGCCCATATTCTGCATTGGTTCACTACTTGAATTTCTCCATCCTCTTCAGAACTGAAGCCTTGCCCTTTTTACTGTGCCTTGGGATTCTTGAACATCACTAGGTCCTGTCAAACTCCCCCATGATGGATTCCATTATTGATATTTTGTGAGGGGCCCTACAATAACATGGACTGATCTTCTACAGAGTAAACTCTAACTTTTTCCCCAAATTATAGTGCTAGGTTATATCTTTCACTACCATGCCCCCCCAAACACACACCACTGAGCCCTCCTAGAATATATAGCAACTGATGCAGAGTCACTCTTCAGTGCACAATAAAAGAATATACCTAACAATGTGTCTACAATCATTTAGGTTTCTTTTATAGTGATGTTCTTTTAATGATACAAGAAAATGGTGAATTATTATTCCTGTCAGGACAAAAAAAAGGTGCAAGATAACTTAGAATTATACAACTTAGAAATAGATATTTTAAAAGGTAAAAACAATTTTTTAAACCGTTGCTTTAAGTAATCCAGTAACATATCATTTGAAAATATCTCAGTCATCCAGACATATGATGCCATGAGAGGCTCTTTCCATTTAGTAGATACATTGTCATAGAGAAACTACACTTTAGGGATACTATCTGCAAATATTTCCCAGAACAAAGATAAAGAAAGCTATTCATTTTTAAAATAAATATGGCATCTCACTTGTCCTCTATTGAGCCTTACATTAGCAAATCAACAACTGTGTAAAATTCCAGATTTATCTTAAAAATAGATGCTCATTAATAATCATCTTGCAAAATGATTTATAAGCATCGAGAGGAGAGAGGGGAAGGGCAGGGGGAAGACATATTCAGCTTGCTATGAATACACTCTGTTATCCCATCCAGCAGTCTGATACAGCCTTCATGCTTTAGAGTGCAGAAAAGCACAATCTGGGAAGTCTTCCAAATCCATTTGTATAAAGAGGAAGCACTTTCCAGGATACAGGAAGCACAAACTACAGTCCTGGTCGTTTGTCATGTTACTTCAGCAAGATTTGCCAGAGCTGTCCAAGAAGGTTTGAGTACTGATGGGTGATGAAAAATTTGAAATTTGAGGTGTGACCTTAGCCCAATGTCAATGAACTATTTTTCTCTGGGTGTTAACTGTTCTTCTGTCAATTATAAAATGAAGGGTTCTTAGGAAAATGGAGAGTATTCACAGGTACAAGATCTGACCCTAAGAAATCTAGCACATATGTTGATTTGTTTTAAATTTCTTATTTACTTTCAGCATTGCAGCTGGAATATTAGCTATTATAAGAAGTCTGTTTCTGTGTTTTAGTACAGTTTCAACCAGGTCTTCACTGACTTTGCAGAGGTATCTTTGATTAAAATTTAAAATAAACAAATCTAATGTGGTTTTACTAGGTATTAGTTTATCTAGTTTATAAAAGAGTTATTATTTTACGACAATTTACAAATAACTATTGCAGTGTAATTGGGGAACTAATAAAGTCAAAATTATAGGGTTCTTGGGCTTCCCTGGTGGCGCAGTGGTTGGGAGTCCGCTTGCCGATGCAGGGGACGTGGGTTCGTGCCCCGGTCCGGGAGGATCCCACATGCTGCGGAGCAGCTGGGCCCGTAGCCATGGCCGCTGAACCTGCGCTCCGCAACGGGAGAGGCCACAGCGGTGAGAGGCCCGTGTACCGCAAAAAAAAAAAAAAAATTATAGGCTTCTTGCCCTCAAAATATACACATCCCTTCTACTTCTTTGAGAAAGAATTTTGATCTCTTTATATAAAACCATTATATAAGCTTATTTGTTTATTTCTGTATTTATTTATTTATTGCCTTGTTCTTAACAGTAAGGACTAATGTACATCATAGGGTTAAAAGGGGGTAAAGTCATTGTCACTCCTTTGAGTTTAGTGATGTATTTTTGTCTCTTTGCAAGCCCTATAGTAACTGCAGCTTTTATTCACACAATTGAACAATCAATATTTGTGTGGCCAGTGTAATTAGCTTATACTCTTCCTGAAAGAAATGAAAGATTTCAGGCAAAACAAATTATGTAATCATTTTTTGTTGATTTTTTTTCTAATATCTTGTGGAATTTGCAAATGGCTCCAGAATATTACATTCACAAAACATAGTTTAGGAAAGAGTAAAATCATCTATACTGAAAATAAATTAACATAGTTATGAAAGATCTACATGGCTTAACTAAAGTATTAAGGGGGTTGAAATTAAAACCAACTGCATCTGCCTGAATTTTATTAATTCTTTTATAAGCTGTTTCTTATTTGATGCTTTCTTCCCATTCAACCTCTTACTGCGCCTAGACCAATTCAGACCTACATTGCCTCATACACAGACTATTGCAACAGCCTTAGTCTGCTGCCTTAATCCTTTTTCTTTTTTTTTTTTACGCGGGCCTCTCACTGTTGTGGCCTCTCCCGTTGCGGAGCACAGGCTCTGGATGCGCAGGCTCAGCGGCCATAGCTCACGGGCCTAGCCGCTCCGCGGCATGTGGGATCTTCCTGGACCGGTGCACCAACCCGCGTCCTGTGCATCAGCAGGCGGACTCTCAACCACTGCGCCACCAGGGAAGCCCTCCTTAATCCATTTTGCACGATGCTTTCAGAGTAAACTCCCACAGTGCCACCAATGTTCTTGTCACGCTCTGACTCAAAAATATTCCATTACTATACCTATTAATTTGATTCCAGTCTATCTTATCAACTATCTTTGACTAATCTTTTAAAATGAGCCTCTACTTCAACTGGTTTACTCAAGTTTATCCCCTGAATGCTTCTTATATTTATTTATATTTACTCACTCTAATGCCCTTGTTTATAAGTTGTGCTTTCAATAATGCCTCTTACCTTATAAATAAAAAAACAATAAAATTAATAATAGTAATAGTCATAATATATACATCTTTAATGACTTAACACAAATGTTTCCTATTTTATGAAGAATTCTATGATCGACTCAACTGGTGAAAGTATTTTCTTCCTCTAACTCCCTTTAAGCATCTAATGCCAATACCTTGCTGTGTGCTAATGATAATCTGAATCTCTAACCGTCCTAGAAAAAGTTTAAAGGTATTATTGCTCTTGCACTGTCTCTCAGTATTGCTGCCCCTGAGTTTTAGGATAAATAGAATGAAAAAACAGTTTTTATGGCAGTTGAGGCAGAGAGGGCATGTCAGAGATACTCTTTCTGATTCTGCAGCTGATCACAGACATGTTGAAATGTGCCCTGACTGCCCCATGGCTGAGCAAATAGGGGTTATTTCTCTGATTTTTATTTTGATACAAACAAATGGAAAGCCAAGAAAATCCTCCAAGGATCTTTTTCAGAACTCCAAGGAATCTATAAAGACATTCAAAAGGACTTAAAGTTAAATCCTTTTATAAGCAACTTACATGAACAGCAAAATTTTACTCTAGCAAATCTCAGTGGAAAATATTAAGCTTAGTTCCTAGAAGCAAAAATGGTTTGGGGCTATGGTTGCTTGTAGCATGAATTCACTGAAACAAAATAGAGAGGTACAAATTACTTTATGATACTTTGAGGTATTTCTCTCAAGTTAATAGTCCTCAATTTAATACAAACTCAAAGGAGGTTATCATGGAGATTTTAATAAAGAAACTATTTGCAAAGATCTGAGGTCTACAGGAAAACCAACAAGAAGTAATGCAGCACCCAGAGATAGCAATCAGGGAGGCTTACCCACCTTTAACCCTGTAAGTACAAGTGTGGGGGGGGGCAGTTAACATAACCTGGCAAGAGCTATAGCTGTAGTTATAACGTAGGAAGGGACGCCTAACAGAAACTGTGCCCTACAGGAGAATAAGATCACTGACAAATTGAGGACAAGCAAGGAAGGAGCTAGCAGAATAACTTCCCTGACATTTCTCTCTTTCCTCCCCTCATCCTGGGCCAGAAGGACCCAAACTCATGAGGGTTATAAAGTTCAAACTTTGGGGCACAGAATAAAGTGGAGAATAGATCTGGAACAACAAACAGAAAATATCCAGCACACTCCCAAAAGTCACATTATATGGGAACCAATTACCCCAGTCATTACATAACATTTGATTAACCACTTCAAGTTGAAAAATCATCGTAAGGGGAAATCTATCAGTACTATCTACAACCTGTTCTCGGATATGGACATCACTCAAAATGCAAACTTCCCACAGTTAGGATGCAGAATTTTTCTGGATAGGATCACAAAAATTTATCTGTGCATTTTCTTCAGTGAAGTACTCTTTAATACGACAGTCTATATGATTATTAGATTTCAATTTCACAGATAGGCTAACCTACTGCTATATTCTGTTATATACAATTAAGGAAATTGATAGAAGAAATTTAATTTTTTCTAGCATTGATTGATCTAGTAGACTTTGATTCTGTGAATTTTGTGGAGTGTGTCTGTCCTTGAACTCAGTGTAATGAGCTCCATAAAGGCTCCAGGCTTCCATGAAGCTTTTAGCACTTACCATATGCATTTACTCATTCATTATATATTTACTCATGGTCCAGTACATACCAAGCATTCTGCTAACTGTGGGGATGAATGACAGTATCAGAGTAAGGAGGAATGGAGTTTTGACACATCTTTAAACATTATGAAGTTTTTAGATGTTCAAGTTTCCTTCTTCTGGATGAGATCCCACTACGGTTTTCTAGTGTTGACTTCTAACATTGAGTATGTTCTGGGAATATTTCAGATGCCAGGGATTTAAGCTCACAGAGCTCTCAGTGTATCAAAATAGACTTATAATCCTTACTACAAAAGGTACACAGGAGTCAGATCTGAGTCTTGAAAGTTTTGAAAGGGAGCCTGATATCAGACTCTATCCAAATGACAATGGGAAATCATTGACAAGCATTAAGAATGGAAGTAACATAATTAAATCTAAGTTTTAGAAAGCGTTCCCAGGTTACAGCAAAGAAAATGGATAGAAAGTAACCAAGAATACACATAATGACGTAAGTTACAAACTATTTAATAGTCCAGGATGAAAGGTGGCAATGGTCTAGATTACATGGGGACAATGGAGGTGGACAGAAGTAGACTAATTCTAGAGGCGTTCAGAAAGTAGAATTCTTGGAACTTTATGATCAGTTTCATGTGAATAGTGAGGAAGAGGAATCAAGGACAACTCCAATGTTTAAGGCATGGCCAACTGGACATAGAAAGTGTAATTTGCCAGGACAAGGAATATAAAGATGGATCGTTGCTTTTTGCTTTGAATTTTAATGTTTCTGTTATTCTTTTGTCAATAGCCATCCATGATTTTTTAAAAAAGATTTTCTTTGCCTTTTATATCTTCTTGCTTATCCTTATTTTTCAACTTTTCTTGCCACTTTAATTTTGGTGTGTCTCTCTTAACAACCCATAGCAATTTATACTTCTTAATAAAATCTTATGTTGGCAATTTCATATTAGAGTTTAATCCATTAATATTTATTATGAAAACTGACATTTGGCCCATTTTTTATATTAGTTCTGCTGTGTATATTTTATGTGGTTTTTCTGTTTCCTTTTACTCAATTTTCTGTCGTCAGCTATAGAATCCAATTTCTTAATTCTTCCTTTTCTCTGACAATTTGGAAGTTACATATATCATTTCCTTTCTATTAAAGATTATCTTTATACCTTATCTTGAACCTGTGCTTTTCTATCAGTATTAAGAACGAAAAAACCATCACCACTACCTCCACTACTTCTGCTCTTTAACACACTGACCCACATGTTTTGTTTTTATACTGTCTTCTTGAGTTCTAACTCTGGTTGTTTTTTATATCTAGAATATGCAAAATAATTTATTTAGGAAAAGTATGAGAGGTGTGCCTTATAAGTCTGTATTGTTCTTAAATATTAATAAATAAATATTACATATATATTCTTAATGGTCCAATTTTTGCCCTATAGACATATCACTTATGCATTTTAGTCACATTAAAATAGAGGTGAGGCAAGTATAAGAGATTTTTATGTGAATTCTAAGAAGGTATGCTCTGACACTCTAGGGGATAAAAAACTAAATGCTGATATTAATAAACATATTAGGAACATTTAAACATATGAAATTGAATATGAAAATTACCAGCCACTGTTTTAGTCCAGTATTGTTTTGCAGTACATTGATTAAGACATTTATTAATTTTTAAACTCAAAGTTCAACTACATATTGAGTTTTCTTGCAATAGAACCAAAGATGTCAGTTGATTTCTAGTTTATTTTGTTAGTCCCAAAGGTTTTTTGTTTGTTTGGTTGGTTTTGGTTGTCTTTAAGGTAGGGAATAATAAACCTTATACTGTATTGCCAGTTGTTTCAAATAGAGAAAGAGCAACTCTAAATTCAGCAACTAAGAGATCTGTTTGCATTTTGGATAGATAGTTAAGGGAAAGAGAATAAGATATTTCTTCTTATCTTACATTCATGACCTACTTGCATTAATTGCAGTTACATGTGCATCTGGGAGTAGAAGTGCTCCATTATTTGCCAACTGCAAAATGACAATGTTATATAGGAAATTTGTATGAGCCATGGTCTTTTTTCTCCCCAAAGTATCACTTTTTCCCTGCCATTAAATGACCTTTATTAAATTCAGCAACTTCTCTCAGCATGATTAATGATGAAAGAACTCGATTAATGGATGTGTTCCTTTTCAGCATAAATAAGACACACATATCTTTAAATCATTCAATGGATTATTACAGCTTCCGGGAATGAGCCCAAGTTACTTAGCATGCCATATAAGACCCTTCTCAGTCTTGCCCTACATTCTTCCCTCTTCACATTATACTCAAGTTATATTAAAATTCTCTCCACCCCCAAATCACCAAGGTCGTTTTCTTTTTCCTCCTCCATGACTTTCCAATTACAGTTCTCTCCTGTTGGACTGCTTTTGTTCTCTCTCTACCCCTTTCATCTGGACAGCTCTGTTTCAAATAATTAAACTTTATTCGTTTAAGAATAAAGTTTCAAAACTACCTCCCCCTAAGAGTTTGTTCTGATCACCTCAATATCAACAAAAATTAGCAGGCATTCTTATGTCCAACAATAACGAGCTATGCTTTTCTAGTTTATAGCACTTATAACAGCAACTTACAATGATCTGTTTATTTGTCCACCTCCCCCAAAAGACTCCATTTCTTCAAAATGGGGATTGTATCTCATTTACCTTTCTTATTTAGCACTGAAAATATTTATCCACTCTAATGTCCTACTCCATCCCCCCAAAAAAACCTTAATTGACAACATTTGAAGCAATGTTGATGTTAAGATTCTCTTGGAATTTTGAACATTTGAATTTTGCTTCATTGTCATTATACTGAAGTGAACTTTCATTTTGAAAAGACCACATCATAAAAGTTGATAGAACATCAACAAATCTCTGTCCTGATTTTGGTAAGGATGGTGTGCAGAGCAAGTGTTTTAGGAGATCTGGAACTCTCATTTTCTCTGCCTGTGGTGGAGTTTAAAAAAAAAGACTTTGGGAAGATAGTAAAATACCTCAGCTTTATGAGAATAACAAAAATAATAATGATAGCAATAACAAAAATACAGAAGTTTGGGTTGGATGTTGGAATCCTCTGTCGAGTTTTAAAAAATATAGATGGCTTTATTTCCAGACACACTGGAAATTTACAGTCAGAAATTTAATGTTTGGGGAACTGATATGTTGTTTTTTCTAAAGTCTCCAAAGGCCACTCAAACCTACAGATGACTTGAAAACTACCATAATATTATTTCATAGCACTTATAACTTACATGTTGTTTTTCCATATATCTTCCTTTTAATTGTCACAAGAGATAAGTAAAGTATATCCTATAGCCCTAAGAGTTAAATAAAGTGTATCTTATTTCATAAACGAATAGGCTGAATTTCAGAGGTAGTTGGCAATATTTAGGGGACTCATAATCAGTTCTGATTTCAAGCCCCAACCTTCCCTCTGAAATATTAAAGTTAAATATTTCAAATAGCTAAAACCAAAGTGCCTGTCTTACATATGTTTAATGCTCTGAGATTTATCATTATATTTCTGATAATAGAGAAATTGGAAAACAGTTTACTTCATTTTGGTAAATTGTGAAGATACTCTTCAAATGTTTAAGGTCTTAAGATTTTAAATTATGAAATCAGGGATACAACAGTCATTATTTTTATGGTAGTCTTTTTTTTTAATGGTTCAAAGTCATTATGACCTAGTCATTACTATCAATGAGGATAATTAAGACTTTTCAAGTAAAACAAAAATTTTAAATGGGACCTATTCCTTTCATCTCTAAATTTGAAATCATTTATGATTCCTTGTTTCAGTTATTCTAGGAAGAAAAGTAAATGTATGGTATTTTTATTTTTGATTGAAATGTAATTATAGAGAGATTTAAGTTATAATATGTATATGTAATATATCTTAACTCCATAAACTCATAAATATTATTTCTCATAATAAAGGGCCAGCAGCATATAATAATTCAAAATTTTACGACTGGTAATTAAGATATTATTTCCTAGAAAGAAAAATATTGTATTTATACTAAAGAAAACTAAAAAGTACTTTTGCAATAAGAGCTAATTTCAAAGGACGTAGTTGATGTGCTATAACATTGAGCCAAATTTTCCCATTACAGAATGCTCTAAAGAGGATCTCTTTAAAATTCATAGGCTAATCCTTCCTTCAGTGTGTATTTGCCTCTAGGTCAGAAGGATGGAAGAAAGTGTTGGGCATTATTTGTAACGTGCTCCCATCTGATAAAGAAAATCAGAGCAAAACGTATTTTTATATCCAAAGCATCCTTAATTTTCTCAGATTACCTTGCCTGTCTTTTAAAATCCTCATCTTGAGAAATTTTGAGAGTGAAATCATTCCTTTACTCCTTAGCTACTCTTTAGAGTAGATACTGTGAACGGACCATGACAGTCAGTTTGTAGCACTATGAATGAAAGATTTAAGACCTGAGACTACCATTCGGCACAAGCAGACAAGCAATATGCTCCTTTACCTGTCCTCCCACTATTCTAAGCTATCTCCTCCAAAAACATATGAATTTACTTGCAGAGTACAGAGATATAATATTAGCTCCTAATCTA
This sequence comes from Stenella coeruleoalba, assembly GCF_951394435.1. Classification (NCBI taxonomy): domain Eukaryota; kingdom Metazoa; phylum Chordata; class Mammalia; order Artiodactyla; family Delphinidae; genus Stenella; species Stenella coeruleoalba. The sequence goes on from NC_137148.1 coordinate 38,831,090, forward strand.
GGAGCAACAGATACATATTCTTATTTCACTTAAACATTTTCCAAAGAAAGAAGATGCAATATTAAAGTATGATTAAATGATTTTTCATGTGTGAGACAGACCTCCGTATCTGTAGGATAACAGGTCAGTCTATGTAACAGGACTAGAAAGGAGTGAGATTCTGGAATACAACAGCGGTAGAAAGTCTCTTGTCCACTTTAATATCCAGTGTTGTCACTCTATACAGCGAAAACCTTTCAGTAAATAGTAGCACTGAAAATATTTATTTTGTTTAATCTTTGAAGATTTACTTTGATAAGGAACATAAAATCCAGTCCCAGTTGGGAAACTAAAACATATTTCCTATGTTGCTTCAGTCAGATTATTAAGGCATTTCCAGGAATCCATTTATAGTTCATTTGTTTTTCCATGTAAGTTTAATGTTTTGTTTTCTTTCAGCTTTTGCTTGTCCAATGAATGATCTACTCAAGAAACTTATTTTCTTACAGATTAAAAAAAGTCTTCATTATAAGAAACTATTTTTTAGAAAACTAGCACACTTTAATATCAATGTATATAGATGAATAAACATATTTGAGGTGTTTATAATTAGCTTACTAGGAAGACTATTAACTCTTTTAGTTATATAGGAAATTACATAGTAATTTACATAGTAAATTTACATAGTAAAATTACTATGTAATTTATTCCAGTGCATCAGATGCCAAAAAGAGCTAATACACCTCAGAGTTCATAACAGCAATTCTGATGTGAGAGATTTAACGTACTATTTACAGAAAGATTATTATTCTCAAGTATTACGTTTCACATATGTGTTAATGTGTAATTTCTCATTTGGTGAAATTCACTGGAAAGTTTTGCTAAATTTAGTACTCTTCAAAATCATGTTCTCAGAGAAACACATCTCTGAGGTGTTAAGCTAATAAAACAACATTCCCACAGACTGTTTGGGTCACTGAATTCTGAAAATGAGAGACTTCCTCACCCAGACTCAAGTAAGGTCCTTCCAATTGGTTCTTAAGAACTTGAGGATGTTCAAAATTAAGCAATAAAATTGCCATTTGATATGTCTGGAAAATTAGAGGAAGACAAAAGAGTACTATTTCATTACTACAGTTGAAATAGCCATTATTTAAATATTAAAGTAATGTTTTACAATCTAAATCAGAGAAGAAAAGAAGTCAGTTTTCTTATGCACTGTTCTTGAAAATTGCATGTTTTTATACATTTGTAGAGTCCACTTTAAAACCAAAGGTACATTTTCAGGGAGATCAGCTCGGAGCTTTGCGACCACCTAGCGGGGTGGGATAGGGAGGGTGGGAGGGAGCTGCAAGAGGGAGGGGATATGGGAATATATGTATATATATAGCTGGTTCACTTTATCATAAGCATTAACTAACACAACAATGCAAAGCAATTATACTCCAATAAAGATTTAAAAAAAACAAAAAAAAGACCCCAAAGGTGTATTTTATTTTCTGTGTACAGGTCACCTGATGCTGTTTATGTTAGCAAGTGTGGATGTATACATTAGCAGTGTATGGACACACATAACGTGGTTCTCGATTTCTGGAAGAATTCAAGTATAGAGATCCAAAATCCCCCTTTATCCTTCAACATATAGAACCCTCTTGTTTTGCACTGAGGTGTTAATTTAGCTCTTTGCCCATACTGTCTTCAGCCTTTGTCCAGCCTTCCATAGATGTAAGCAAAACTATTTACTTTGTGCTAAGCTTATAATCCTTTGCATCCAAGAATAGTATTGCTGACACAGTCTGCTTACAAACCTCTTTCTGTGTGTGGTACTGTGTCTGATATGACCATATATGAACAGCAGTCCAAATCATCCTGATGATCCAAATTTTCTACCCTCTGGTCAGCAGACACGTGCCCTTCTCCACAATTCTCCTGGAGAGTTCAGGAATCAAAGGAACACTAGTTTGGGTTTAATGACCAAACATTCGGAATTTTAAAAAAAATTGAATTGCATCATTTTTTAAGACATTTATTCAGTGTCATGATCAGACTATTACATTTAGCAATCAACAATGTGGGTGCAAAATAAAAAAATTTAAAAACTACATTAAACCTTTTGTTGGAATGCTTTACACTTTCCACAGAACAGAAACTAAAATAACCTGTATACAATTGGTCACAGATACAATCCTCGAGTTTTTTCACCCATACACATGTACTGTCTAAAACATGTCTTCTTTGTAGCAGCTAGGCCCGGCCACCACTGTGCTTGGCTGAGTTCCCAAATCTGTTGTAACATGTGGCTCTCCTGCCACTTCTCTGGCTCTCCTCTCCCTGCTAAGCTTTGTTTCCTGGCAGTAACTAAAACCTTCTGACACTGCCATAGTTACCGCTGCTGCTGAAACTGCCAGAGCCACCTTGGTTTCATGGTTTGGCAAAGTATTGGTCTCTACCACCATAGAGGCCAGAACTTCCGCCTCCAAAGTTTCTTCCTTTCATGGGTCCAAAATTTGAAGACTGATTAATGCAACTGCAAAGTCATTGTAGCTTCTGCCACCTCCAAAACTGCTTCCATCATTACTAAATCCATTATAGCCATCCCCACTGCTACCATATCTATCTGTCACCAAAGCCACTGCTGTAAAGTTTCCTCCATGACCAAAGTTGTCATTCCCACCAAAACCACCTCCATGATCACCACCAAAGTTTCCAGAACCATTTCAGTCTCTTTGGCTGGATGAAGCAGTAGCCGTCTGTTGCCACTTCAGCTGTGGCCATTCATGGTATGGTATTTCCAAATGACAGTCTTGTCTACGGAGTCATGGTCATCAAAAGTTATGGGCTTCCCTGGTGGCGTAGTGGTTGAGAGTCCATCTGCCAATGCAGGGGACGCGGGTTCGTGCCCCGGTAACAGGAAGATCCCACATGCCGCAGGGCGGCTGGGCCCGTGAGCCATGGCCGCTGAGCCTGCACGTCCGGAGCCTGGGCTCCACAACAGGAGAGGCCACAACAGTGAGAGGCCCGCGTACCGCAAAAGAAAAAACCTTACCAAAGCAAAGCCCCTCTCTCTCTCTTTATTTTTTTTAAATGAGGTAGGAATAATCAAGAAAGTCTTTGGCTCTCAAAGTTTTGCTGGTTAGTTCATGACAAAGTTCTTAAAAGAATTGTTGAACATAAAGATAGAATATATTTCTTTTAAATATGTAAAATTTGCCAAACTTAGTGTGATTACAATGACTGCCGATAGTGTCCTCCCAAGATTTTTTAAAAACATAAACACATGTAATCTGTTGGATTTGAAGTTGGGTGTTCCAACGTGTACGAGTAATTACTTTTCAAAAGTAAATTCTGGGGCTTCCCTGGTGGTGCAGTGGTTGAGAGTCCGCCTGCCGATGCAGGGAACGCGGGTTCGTGCCCCGGTCCGGGAAGATCCCACATGCTTGCGGAGGGGCTGAGCCGATGAGCCATGGCCGTTGAGCCAGCGCGTCCGGAGCCTGTGCTCCACAACGGGAGAGGCCACAACAGTGAGAGGCCCGTGTACCACAAAAAAAAAAAAAAAAAAAAAAAAGTAAATCCTGCAATGGACACAGCATTTTGAAAAAAAATATTTGGAAATGTTTCTACTCTTACAGAATTTTATTAGTAAAAAAAAGTGTCATCTATTTTTTAATGGTCTTTTCTGTATTTTATTTTTTTGACTTTTTATTTTACATTGGAGAATAGTTGATTAACGTTGTGTTAGTTTCAGGTGTACTGTAAAGTGATTCAGTTATACATACACATGTATCTATTCTTTTTTAAGTTCTTTTCCCAATTAGGTTGTTACATAATATTGAGCAGAGTTCCCTGTGCTATACAGTAGGTCTTTGCTGTAGCCTCTCTTCTTGCCACTGCCTCAGTTAAGATTTCAATCACTTCAATTTTCTCATACTGTTCAAAAGAATCTCATTTGTTTATTTTTGTTTCTATTTCCACTACTAAAATATTTTGCACAGCAAAGGAAACCATAAACAAAACGAAAAGACAACCTGTGACTGGAAGAAAATATTTGCAAACAGTGGATGATTAATTTCCAAAATATACAAACAGCTCATACAGCTCAATATCAAAAAAACAAACAACCCAATAGAAAAATGGGCAGAAGATGTACATAGACATTTCTCCAAAGGAGACACACAGATTGACAACAGGCACATGAAAAAAACGCTCAACATCACTAATTATTAGAGAAATGCAAATCAAAACTACAAGAAGGTATTACTTCACACCAAGTCTACAAGTAATAAATATCGGAGAGGGTATGGAGAAAAAGGAACCCTCCTACACTGTTGGTGGGAATGTAAATTGGTACAGCCACTATGGAGAACAGTATAGAAGTTCCTTAAAAAACTAAAAAGAGAACTACCATATGATCCTGCAATCCCATTCCTGGGCGTATATCTGGAGAAAACTCTAATTTGAAAAGATACATGCACGCCAATGTTCATTGCAGTGCTATTTACAATAGCCAAGACATGGAAGCAACCAAAATGTCCATCAACAGATGAATGGATAAAGAAGATGTGGTATATATACACAATGGAATATTACTCAGCTATAAAAAAGAATGAAATAGTGCCATTTGCAGAAACATGGGTGGAACTAGAGATTATCATGTGAAGTGAAGTAACTCAGATAGAGAAAGACAAATATATGATATTGCTTATATGTGGAATCTAAAAAAAAAAAATACAAATGAACTTTTTTTTTTTTTTTTTTTGCGGTACACGGGCCTCTCACTGTTGTGGCCTCTCCCGTTGTGGAGCACAGGCTCCGGATGCGCAGGCTCAGCAGCCATGGCTCACGGGCCTAGCCACTCTGCGGCATGTGGGATCTTCCCGGACTGGGGCACGAACCTGTGTCCCCTGCATTGGCAGGCGGACTCTCAACCACTGCGCCACCAGAAAAGCCCCAAATGAACTTATTTACAAAACAAAAACAGACACATAAACATAGAAAATAAACTCATGGTTACCAAAGGGGAAGTAGGGAGGGATAAATTAGCAATTTGGGATTAACAAATACACACTACTATACATAAAATAGATAACCAACAAGGACCTACTGTATAGCACAGGGAACTATATCCAATAATTTGTAATAACCTATAAGGGAAAAGAATCTGAAAAAGATTATATATACATATCTGAATCCCTTTGCTGTACACCTGAAACTAACACAACATTGTAAATCAACTATACGTCAATGAAAAAAAAAATCTCTCAGGTGATGTTCTTTAGCGTCTTCTTTAATGCACCAACAAAACCTTTTTCACAGTTAATTTGGCACCAGGTCTTTGAGAATCTTCTTTCGTGACAGCCCTCTTTGGTTCCATAACTCTTCCACCCACCATGTGTGACTTTGCATGTGTGGCTGCATGCACCTCCTCCACCGTTGCATATGTGACAAACCCCAAGCCTCTGCAGCATGTGGTGCTGGCATCTCTCATTACCAACAGTCCGTGTGTGCTCCCCATGGCTCAGAAAGGCTCCTCAGACTCAGACTCAGACTCAGACGCTCTTCAGTTGTTTCAAAGCTCAATGAAGAGCTCTGCAGCTTTTTTGGCCCTTTGGGAGACTCTGACCTAGAAAGGAGGACAGTTGTGGGGGAGACTTTAAAATGCTTACTTGGTGATGTTCACTGGTAGACAGGGTAACTGTATCATTTCAAATTCAATTTTTAAAAAATTCAATTAAAAAACAATAATTTGATTTGTTCTCTACTCTATTTGAACTTTGGAAAGGTCAACAAACTCTAAGAATTCATGAGGTATTGTTTCCCCCATCCTGTTTAATTTTTGTTGTTTCCCATTCTTCTGATATGATGAACTCTCCTGAACTGATCTCTACAGCACAAGATTTTATGTCCATGTTTAATGACTGTTCTACAAGACTTCCTTATGTGAAGTCATTTCCATTTGCTGCTACCAATGAAACACACTTATTGACAAAATATGTAACAGCAGTCATAAGTCTCACACAAACTTCCTAATCGCCCCACTTCTGATTACGGGGGCCTACCAGAGCTATTGCAAATTTAGATCTCCTCCAGAAACCTCGGACTCATTAATGTAGCAGAGGCTCATAGCAGAGCTTCCCAAAGCACATTAGTTGATCTCTCTAAGATGGCCTCTGGGCCTTCCATTGAAGGGTGACAAGAGTCTCCATTCTCCAATAATCAAATAGACTCTAGCTTCCCTTCCAGCAATATCTGCAACAGTCAGCCATTTAAAAACCATTATTTTCCTTTTGAAAACTACAGTCCATAATCCTTCTTGTTAATCTAGAAGAGATAGTAGCCATAAATAGGGGTCGCACTAAAGGCAGCACATGGAGGAAATTTTGGTGTTCCCAAGAAAGGACTTGCTTCGCTCAGGAACCTGAAGAAAATGCAAATTTAGAAAATTTCATTATCGTCGTACTCCAGATTCTTTTCTGCAATGTTTCTACATGTGGTAGTCTTCTCTCCTGCCCTCTAGTTTTCTATGGCTTCACGTGAAATTCTGGTTATTCCTTTGGACTTTTCCCCCATATGGATCCCAATATTCACTTCACCAAAGGTAATTTACATTAAAGTGTGAACTTCCAGGTTCAATCCTGGTAGAAGGAAATTTGGAATCTCAAAGAGTAAATTTCACTTTGATATCTCAAATGTAGATGCAAAGATAGATGTTAGATAACTAGCTGGCTAGCTAAATAGATGGCTAAGACAAACAGATACCTAGATAAAAATCTTCTTGATGCCTCTTGTGCACTCATGTTATTTCCTCAAACTGAAGAGACATAGATCACAGGGATCAACAGTAGGTACTCCATTTATGAAAGCTTGCCCATATCTTCCTTGAATAATTCATTATAATTTAAGAAAAGCTGAAGACTAGTGTGTCCGCTGATACACAATATAGGCATCATATTGTGAATACTAGATCTTAAAAGACATACTTGTACTAGGTTTTAAGTGTAAATATGATTCAAAAATTTTCTCAATAATAGTATGTCTGACCACAGTACAGACTGTTCATTAAACAGGCTTCCATCTTTACGTACATACTGCATTAAAATTATAACTAGATCAACAAAGAGCATCTTCAAGTCTGAACATTCTCTCTGATACAATTAATAATTTTTTTTTCTCTTTGGAATACAGCTGGATTTCTTAAGGGCACATTCTCATTGATACTGTAATACATGGCATGAAAACATAGTGCTGGTTTCCTTAATTTTTCTAACAGGGTATGACTTTCCTATCATCATCTAAAAATCTCTTATTTATGTTAATAGTGGGTGCTATTGCTGATAAGCTACTTATAATAAATAAGTCAAACAAAAAGGCACAAATTCTGCAGATGGTGGAATAATTCAGTGGGATAATCTGCATAAGCAGATTCAGATTTTCATAGAAAACATTTTAATTTAATGTTGAGCTTTGATCACTAGCTTACTGAACATCCCTAATTTTTTTCATCTAGTTCCCACTTGCTTTTTAATTAAATTGTACTGCAATTAGTGATTAATCTTTTTCCAAGTAGCAACATGATTATATTATGCTATGTTATATGGCACAGATTTTCCATTGTTATAATTTTACTCAGATATACAGCTTTATGTCACCTGCTCTCTTAGTAGAATACTGTTCAATGTAAAGGAAAAGCAAACAATTCAATGTTAGCTTGTATTTTATTCATCTGAAAAGAAAGCACAGGCTTTCTGGTCAGGCATGTAATGAGTTAGAAGTCACCACTTCATTCTAGCAACAAGTAAGGAGCTGAACAAACTGAAAAATCACCTCTTTTCAGATCCATCTGAGAACTGAGGTCACAGGACAAACTACTGCCCCCCGAATTGGAGAAACAGACAGGAGGATACAGAGATTAACAACTCACTAGAGCAGAAATTTCTATAGGAACTGATGCCAGAGTAGGAAAACCTGAACTGAATTACTGAATATCTGAGAAAAATCTTCTGCATCCAGCTGGTGAAGTAGAAAAGAAACCACTTTGAAATACAGCAGAGCATTCTGTTCTTCTTAAGGAGGCCTGCCCTCAGGAGAAACTATTTTACCAAAGTGTTAACTATTGGGGTTCCTTTCAGAGCCCAACCTAACTGGAGGAAGAAAAATACCCAATTCCTGCTCTGTCAAGCCTTTCATGTGGGTGAAGGGAATTACCCAAATCTAGCCCTCTCTAGCTATTCACTCCCATCTAAGGAAGGGGTGGGGAGGGACTGAGAGGCACTGGTACAGTTCATAGTCCAGGGGCACAGGCTCACTAAAAGACTGAGACCTAATCCTGTGACTATAGAATACTTCCTCTCTCCCTACACCTCACCGTCACATTATTAATGGCCTATTTACTGCAGTGCCTTTTATCCAGTACATCATGTCCACCTTTCAACAAAAAATTACAAGGCACAATAAAAAGCAATAATACGGTTTGAAGAGACTAAACAAGCATCAGAGTCAGACATGATAGGAATGTTGGAATTATCATACTAAGAATTTTTTTAACTATGCTTAAGAAGCTAAGGGCTTTAATGGAAAAAGCAGACGACACTGAAGAACAGATGATAATGTAAGCAAAGAGATGGGAATTCTAAGAAAGAATCAACAAGAAATGCTAGAAATGAAAAATGCAGTAACAGAAATAAAGAATGCCTTTGATGGGCTCATTAGCAGTCTAGACATGACTGAGGGAAGAATCTCTGAGCTTGAGGATATAACAATAGAAACTCCCCAAGGTAAAAATCAAAGAGAAGAAACACTGAAACGAACAGGACAGAATATTTAAGAATTGTGGGACAACTACACCAAAAGGCATAACATACATGTGATAGGAATACCAGAAAGAAAGGAACAGAAGTGATATTTGGAGCAATACTGACTGAAAATTTCCTCAAATTATTTCCTCAAATGATTCCAACCATGTGACATTCTTGAAAAGGTAACACTATGAAGACAATAAAAACGTCAGTGGTTGCCAGGGGTTGCGAGGTGGGGGGGCTGTAGGGAGGGGTGAATAGGCAGAGCACAGTGGAGTTTTAGGGCAGTAAACTATTCTATATGATATTACCGTGATGGGTCCGTATCATTATACATTTGTCCAAACTCACAGAATGTATACCAAGAGTGAACCTTAATGTAAGCTATGGATCCTGTAGGCTCAGTGATTGTCACACTGTGGTCGAGATCAATAGCGGGGCAGTTTGTGTATGTATGGGAACAGGAAGTATACGGTAACTCTCTGTACTTTCCACTCAACTTTGCTATGAACCTAAATCGTCTTTCAAAATTAAAGTTTATTAATTTAAAAAAAATACATCAAAGTTTTTACAGAGCACACATAATTAGCTGGCTCGTTTCCATAGAAGACATATGCATGGTACTCAGAATCTGCTTCTTATACATTTGTTCATTAATTGACTCAACAATTACTATTTTCTTTGGATGACAATCTTCACGTACAGTAAGTTGAAACTCCTCTAACTTAACAGAAACAGCTATCACTGAACTCTTTTCCCTCACATTGTTTTTCACAGGAGGCTGATGATAGAGTATCCAAGAATCCCTAGCCTGTGAGATAGATGCTAAGCCAAACAAGGATGACATAAGTAGAATCTCAGGTCTCTATTGCAGTGACAACCACGTTCAAGCCTAGCTCAAATACTAATATGAAGTGAGACAAGTTTCTGTACAGTAACCTATGGTTCTGATCCTTTTGTTTTTCAACCTCCTCCTCTACTTGTCTTTAATATGTGCTTATTAGTCAGTCACTGTCTTAATCTCTTGGGGCTGCTGAAACAAGTTACCATGGACTAGGTGACTTGTAAACAACAGAAACTTATTTCTCACAGTTCTCGATGCTGGAAGTCCAAGATCAAGGGGTCAGCACAGGTTCTGGTGGGGACCCTCTTTCAGGTTGCAGACTGTCAACATCTTGTATCCTCATGTGGCAGAGCCCAGAGAGAGAAAGTAAGCTCTCTTGTGGCTTTTATAAGGACACATCTCACACATAAGGACACCTTACCTAATCCTAATTAACTTCCAAAGGTCCTACCTTCTAGTATCATTATATTGTGGGGTAGAGTTTCAACATATGAATCTGGGGGGACACAAACAACCCACAACAGTCACCAAAACATAACTATGTTGCTTGTTATCGTTATCGTCCAATTGTGTACTTAAGATTTGGGAAATTCTATTTATATTCTGTTTGTTTTTTGTCTATTTTTTTTAGCATACAGAGTTTAATAAATTTGTGAAAAGCACAAAATTATTTCATATTCCTATGTGGGAATTGGAAATTAATAGAGAAATATATTGAGGAGGATTCTGAAAATTAGTTTTACACAATAACAAGAAACATAGAGAATACATGAAGGGAAGTGAAATCTTACCACTCTACCTGGAAGCAGTAAGCCCTGACCCGGACCCACAAAGAGCAGCTGCTTATATTTCAAGTGAGAAAGTTGCCTTTTGATCTCTGTAGAAGGTATATCTTTTGACCTCAATAGGATATGTTTCAGCAGGAAGGTTCAGACATACAGGTGTTCAGATTTGAATAGCAAGCTATTTATCTTCTGCCAGTTTACAGGATAGAACTATGGTTCTCAAGTTTTAATGTGCCTTGTGCCTGGAGGGTTTATTAAAACCAGATTACTGGGTCCCCAGAAGATCTTAATTTAGTAGGTCTAGGGCGGAGCCTTGCTTTCTAGCAAGTTTCTAGGGCATGCTCATGCTGGTCAAGGGACCACATATTGAGAACCGGTGGGGTAGAAGGTACTGTTGATTTAGTGTATTTGCATATATCCTCAGAATGTACTAATTTGTTATTTGTATACCAACAGTCCTCCTCTTTCCCACTCTATATAAATAGCTCTTTAGGTGTGAATTAGTTGTGTTAAATGGGTTTGTCCTACAAGCGCAGGAACTTTTGTACAAAACAAACAAACAAAAATACCCGAGGAGGCCTGAATTTGAAGTAAGGAAGTTTGAGTCTCAGCTTTTTCACTTTTCTGTCCTCAGTGGCCTGGGCTGATCAATTACTATCAGAGGCTCACTTTCTTTCTCTGTAAAATGGGGTTGATACCCATCTCCCAAAGTTATGAGCGTTAAATGGGATGAGGCATGTGAAAGTGCCTTGAAAACAGCAAAGTACTCTACAAAGGTAACAGTTTATGATTATTGATCTTATTATTGATTTGAGAATGACTCCCCACCTCCAAAGCTCCTGGTAAAGAAAAGACTCATCATAGTGGGTGAGTTTTGTCGACCGAACACAGTAAGCAGTCAATTAAGTATTTGTAGACTGATGGATAAACTGAGACAGACTCAGTTCCTTGAAAGACATCTTGCAATATATAGATAGATTAACTGAGAGAACTCTACTTTTCATCTGTAATAGCAAACTAAGGGAAATTAATTGAATACAACTGAATAAGTATTTATTAAGTACTTGCTCTGTATCAAATGCCACGATTAATCATCCCCTGTTCATATTTTAAGTTATTTCAAATAGTAAACACCAAACGAATTACCCATTTGAGACCCAATTGCATTTTGAAAACAGTCCCAGCAAAATGAGAATTTAGGGGCTTCCCTGGTGGCGCAGTGGTTGAGAGTCCGCCTGCCGATGCAGGGGACACGGGTTCGTGCCCCGGTCCGGGAGGATCCCACATGCCGCGGAGCGGCTGGGCCCGTGAGCCATGGCCGCTGAGCCTGCGCGTCCGGAGCCTGTGCTCCGCAACGGGAGAGGCCACAGCAGTGAGAGGCCCGCGTACCGCAAAAAAAAAAAAAAAAAAAAAAAAGGGGGGAATTTAGCCTACATAACTCTGCTTTGAATTTATTCAGTATGAATTATCATACATTGTACTAGTAAAGTTAAATATCGAATTCTAAATCGGTGATCTAAACAAAGAATGTTAAGTGAAAACTTAAAATAAAATTACAGAGCAACACAAATCTAACCATACATATGTGTATCACCTCATCTCTATATACTTTTAAAATCCATTGGACGTGGATGGCATCTATGGAGTAATGAAAAACAGGTATTTACATATATATATGTATATATATGAGTGGATAGAGGTTATTTTTGAGGGGAATAATAAAGGGGGAATTTAACATTGTACTTTGTAAATTTCTGCATTGTTTATATGTTACAAAAATATTCATATATATAGAAATTTTGTACTGAAAACAATTAGAAAGTAAATAATTTAAAAATATATATATCGTCAGTACACTTCCAGGGACTCCTGCTTGGAAAGCAGTATTCTCCCACATGATGAGCCTCTATTCCCCTTCCAAAATATTGACCTGTGAACAAATCATAAGGCTTCCTGACCTGGCTAACACAGAATCCCAATCCAGTTCCTTTAACTGGTAATTCCTTCAGGGCCAGTTCACACGGTTCCCAAGCTCTGTGTCACAAGGTACCACCGCTGAGCCCTGGGCTGCCCTTCAAGTGGTCATTGGGAGTGATGTCTAATCAAGAACAACTTTCCCTGCAGGTTTCTTTCCTCTCATTTACTTCCCACTGATTCTCAGAGAGGTGATTCCGCAGGAAAACTAGAGCTGCTGTTTAATCAGTTCCCTTGATTTCCTTCTGAAATCCATAGGAAGATAGTGTTGTTTCAATAACTCCGTCTCTGGGGTGTCTTTAGAAACTTCCGGCATTTTGCTGACAAGTCGTGTCCCAGCCGGCTTCGCGCTGGGCACTAGATCTGCGTAGAGAAGGGAAGCAAAACAGAAAACGTGGTCTGCACTCTGCCCCCACGCTGCCTAGAACACAAAGCCAGGAGGAAGGCGTGAGAGATTTGAGTCTAAGAAGAGAAATCAAAATTGGGTGGAAGGCAGCTTAAAAAGGAGCAGAGGAATTAAGGAGGGTGAAGAAAAAGAAAAGTAACTGGATCCCTTTTTTTTTTTTTTTGTAGAAAAGGTAAATTAAAAGTTTTGAAGATTAATGAACCTAGCTCTAAATGTAAGTTATAATGTAAAAAAATTTTTTTAATGCCCAAAGTTTCTAAAGCCACCCTAGTGACAGGATGTTATCACCCAGAGAAGACGTAAGTAGAGCCTGCTTCCTAAGGTGAGGCTTCCCCCGCCTCAGGGCTGCCTCAGTTAACGATCACATTCCACTGTCAGTTTGTCTGAATGTCTGTCTCCATTCTAGACCACAAACTGTTCGAAGGGAGAAATCCAGCTCTTTATGCCAGTTTTGCAGTGATGACTGTATTGCCCAGACTTCATAGATATATCGAATAAATGAATGAGAATCTTTTTTTCTTTTTTTGAAAAGCGAATTCCTAAAACAATCTAATACTGAAATGTGTTCAAAGTTCTTTTAGAACGATCTTAGATGCTACTACATCAGGTCCTATATTTTTCAGTTGCCATTATTTAGAATTCTATATATTCTATTCTCACAATCTCATTCATTCTTTTCTTTTATATGGAACCCTAATATATCTTTTCTTTTCATTTTTTCTAGATTGATTTCCAAACTCACCTTCTTACTCTTAAGCTGAGCTTCTTAATTGTGAATGTGGTAAAACTTATTGGTCCCTTTATTTTGTTCCTACTTTATGTTAAAACAAAATAAAATGAAATTGAAGAAACTTTGTCAAGGTGACTGTTGAGAATGGAACTCTGAAAGAAGATTGCGGCCAACAGATTCTTTTCTGAGATAGAGAAAATCACTACGATTTTGTTTGTCTTTGTGTGACTCCTTTGCTACACACTAATTGTCACTGTGGCAAGTAATAGAAGGGAAGGGAGAAATCATTTTAGCACAAGCCTGGCAGCATGATTTGGGATGCAGAGGAATTCCAGACCTGCCCACCACCACAGGAGTAACCAGACTGCTAGGGCGAGACCAGGAGAGAGCAATCGAGGGCCATTCCAGGCAAGAAATTAGGCCTAATAAGCAAATGCCAGATGAAAGTCCAATTAATTCAGAATGGAATCTGGGGCAAGAAGAGAGTAAATGAATTAAAATTATAGAGAATTATAATGCCGCACTGAGCCAAGTTTACAGTCTCAATAAAGCCTAAATCACACCTCCTCGTGCCATTCTCTCTTGACAACCCCAGAGTGATGTGGGTTCTTTTTCTGAACTCTTCTAGTTTTCAGGAAATGCAACTCCCACCAGATAGCCAGCAAGTACTACTTTGTGTTCAGGTTACTTATCTTGAGCCTGTGTTTTTCTATCAGTATTAAGAACGAAAGAGAATCCAGCCATCACCACTACCTTCCCTACATCTTCTCTTTAACACATGGACCCACGTGTTTTTTCTATACTGTCTTCTCGAGTTCTAACTAAAATATGCAAAATTATTTAGGAAAAGTAGGAGAGGCATGCCTTATGTCTGTATTGTTCTGAAATATGAATAAATATTACATAATGTATTCTTAATTGTCTAATTTTTGCCCTATAGACATATCATCTATGTATTTTAGTCACATTAAAATGGAGGTGAGGCAAGTGTAAGAGGTTTTTATGTGAAATCTAAGAAGGTATGCTCTGACACTCTAAAGGATGCAAAACTAAATTTTGATATGAATATGATATGTGATCTCTTCTGCTGGGTTATAAATTGCTTTTTTTAAATGTCTACACTGATCATCTCTTATATAATAAATATAAAATTACTGTGATAATAGTTATCATGGTATGATCAAATGATAATCCCAAAGCCTTCATATGAATAATACTGTTAGGTCATCTCAAATCAAGTTCAAAAGATAAAGCCTTCATTCCCTGGTACCTTGCACACCCTACAAAATTGATAAGAAGTAATGCATGTCATTGGTACATGGAAGGTGTTCATAATAAATATGTTGTCGACCAGCCCCAGACACTCTCATATCACTCTTTTAATTTCTTCACACTCTTAATACTACCTGAAATTATTGTGTTCTCTTTTTGACTATCTTTTCCCCCTGCTAAACTGTAAGCTCTGTATGTGCAAAGAGCATCTCTGTCTTCCTCACTGCCAAATCTTCAAGACCCAGAAAAGTAGCACTTAGTAGGTGCTCAATAAGTATCTGTTAAATTGAAAAAGTGTTGTTGATTCTGACCACTCAGTATAAAGTTCTACAATACCATGGTCTTGACAGAGCTTATGAAATTAAGACCTTGGTAGAAGAAATTAGGCAAGGGCCTGATTGACACAGAAAGATATTAAAAGATGTAAAAGTATTAATAAATAAGCCATAGACCTGTATAGAAAAACCAGAAATACTTTCAGGAAGAGGCTAATACAACTTCTCAAAGACCAACATGAAGATTTCAGCTCACTATTTACCAGTCTCTGTGGAATTGTCCTAAGTTTCATGGCTTCTGCTGTGTTTTACGCCTACCAACATGGATGTTCAAAATTATCTTTACGGTTAGGTTATATAGTTAGCGTTCCATATCCATAGGTTTCACATCTTTGGATTCAAAGAACCACAGATCAAAAATATTAAGAAAAAAAACACAAAAAACCAGAAGTTTCCAAAAAGCAAAACTTGAATTTGCCATGTGCCAGCAATTATTTACATAGCGTGTACATTGTATTAGGTATTATAAGTAATCTAGAGATGATTTAAAGTATACAAGAGGGTGTGAACAGGTTATATGCAAATACTACATCATTTTATATAAGGGACTTAAGCATCTGCTGATTTTGGTATCCGAGGGGGTCCTGGAACCAATCTCCGGAGGATACTGAGGGATGACTGTATACTTAATTCCACCACTCACACAATTACCCATAAGAGAGTTTTAGCCATCTGTCTTGCCTTTTGAAGTCCATCCTTCCGTGTTATCTCCTTGCCTAATACACATTATAGGAGAAACTCACAAAGGACAGTGCGCACACACACTGTTCCCTACTGCACGTCAAGGGTTAAAGTGTAAATCAGTACAGCCACACTAGAGATCAATATGGGACCATCTAGTACAGATGGAGGAAGTCATGTCCTAAGTCTATTGAGGAAACCAACCTGTGCACGAGAAGACATACACAAGAAAGTTCTTTGCAGCTTTGTCAATAAAAGCAGAAAATTAAAAATAAGCTCAAGTTTCATTGCCTTGGAAATGGACAGATACATTGTGATATATTCACACAAGGGAATATTTCACATCAGTCAAAACAAATTAATTACAGATGTATCTGTTAACATGGATAAATCGGAAAAACATAATGCCGAATGAAAAAATAAGTTAGGTATAACACGCTTTACAAAAAGTAGGGAGTCTAGTCTTCCAATTTCTTGGAAGAGAAAAATCCTGCAATGAACAAGCCTGCCATTTATCAGATGGGGATTTGCTCAAAGGTACATATTCCTATGAGAAAAAAAAAAAAAAAAAACAACTCTCAGGTACTTCTAGTTGCGCTAACTGCCTCGTCTGACCCATGTACCCATGTTTGTGGCCAAGGAAAAGAAAATTAGATACCCTTTTGTTGGAGGATTTCTCTTCCTTAAGTAACTTAGAAAGCAAGGTAAGAACAGAGAGAAAGGGGCAGAGAGAATGAAACAGTGAAAGGTGGAGAGATTAAGGAAACAAATGTCTCCGACTAGAGTCAAGCCCATCACTGAGAAAATGTTAATAATCATTTTCATTAAGGAAAACACAGAAGCTTTGAACCTACAGATGCTGTTAACGAAAATCACAGTTAATTGTTCAGCTCTCTACTTGCCTCTGCTTATCCTGAAGGAGCACTAAAAGATATGAACTAATTCTGATGAGTTGGTTAACTACCTTTAGTGTTCATGTTAATTGACTATTTAGATGTGACACTTTATTTGAAAAGGGAAAGAAAACCTCTTTTTGGAACAAAGGTGTGTTTCTCAGGATTTTCAATGTTTTTAAAATAAATACATAGAGTTTGAATAATTTAAGACCTTCCGTGTCAGTCTTTGAAAAACTTAAAAGCATAGGTAAAAATATTTGTGGCTAGCCTGCACACAGTTTCCTCTTAAGTGGGATTATTAATTATTGAACTTGTCTGTACCGGATTTGTTATTTTGAGTTGTTTTGACTCAATTTTGTAGCCATGTTCTCTGTGGTGATGTTCAGTTCTCTTTAAACTCTATTTTATAATCACCTAGCTTCCATTTCATGAAGTTCAGATTTATCTGAAGCAATTTAAAGGACATTTGTACATCATTTGCTTATCACAAAGTAACAGATGTGATGGGAAAGGTCATGAGGGGTAGGCAGGGCAATTGACTCTTTTTAAATTTCATATTTCAAATGGAAGTTGGCGCACTTAATTTCTGCATTAAAACAAAGGTGTGTACTTGTAATATCACCGTGACTTTTATGCCTGGAAATGACAAGGTAAAAAGACAAATGGCTCCTCCAAACAGAAGTCCTCATTTTAGAAAATCAGAGGAGTTTAGAAGTCAACCTCTTAGTCCAACTCCCATGGAATGGGACCTCTTGGACAGATGATATTCTGGACTGGTTGAAACTGTGACGTATGGCCAATTTTTCCTTGTAGAAACAGCTGATTCCATTACTAGAAAAGTCTTATTACCCTGAAAGTCTTCCTTATATCAAGCTCCAATCTGTTTCCCTGTAATTTACACCACTGGTTTTCTCTCTGCACTTGGAAACAACCTAGTTCAAAATGCCTGCTTCCAAGGGCTTGATGGCCCAACAAAAGAATTCATAACCACTTTCTTTTCTTTCTCTAATCTTCCCTGCTTTAGGGTATTTACGGTTAACTTTTGTGAACAACTCCTCCTGGGACACAATATGCAAAGCCTCCATTACTCTGATTGCCCACACATCAGACCTCTTTTGTCTAACATTCAGGATAGCAGGGAAAATTCCTAAACTGTAGCATCCGCGAGAGCTTGGTTGAGATCTCAGCTTCGCTGCATTTTAGCTATGTCACTGCATAAGATAATGTCGGCCACGGTAGCCCTCCTTTATTGAACTTCCTCTTCCAATTACCAGCAACTGCATCATCCATCCCCAATCCCCCAACCTCTCCCAACCCCAGGTGTTCAGAAGCTGGCTGTGTCTGCTGGCACAGAGTTAAATGCACCTCGAAATTTACATCACCCCAGAATGAGCCTCCACAAAGGACTGCTCAGTGAGGGAGTATAAAGACCTGAGTTCCCCAGCTTCAGATCTGGGTAACCTCCAGGCTAACTCACACTCCAGAGCTCACCAGTGCTAATAAGCTAAAGAAAGACACACTCGGAGACTTTGCTAAGTTTCTTCCTTACTCTGCTTCCTTCTCTTCCCGGCCCTGCTTCTCCCACTTTCTTCGGGCCTCTCACTGTTGTGGCCTCTCCCGTTGCGGAGCACAGGCTCCGGACGCACAGGCTCAGCGGCCATGGCTCACGGGCCCAGCCGCTCCGCGGCATGTGGGATCTTCCCGGACCGGGGCGCGAACCCTTGTTCCCTGCATCGGCAGGCGGACTCTCAACCACTGCACCACCAGGGAAGCCCCTCCCACTTTCTTAATAAACAACTTGCCCCAGAATTCTCTCTGGTTCTGCTCCAGGGAGAACTGGCTGAAGATGAGAAATTATTGTGATCACTAAACCTCATTTTCCATAACTATAAGTGGGATCAAAATTGCACCTAATTCTAGAATTAATGTAGAATCAAAGGAGAAAAAAACAAATAGCATGACACTGTTTCTGGCATGATGTAAATGCTCACCAAAAAGTAACTATTATTATCAGATTCACTGGGCCCAAAGTTGAAAGCAACCACGTAAGAGGCAGAAAGTTCAGGATACTGGGGAAGCCTCATTTCCACTCATAAAGCGTAAGAATGCTGGCTTTCCTTGAGAGGGGACAGCACTGATGCCTGCCATGGAATTACAGCCCACTGCCAAGAGGCTGCAGCACTTGTGCATGGCGCCCAGGAACTGCTCAGAGCCCTTTGCTGCATTCCTTTCTCTTGGCAGCGAGACAGTAAGGCTGGATTGCTGGCAGTATTATTTTGCTGTCCTCTCTGAAGCAGCCAGAGGAGAAGGATGTTCCCAATATGAAACAGAGCAAGTCAAAGTCTACAATACTTGTCCCAAATATTCATTTGCGCTCCTAGGGATTAAATGTGGTATAAATCTATATGCCCCCAAAGTAGAGGGAAACAGAGGCTTTCTGGCCTTTGGATCATTTGGACCGCATAGTTGAGAGTCATAACATCGTGCAACAAATTATGAGATGAGATTGATATTCAAGGGTTGCACTCACCCAGCTGCAGAGCTTGGTCAGGCTTATATGCACAGCTGAAGGCAACTGAGCAACGATTTTAATTAATTGGCAATTTTGAGCCTCTCATGCTAAAAGCTACCCTAATGATAAAACAAGAAATGATATGGGAAGGCAATACAATTTGAAACATGCAGCCTGAAACAACTGCTAGATTACCAACTCTGAGCTTTTAAGCAGCAACCCATCTTTCACTCAGCTGTTATATGTTAAATATTCTCTAGTTATAAAAATCTTACACAAATGGAAATCAACTTAGAATTATGAGTTTAATAAGTGCTTTCTGGCTTCTGAAAAAAATTCGATTGGACTCTAACATTGTTTGCTCTTCAGTAAAAGGTACAACTATTCTATTTATTTGCATAACATACCTACTATGATTGCTAAAATGGACACAGTGCTTTATGAAGTCCTATTATACATTATTATCTCATTTAACCCTCAAATCAAAGATAGAGAAAAGTTATTATTATCATCAACCAAATGTTAAAGAAAAGAAAATAAAGTCCTAAATGTTTTAATTCCATCAGGGATTATAAAGTAAGTGGTGATGTGGACCCACTGACTCAGATCTTCTCGTTCCAAATTGCATTGTCAGCTCACCTCCCATCGACCTATCTCATAATCTAGTTGATTTATCTAACCCAGAACAAGAAATTCTGTTTTATCATGAGCAAAACATTAAGAGAAATAAACTCATCTCATAATTTCAGTCCAGTTCAATTACTACTCAATGCTAAAAAAATACTCTTTCCTTCAACCTTGATCCAAGTGGAACCCAGCTTCCACATTACTTCTCCTATCAGACATTAAGGGGTGGAGTCACATCGGTATGATACTCACATTCTTGATAAGCAAAGCTTCCTTATTTTTTGGTAATATTTTTCCTAAATAAATGAATGAGTTTGCTTGGGAGTGTACAAGTTACACGAGAATTATCATACATGAACATTGCTTGGGAAGAGCTTACTGAACTGAACTTAGAGAAAAGATATATATGAAAATAAGAGCAAGTAAGTATGAAACTAAGTAATGCTAGAGACACGTTTTGTGAGGTGCAATAAACAGAGAGCTACACTGCTAGGGAAGGGTGCAGGGAAACTAGAGCTGATGCCGTCTGTGTGCTCTGTTGATCCCCATCACGTTACCAGTGTTGCACTCAGGGTTCCACGTGCTTCCATTCCCAGCAGCCAGCACCCAGGTGTCTTTGTCAGAAGGAAGCTGGAAATGTCTGTGAACTTTGACCCCTCCCCTCAACCAGGCACAGACTTTGGGGACCCTGACACCTGTGTCGTGGATGAGACAGTTTGGAGGTGTTATGATACTGTCCCCAGAGCTCCCCTGTGAGGCTGCGCCCAAGTGACCCCCATGGGACTTCACTCCTATGACAGCCTTGCTTGGCCCCTTCTTATCCTGGCCCAACTTTCCTCTTCCGCTGCCTACTTTTTCATGGACCTTGCTAATAAATCACTTTCACACAAATCCTCTTTTCTGGGTTTACCTTTGGGGAACTCAGTCTAAGACCGAAAAGTCTGAAACTTATATAGGCCTTAAATATTATGCTTCAGATTTGAGTGGCCTTTTGAAAGAGAGAGAGAATGTGGTGAGCAAAGGCATGGGTGGGGTTCTGTATTGTTTATGTAGATATGGGGGGAAGGAGCGGGAGAAGGCTACCTGACAGCTAACTATGAGTTTTGTAAGCTGGAGACATCATTTGGGGTAAGTAGGACAATAGGGCAGAACCAGATAGGGTAAGTCCTGAAGGAAAAACAACAGAAATTTGAACTTGATGTGATAGAGACTAGGAAGCTGTGTTGAGTTCCTAACTAGAAGAACACAAGGAAAGCAGGCTTTTCTACTTGCAATTTTAAAAATATAGTTACAGAGCCCCTGTCTCTATAGATGCCATGTGAAGAAAAGGGTCTCTGATCAAATAAAGTTTGGAAATACTTTATACATTTAGCCCATTGATGATTACCAAAGGACCATAAGCCTATGAAAGCTGGGGTCAAGGATTAGTTTGGGATTTGTGGGGTTTTTTAAAATCGCTAACCTTTCCCAGATTGAGGACTATACTGCCTTTAGTGTGCACCCTATTCAAAGTGTGGCCCATCTGCTGGTAAGGAATCCTCTGTGCTTTATCAAGCATTTCCTAAGCACATCTGCCCCCCCCCACCCCGCCCAGAACACTGTGGGGAAGTGATTTTCATTAACATAGTATAGAACAGGTCTTCCTGTAAACATACTTTAGGAAATCCCATTTTAGGAAGCTCAGTGAGAGGAGTAGAGACTGGATGGAGGCCAAGAGCTCTGATAAAGAAGAGACTGGACTGGTGGCTAGAGAAATGTAAAGGAAAGTGAGAATTGGAGATCATCTAAAACAGTCATTGTTTATCAATGGAGAGGTGGGAAGATGAAAAGACCCCGAATTCTCCAGCCTCTGCCACAGTGGAGTGAGTAACATAAGTGAGACAGTTCAATAGCGCCACTCTGGTGGCCGATATATAACAGAAAACAGGAATTTGGACAGCATCTGGAAGTGGAAAATTTTTTTTAATTAAAATTGAATGATTCAGCCCAATGGGCTATATTACCTAGCATCATTTTAGCGATAATTAAAAGGTTGTTTTATTGAATTTAAACATTAAAACCTGATGAAATAAAATTATTTAAAAAATATTGTCTGTAGTTTCTGTCTTACGCTCATAAGGACGAGCAGTTTTGATATCGTTTTCTGGGTAGACTGCGCAGGGTTGTTTCAAATTTTAATGGGCCTATGAAACACCTGGAGATTCAGTTAGAATGCAGATTTCAATGTAGTAGGTCTGATGGAGCCTAAGATTTTACATTTCCACCATGCGCCCAGGTGATGCGAGCTTGATGGTCCAAGGACCACACTCTGAGCAGCAAGAGGGTCAAAATAAAGGCAGAGACTCTAAACTGAAACTACAATAGAAATTATTTTTATTCTGTCAGATGTTTACTGTATTCTGTCAGTGTTATAGTTGTTCATTTACTTTATCAATTTATTACGATGATTTTATTGCAAGCTGAGCATATGAGAGAAAAAGAAATGATGGGGGGAAAGATGTAGGTAAAGGAAATTTAAATGAGATATAAAAACCCTTTGGAAGCTCTAGTGAAACTCACTGTGTGCTTTCAGAATGAGTGTTTGATATACCTGGGAGGTTCCCATGACTAATTTACAAGTTTTACAGGGAAAGGGAATGTTTAATCAAGATACGTTGTTTAACCTGTTTTTCATTCTGAGTTCTTCTTTTAACTCTTAATTTTTTACATGCTGTGAGCTGAGAAATATGAATAAGATTTCCTCTTAATAGCAAGGCCAACTACACCAGTTTTTACCAGAATCTTTATTCTCTATTATATTTTGTTATTTCAGTAAACTTCATTCTCTAAGGGAGTTTCCAAGAGTATTTCCTTCATTCTCATATGTCAGTACCTTCTTAATTCTAAAAGCATAAGCCAACATCTAAGAAATAAGAGAAAGCATCCTTATAATCATTATATTCAGGACACAGTGGCAAAAGAGAAATAGTGGTTTTCATACATATGTTCATTATTTTGTGGAAACAAAAGCAAGTGGATTTAAACAATAAGCCTTTGAAATCCTGGTGGTTCCTGAAATAGAAATGATGAAAACATAAGCTCTACCCTTTTGTTTTTCTAAGATGGTCCTACTGACCATATCTGACTATTTTAACCCAGAGGTCCACTGTAAAATTAATAAGGGAGTAATAAATATAATTGTTCTTTTTAGAAGTCTTATGTTGCTACAGGATGCTATATATAAAATAAGTTCTCGTTTTACTTTTAAAATATGACTATACCTTTATTATATATGCAATGTATTTTTCAGAAGATTTATAGGTAAACTTTCTATTATGTAATTACCCAGCCGTGACTTCCTCTATGGATTAAAGAATTAAAATGTTAATGGGAAATTCATGGCTCAGGAACTAGAAAGCTTCCTTTTTCCTCTGAATGACTGAGTATATATTTGGCTCTTTCCAATATCGTGACTCAGAAAATTCATTAGATTTACATTAACAAGGTGAGCAGTATACATTAATTTTCTCAGTCTAGAAAACAGGTAAGAAAACTAAGAACCCCTGAGGGTCTCCAATGTCCCACTTAGTCATATCATAAAACAACTGGAATGCAGGTCTCTACTTCAAAGGATAGAAAATTATAGACTCTCCCTAAATGATCAGAGGAAAATCACTATAAAAAAATTCTAGTTCAAGAAATACAATTGGTGACAAGTAATGACTGTGTTCCTCATATGAAACTTGAGAATTGATTAGAGGTCCAAGATACTGAAAAGAAGTCTACACAGGATGAGGGTCTACCAGATCATCCTCCGAAGACTAGACCTTTGCCAGTAGATCTGTAAATTTGGGGTTAACAGAAGCCTTACTTCCCTCCCAGAGACTACTGTATTTTATGCTTGCATTTCTTAAACCCAAAGGCAAATGAAGGAGCCTTCGCTAGAGGGTATCTTTAAAACTTGCCTTGAGTTTGCAAACCCCTTTAGTCATAAACACTTTGTTAGAGCAGCTCCATCTTTAAGAATTGAGTTAATAAAGGAAATAATACCTCTAGAAGAATTTTCAAGTAGAGAAAGTTAGCCAGCCATTACGAAAATGAGTGGAAAATGGGAATCAGAGTACTTGAATAAAAATATAACAGATAAAGCAAATAAAAGAATGAGAATTTAAAAATTGCGTCTGGAATTGTATGAGACAAAAATCTTATGGCTAAAGAATTAGTTTACACATATTTCTGTTGCTTCCCATTGGGGAATCATTACTGTAACTAAACAAAAGTCTTTTTTTTTTTTTTTTAACATCTTTATTGGAGTATAATTGCTTTACATTGTTGTATTAGTTGCTGCCGTATAACAAAGTGAATCAGCTATACATATACATATATACCCATATCTCCACCCTCTTGTGCCTCCCTCCCACCCTCCCTATCCCACCCCTCTAGGTGGTCACAAATTAATTGTTTTAAGATTATTTTTTATTTATTTTGCGGTACGCGGGCCTCTCACTGTTGTGGCCTCTCCCGTTGCGGAGCACAGGCTCCGGACGCGCAGGCTCAGCGGCCATGGCTCACGGGCCCAGCCGCTCCGCGGCATGTGGGATCTTCCCGGACCGAGGCACGAACCCATGTCCCTTGCATCATTAGGCGGACTCTCAACCACTGTGCAACCAGGGAAGCCCCTAACTGCATATTTTTAAATGATTAAGGGAGCCCCTTTAAAAACATTCCTTCTGGGTCAAGGATTAAAATGCAAAACAGTGATTATATACTGAAGATTAGATATGAAGAAATAGTTCAGGAGTCCATAAGCCCACATATCACCAGATATGGACTCACTTCGTACTTAAAACAAGGATGTTATTCCTACAGTTTCTGTTCGTTCACTTTGCCTGTAAAATTTAAAGAAAAAATAGGAAAATGGAGGAAGCTCATAATATTAAATAAAAAAATCCAGACTAAAAAGATCAAAAATACATAAAATGAAAACATCTTAGAGCATCTCAGAGTTTAAGGTCAAACCACTTCAAATCTGATTTATAGATACTGCCTATAGCTGAACATTTTTATTCTCATGTGTAATAGAACTAATCACACACTAAGAAACAGAACCAATGGAAAACAACATATGAATTCAGAGTCTCAAAGAAAAACCGACAGACTTTTTCTCAAAACAAAATAAAATACTTGAAATATTCCCTGCCCAACAAATGACTATGAAACAATGGAGGAGACTGAAAGCACAAAGAGTCAAACAAATAAGAAATGGAAAAAAACCGTTATAACTGTAGAGCGTGCTCCTTCGTTATTGTAGCACATTACAAACTTTCAAGCAGTGCTCAGGCTGGTTTTATATAAGCCATTCTTGATCCTGCCTCATGTTTTGTTGTAGTTGAAAAAGGCTCTTCTACTTTAAACCTCTAAATATCAGACTGAGTAAGCCTGACTTAAGAGCACTTACGAAGAGCATTTCATGCCCATTTTATTACATTTAAACCGCCTTGAAATCATTGGAGTGTCTCAGCTAGGTTTCCCTCGAACTTATTACCTTACAAAGGTACACAGAGGTCTTTCCCAGAAGCAGTATCTTTTTCAAAAGTACCATCTAATATCAGCTTGTTAACTAAGATGGCCACTTCAATTGGTTGGCAATTTAAGGGGAATAGAGGTCTCAAGCATATTGAAAAGTTTTTGATGACTTAATAATAGTTATGATATGGTTTTTGTAGTGTTTTGTTTTTTCAACCTTCCTCTTGGTCTTCCATTCTCAGGATCTAAGAAGGCTTTAGCCTAATGTCTAAAATGCTCCAGTAGTATTCAGATTTCATTTTTTGAAAACTAGTGGAAGAAAGAAGCTAGCCTCCCATGGAGTGATAATGGGCAATTGCTCACCCACTCCAAGTTCTTTAGTTGTGGGATATGATAGCATTTAGCACTTTCACTCCGATTTTACTCATACCACTCAAAATAATGGGACATTTTCACTTTTATCACCACCCTAAAAACTTCAGAGGCCACATTATCACATTAAATTTTTGGCTTAATTGAGAGCATGAAGCTTAGATTTTTCTCTGAATTTTTACACTTTCCTATTGCTCCATGATTTAAGACATCCAAAAGTCAGCTGTTCAGGCACTCTTACAGCAAAAACTATTTTTATAACAAAAGCATCAACACATTTCTACATGTCAGAAAAGTCAAAGCTGGAAGTGATTGTTTATACCAAGCCCAGTTTTATGTGGATAAGGAAGCAGAGGTAGATCATTCTGATATTTCTAGTCTTAACATATTTTTGAATTACAGTCCAGTGTTTCCAGCAGCCTACTTGGTCACAAAATACATTTTCCCTGCAGCCCCTCAACCTCAGTAGGTAAAAGATGAACCTCATCTTTCCCCACAGAAGTTCCTCAGGGTCCAGCAAGGAAGACAAAAATCGCACTAGGTATTTCCACAGAAAGAATTTAATATAATGGGTTAAATAGATGTCAAATGGCAAAACAGAGATTATAAGCAGCTTCTTGGGAAAAACCAAGGGAAGAGGGTTGAACTGAGCTCAGTTCACAGAACTTAGGATTTTGTAGGGGGAAACCCATGAACTCAGATCTGTGAGGAGGGATGCTACCCCACTAGCACTGGTATACCAGGAGTCGGTTCAGGCGTGAGCAGAGAAGGGCGCACTCTGAGAAGGGGGCATGTTCAGCCTGCTCCTGGTATCTCTGAGGAGTCATGATGAAGCTGGTTCTTGGAATGCCACAAAACAGCTGGAGATTGAAACCAACTGTGGCTGCTGGAGTGAAGGGATTTCACTGGGGAGATACTGACAGTAATAGCAAGTACATAGGAAGGCTCAAATCCTATCTCCCCAACTCCTGTCTTCCAGTTTCCTTCCAGTTTTCCCACTGGCAAAACCTAGCAGGCAGGCAGCTGGCAAAATAAAAATGGTGTTTTCAGGGTTATAGTCCCAGCCTCACAAATCAGACGATATAAAGGTGGACTTTGATCTGAGAGATTACAGCTCTTCTCATCTTCTACACAGCTGTCATCTCTACTCATCCTTCAAGTCTTGGGGAAGAGATCCTTCCTTGACCTCAGAGATAGGGCTCTTGTAATTTCCTCCTTCTCTTGTTCTCAGGTATTTGGATTAGGGGCAAAGGATATAATCATGAGAATCACACACACACAGAGACACACAAAAGGAGAGATGGCCCATAAACTTAGGAAAAAGGTGTTCAACCTCAGCATTACTCAGAATCAAATAAACACCTAATAAAGTAAGAAACATTTTTCACCTATCAGACTGCAAAAATATAAATGGATAAAATAATGCCATCTGTGATCAAGGATTTAGTAAAAAGTAGTTGCTACAATGTAAACTGGTGGTTTATCATACTATTGCAGCAATTCGTTCTCTGAAAATCCCCACAAGAATACACAGCTTTAAAGCTTCATCATAGTAGAGGTGCTTAACAAAGATGTTCCTGAGTTAAAGGAAAAGGCAGCTACGGGCTCCTCCTGAGGTCACAGGGTGAGTGGAGGAGACATGAGAATCCCAGGTTCTTGGATTTCATTCTAGAAGTCTCGGCACCACACCACTCCAGCGAATGTTCCTGCTCTTTTTATGTATATAAATCTCTCTGTAAAGAGATTTAAGTATTTTATTAGTTTTTTTGAATATAGAAATGTATAAAGAACAAAACCAAAAAAACCCTATAATTTTACCATCTAGATCATCTCAGTTGACATTTAAAAATAAGTAATATATGTGCATACTTAGAAAAAGATAAAGCTGTTCAAGGCAGTTCAAAAAAAGAACATGAAAACCTTCCTCTCTCTACTCCAATCCCTTTAACAAAAAGATTTTTGATTACGATATTAAAGATTTCAAATGTTAGAAAAGCTTACGCTAGGTATAAAGATATAGTTGTTCTGTTCTAGTTCAAGCTTTTTATTTTCAGTCTACATTACATTCAGTTGTATTCCTGAACACTATACATCCTCTAAAACCATCATGTTAATATGGTACCATGATATGTTAACATGGTAAAATTGGGTAGGCCTTCAATAATATACAGTGTAATTCTCTCATTATGGAGATGAAGAGAGTTTAGAGATGGAGAGAGTGTGTGTAACTAGTAACTAGCCTAAGCCCAAAGTCAATAACTAATAGAGTCACTAATACAATTCAAATTTTCCATCTTTAATGAGTACCTTACACTCAAATTCAAGAATCAAATACAGAGGAATTAAAAATGTATGTCCTAATGAAAGATCATCTATTATTATTTTGCTTCTATAGAGAGCATATCTTGGATAAAAAGATAATATTTCCTAATATTTGTGCAGTACTAATGTTAGAACTATTCAGGAAAAAAATCCACATTTCACCAGCTGTTTCACATGAGTCTGACAACTGTTTTTAAAACACTGCTAACCTTTAAGCTTGTATCCTAACATAACTTGTGTTTGTGTACCTCATTACAAATAGAAACGGGAATATTCTCTAAATATTAGACTCAACGAGAATTTCCTTAGCAATATCCTGGCCTCACACACCCCAAGACTGTTAAAGAAAGGAGGTAACAGTTCTTTTATATTAGCAATATTTTATCTGAGATGCAAATGCTCTGTTCTTCAGATTTCTTTGTCATTGTCAAAGGTATCATTATCTTGACAGAATGAGAAACTTAAGGGATGGTGTTGCAGGAGGGAAAAAGACAGCACAATGTTTGAGCAAAGTTTTAGGAATACTAAGTAGAAAATGCAAAAACTCCCTAAAATGCATGTTTATGGAAGGAAGGAATTAGAATTAATTACTAAAATAAACACATCCAGAGAAATTAATACATTCAGTCTGTGTTCTTTGGGGTTAATATTCTGATGAAGGAACAGAGGATTTATTAGGCATTTCATAAAAGAAAAAATGTGGATGATCCATTAAAATAGATTACCTAATAAGCAGATTTGCAAAATGGATAATAATGAGAATATCCAATGTGATCAAAAGTGGGAAAATGGAGTCTTCCATACACTGTTTCTAGGGGTGCAAATTGGTCCAATTTTCTGGAAGTCAATTTGGCTCGTCTCTTAACATTTTAAACGTGCATGCCCTTTGATCCATCAAGTCCAGTATTAGAATCTATCCCAAGGAATTAATTGAAAATGCACCAAAAAACCTAAGTGAAATGATGTTTATGGCATGGCTTATAACAACAAACAGCTGGGTAATGTCCTAAATGTCTGTCAATACAATACTGGTCATTTATTTAATGAATATACGGTCATTAAAAAGAATGAGGGAGACCCATTTACATTGACACAAAGATGTTAATGATATACAATTAATAAAAAAGAAAGAAAAATAGGAAATAGGCTACAAAAAATATGTTTAGAATGCTGTGTGTGTGTGTGTGTATACAGATATACACTTAGTTTGACACAGAACACTTTTATTTACTTTTTTTTTTTTTTTTTTGCGGTACGCGGGCCTCTCACTGCTGTGGCCTCTCCCGTTGCGGAGCACAGGCTCCGGATGCGCAGGCTCGGCGGCCATGGCTCACGGGCTCAGCTGCTCTGCGGCATGTGGGATCTTCCTGGACCGGGGCACGAACCCGTGTCCCCTGCCTCGGCAGGCGGACTCTCAATCACTAGCGCCACCAGGGAAGCCCCTTTTATGTACTTCTTTATACACTTTTGTATTGTTAAATTATTTTACAACGAGCTTTTATTATGTTTATAATCAGCAAAGATAATAAAGATATTCTAATTTTGGAGGAATAAAAGAACATGCACATAACTGTTCATTTTTTTTAATTGGGTCGTGGGGAGTCATTTAGTCAAGTTCCATAAAACACTGAGGTGTTTTGTTTTCCTCTTTTTATTCTATATAATGTTAGCATTAAATTTTGCAAGTTGTTTTTGACGTGATGTAGGCACAGTAAGAATGCCTTGATTATGTAACTCAGGAGCTCTGATTCAGTATTAATATTTTGCCTTCACTTGTTAAGCTGTAATACATGCTACAATGATGTAGGGTGAAGTTATTTCCTAGTAATAACAGATAATGGAAACTTACCACATGACAGGTACTGGTCTAGATGCTTTAACTGTATCAACTCACTTGATCCTCATTATAACACTGAGTATTAGGTGCTAATGTTATCTTTCTTTTGCATATGAATTATCTGAGGTATCAAAAGTTTAACTAATTGGCCCAATATTGCAGTGCTAGTAAGTAGCAGAATCTAGTAAGAAGTCTGACCTCTGAGCCCAACGCTAGTGCTTTTCTTTTGAGAAGACTTGAGATCCCTCGCTTGATTTATGCTTTCAGTAGGGGAAAAAAGTTACATGTGTAAAGCTATTTTCTGGAAATTATATAAATAAAGAGGCTTCTGAGAATCTTCTCTTTTATCCACATGTAGCTAAAAACCAACGTGAGAGTTAAATGCCCCACATTTAGAATAAATCAAGCCCTACAGCAGCGGAGAAATCCTGAAGAAACAAACTTCCGCGATGAGGATGCAGTGTATTGATACATGCGCTGTAATGCAACGTAGAACGGTGAGCCTCACACTCTGTGCGGGGGAGGGGAGAGGTGCTGTTGGGGGTCAATGTTAAAAAAACAAAGGAAGAGGATTTGTTTGACAGGAGGAATGAAGGCTGTAGGAAGGTGGCAATAAGTTCTTGAAAGACTGATATTATTTGTAAGTTTTATTGTTCTGTGGCAAATATTAAAAAACACAAACTCGTAGAAATCTTAGAAAGTACAGAACATCATAAAAACGACAATAAAATCACCAGATGTGGAAATCATCACATTGGAGGATGTTACCAGCTGGGTACAATTTTAACAGGCAGTGATCAGAATGGAGACAATTTGGGGAGAACAAAGGCAGAAAGATGGGAAAGATGACTATATTCATGTGTTATTTAAATAACTGGAACAGAAAGGAGCGGAAGGTAACTCTGAAAGAGTAGAGGATTTGATCATAAAGATTGGAAATGTGAGGGTGAGCAGTGGGGAGCTACTGAAGGTTTTAGTGCAAAGGAAGGATGTTTGAAGCCCAGCTTAGAAAGATTAACCTGATGGTAGCACCAGGAAAAACTGGAGAAGGGAACGATGGAAGTTGAGAGCACTTAACAGTTTATTTTTGGGGGGAAGTCATGTATGTAATCCTAAACCAAAGAGAAAATAATAAATAGAAGAGGGATAATATGGGACACTTAATTGCAGGGATAATAAAATCCTGCACATCTTGCTTAACATTACAAATTCTCTTTGTGTGCTGTTTTTATCATCTTTCATTCTATTTTTCTTGTTTTGTAAGAGCTGTAATGTTGCAGGATTGTAGACCATCATTTTTGACAATTCTGTAAGAGTGGATAGCCTCTTAGTAAGTAAGTTGTTCTATCTTTGGAACAGAATACACAAGGCAATTAAGAATGAGTTCTTCACAAACTAAGAGGCAATGTTACAAAAAGATCAAGTTTTTACAAAAATTTGAACAAAGTCCCTGAAAAATTTAATTTTTGCCAAAAATAAAATAAATGGGTCATAAGGATTTATCAAATGTGAAGCTTTTTCTTGACTTCAATTGTTACATTAATAACAGTTTTTATAGTATTTCCTATAAATTATATGACTTAGAAATGATAGACAATTCAGCAAGTCATTTATATTTAAACTTAAGGGGAAAATGATGTTATGATGACAAGAAGTTTAGTACCATCTCTACATACATTTAATAAATTGCCTCGGTTTGCTTTGCATTTTTAGATATCGTCTGTTAATTTTTTTCCATGACTAGTGCTAAATGGTGTTATAATTCCTGCTGAAGATGAAAGAAACATTTAAGAGCCGTTAGAAGAGTTATTTGTGTAGGAACTCTGGCTTCTTTTCCCAGATCTGACCTAGGAAATATATGACCTCACGTTTCGTTTTTCTAATTTCTGATGTAGAAATTGAAGTTGAAGAAATTGTAGAAGCTGAAGAAGTCAGAGAAATTGAAAAATTGAAGTCCCCATCTGTATGTGTGTTTATATATACACTCTAGACGTTCCTTAAATGTATACACAGTATAAACATATGTAGAAAAAGTTTTCCACTAAATTTTGCAGGATATATTTGCAATGAACCACTGTAGGCATGCTTCCAGATCCCCTTGCATTCCTTAAACCACTGCCTTCTGCTGCCTTAGCCAATGACTGATCAATGAGGGAGGAGGAAAGCCCAGCTTCTTTGCCTAAGTGGGGACAACTCTGATGCCCAAATTACACTTCAGAGCTCTGCCCAAAGTTACCCTTCATGGAATTTTGCCCGACATGGCACCCTTCTTAGCTTCTTTTCTCTCCTTCCTTGTCCTGCATTCCATAGCTCCTTACCACTCTCTCCTGGGAGCACTTAATACTCTCCTGTACATGAATTCACTTCTCAGAGTCTAATTCTGGGGAACCCAACCTAAGACACTACAACCGAAACAACAAAAGTGAGCTAGTGTAAAGTTTACTGAAAACACATTGTCATCTTCTTTTAGAAAACCAGGCCATGGATATGAAAACAGTAACAAGATGACCATACAAATACATGAAAAATCATGGATTTAGTAAGAGCTTCTAAATGTGCTTTTCCAAAAATATTACCATGTCAAACTTAAAAGAAAACATTCAATGTGATTCACCCTAATCATAACTAATAGCTGCCATCTGTTGAATTCTTACCTATGATGATCACCGTTTTAGCATCTGTACATATCTCATGCCATTTAGTCTTCATAAAAATTCTATGATGGAGGTGTTTTCTTTATTTTTCATATGGTTAGAGTGTGGCTCTGAGATCATACAGCTTACCAAATACCTGAACCAGGATTCAAACCCAGATCTAATCTGAGACTAAAGTTCATAATCTTTCTACTTTGTCTCATTGACTATTTCTTCTATAAGAGCATCCTGCAAAATAGTGGGTGCCTATGTGTGTTGACTTACTATTGATTTTCCTCTGATATAGACAGGAAATGATGAGGTAGTATTTATCCAATGACTTTCAGCAAAGAACTTACTCTTTGCAAATAAAAGCCAAACTATTCCAATTACTTTGAAGTGTTAAAAAGCAAGTATTTTAAGAATGCCAAGATGTGTCTGGTTCTGGTTATGTTATGGAGGTGCCCATTAAGGAGGTCATCAACAACTTGCTTGACCAGCTAGTACAGGAAAGATAACAATAAACAATTATGAAAGTTCTGAGTCCAGACAGGGCTATTATGCTCGATATCCGAGGCTCACACATAACTACTTAGATTGTTTAGATGAGAACTCTGGCCAACCATTTTTCCGTGGTGGTCATTTCTTTTTTTTTTTTTTTTTTTTTGGTGGTCATTTCTGACTCCTGAAGTCCGATCAACTTATTAGATACCTATTATAGAAGGCAATCATGAAGCACATTCAGTTGTAATGTTTTATCTTTTATCTGTAACAGCTGTGAGAAAAAATCAAGAATGTCCATGCAAGTATGGCACAAGGAGCTGGAGTCATTTCGCTCTTTGTGGTCAGACACAACAACATATAATTCATATCAATCTTTGACACTGAAAGCAGCATAATTCAAGTGGAGGGCATTGTTTGTGTCTGGCCTTGCAAAATAAAAATCCCATCTTCACATCCTGGGAGCTCTCCCTTTAACCCTATGGAAGCAAATGCTTTTTATCCATGTAATAATTCTGCACCTGGTGTACTACCCTGAGGATTTTCTGTTGTACCTTAACAATTACTTGGGTGAAGAGACTCCATTTAAGAATGGATGCTGTATAGCACAGGGAGATCAGCTCGGTGCTTTGTGACCACCTAGAGGGGTGGGATAGGGAGGGTGGGAGAGAGACACAAGAGGGAGGAGATATGGGGATATATGTATATGTCTAGCTGATTCACTTTGTTATAAAGCAGAAACTAACACACCATTGTAAAGCAATTATATTCCAATAAAGATGTTAAAAAAAAAGAATGGATGCTATAACTGAATCACTTTGCTGTACAGCAGAAATTAACACAACATTGTAAGTCAACTATACGTAATAAAAAATAAATAAATAGCAAATGATCTATAAAAAAAATGGATGCTAATAAAGTTGAGTGAAGGAATGAATTGTTGAAGACAGGAAAGCTGAATTTTATTTCTGTACCAGTTGATTATTTTGGAATCAGAAGTAATTCATTCCCAATTGTCTCTGTAAACATGGAAAGTAATTGGATGTCATCATGGGTTGAATTATGTCCCCCCAAAAGATGTTGAGGTCCTAACCTCTTGTACTTATAAATGTGATCTTATTTGGAAATAGAGTCTTTGTAGAGGATTGAGTTAATTATTCATGGTATACCTCTTCAGAAAGTCTGCAATTCCCATTATTATTGTTTAGTAAGTCACTAGCCCAGCATTTAAGGCCCTCTATATTCCTAATTCTATGTACTACTTTCAACTTCATTTTTTTATAATATCACATATAAATCATCCATAGTCTAGTCAAGTTGATGTCCTCATAGTTCATTACACACACTGAGAAAATCCCCAACTTTCTGACTCTGTTTCTACCTTGTGGTGTGTTAAAAATGTCCTCTATTCTCTTCATTTTTCCAGGCCCTATCTTTACTTCAAGGTGCAATTTACCTCTCAGGATTCCCATAAGAATTTTCCAGAATGCACTGGAATGGGTAATGGTCTGATACTTTGAAATCCTATGTCACTCATTGCTTTGCATTATTTCTCTATCTAAATATGTTTTAAGTATGACTTTTTTGTGTATATCTTGTCTCTCTAACAAGTCTCAAAGTTATCTCTTCATAGTCTTACTATATAAACAATTATTACCCAACAAACATCAATTGACAGTAGTGACAGTGACAGTAATTGTCAATTTTTCAAGAAAATTGCCTGAAATTTAGAGATACCTATAAGAAAAGGGTAATCTCTCTATAGCTGTCTCACAAGGCAAATGAATCAGTGTATTATCTTAATGCCACAGATTGAGACAGATTAAATGGCTTCCCTAAAATTATCCCCAGTGTTCAACATAAGATGGTCAAGAAAGAGGCAGAACCTGAATACAAACTCAGTTCTTCTAACTCCAAGCCCAAGACTTAGTTAGTCATCTAGCATTTAAAAAACATGAATGGGGGTTTAAAATGAAGGAGACAAAAATAAAGATGTTTTGGGGATAACAAACATTTAATACCATACATCTGCCTCCAGTGTACCACCCAGTTTCTCTGACATAGAGAGGTTTTATTAATCACAGTATTTGTTAGAGAATATATAGAAAGGTATTACGTATTTTGTCTTTCTGTAGCATGTGGCCCTGAATGCCTAGTCAAATTTTATTGAGGAACGAACATGGACCTACTGAAGAGAACAAGAGATTTGGACAATTCCTAGGTGAGGACTTACAAGACCTGCTTAGTATACTAGAACACAATTCATTTGATCCATGGTGTAGGACGAATAGTGCTAAAAATGTAATTTGATGAATTACTTTCTGAAAAAACTTTAATTCAAAACTTGCTAGCACTTGTACAAGAGTCTTTATGAACAAATAATATATATCAGAGTGAGAGAGAACAAGAGTAGCACCTTGTATCCCCAGCCAAGATTTTCCACCCTTTCAAGAACTCAGATATAGCATGTCAATGGGAAGGAGCAATTATTGTTCTTGTACAAATATGGTGCGTGTAAGCAGGTAAGAGCTTAATAGGTGCCGTATTTTCCTATATGCCTGCTTTCCAAACATATAGATCAGCATAAGAGAAAATATGCAAGAATACATCAAGTTTGAAAAGTGCTTCACATACCCAAATCTACTTCTTTTCTTGGTTCTTAGTGCATTTTCCAGTCTAGGTTAACTTTATCTCCTCAGCACTGGAAAATTCAGTAGGTGAGTGTCTGAGTGAGAGTTAAAGTATGGACTGCAGTTTTGTTGCTGACAATATTAACAGTGTATTCCGACAAACTAAATGTGTCATTCTCTACAAATGAAGGAATTGAACAGTTCATGAATCTTTTTAAAAATCGCCAATTTATTTACTAGTGGGGAAAATCTCCTACTGCTTCTGCACACACCATCCCCTCCCATCAGTAAGAATCAAATCACGTTTTTTATATGCAGGGTTTGTAAACTTGGGTTAACAAACCTGCCAGGAGACATGAGGGAGTCCCAGTAATCGAGACTGAGAGAATATTAGCTGATTAAACAACAGCTCCTTCCCTTAACTACTTTTCATGATTCCTACCCACATCACTATGCTTTTTGAGATGATCACTGAATTCTCACCAAACTCATTAAACACACCTATGGTTTTTTCCTCACTTTATGCACTATACACTTATAAGAAAGTCCACAAATCTAGCAAAAATATTTTAATATAACTTATATGGTTTTGCTTGGGTATATGATGAACAAGGTGCCATTGTGTGTGTGTGAGCGTGTGTCTAATTTTTATCAGGCCTCTCCCTTCTCTCTTTAGGTTCATCTTTCTGAAACTGTCTTATTTCAGCATTAATTTTTTAAATATGTAATTTTTTTAAATTTTACACTTTTATCTTGTGCTTTTCACTAATGATATGGGAAAGGAATTTTTTAAAAAGCTAACCACACCAAAAAGCATGAAGATTGAGCAAGCTGTAATAGATATAGATATCCTATAATCAACAGAAATGCTCTATGAAACTGTTTCCATTCCTTTACATTCACAGAAAGTTCAAGAAAACTTCTTTTTCATTATCAATTTTAAGCTGCAAACAGGCAGATTTAAAAAGGCAGGGAGACCATTACTGTCCGAGAGAATTCATGTTTCTCATGTAGGGGTGAAATGAGAACTATATCCTGAGCTTTCCTGGAAAGAAGCCACTATCTTCCACAGAGGTCTGGTGGGGTTTCCTGAGCTTTTTCCTGGCAATAGTCAACTGTTGTTTATGGGACCATGCCAAGACGCCATGGGGTTGAGGGGCTTTCATTTGGACGGATGGCCTGTCTGGCCCTCTCCTTGGTGCTGGCTGTTTCCACAAGGCACTTGCTTCTCCAGGCTTTGTTTTAGTAAGGCCAGGCTGGAAAAAGGCCACTCTGCATGGTCCTTGATGAATTAACATCCCCAAATGATTTCTTGGCTTTGTTACTTCGACCTGAACCACCTCCCTACAAACCTTTCCTAAATTGCTGCAGCCTCTCGGCACCTAAATTCTATCTTTCCCTTGGCACACAGCACATTTTGTATGGCTTTGGAATTCAGCGTGTGTGTGGTTTGGTTTCTACTGGGTTTGTAAGTCATATTTGAGTGAGCACTTGCAGATTGCTTTATACCTAGAGCACCTAGTATGTAGTAAGTCCTCAAAAACTATTTTTTGATGATAGTATTTTCCTGTCATCTTCTCAGGAAGCAGAACGTATAATTTTTATATTATAAGATTCTGTCATATTCAGAAAATATTTGAGATCATAGGTCTAGGTGTGTGGCCCTCAATCTACATTATATTTATCTTTCCCTTCCTTTTTTAATAATTGCACAAAACTTCTGATCCTTCCCTGTTTCCCTCTGCCTCTTTCTCAGATATTAGCACACACACACAAACTGATACAAACTTCACACACATATGCTCATCTGTCAACAGGATTCTATGAGTAGTGGTTAAGAGCACAGAATCTGAAGCGAAACTGATCATTCCTGTGCCAGCTCCCATAATTAGTATCTATGTGACAGTGAGCAATTTTGTTAGTATCTCTCTGCCTCAGTTTCCTCATCTATAAAATGGGGTTGATAATGAAAACTAACCTCATAGTTTGTTGAGTTAATCATGTAAAACTTCTAAAAGAAGTTCTGGCTTCTAATGAGTTGTATCTTTATATTGTCCACTATTATTATTTTGGAGTGTCTTAGATAAGATGTTACTTCTCCCTCTCTGGATCACCATATCAGATCTGATTTCCCAAATGTTCAATCTCAAATTATTGAAGAAGTGGCAGCGATAGTAGAGGCAAGAATCTAAATTAAAAAGCTAGGTGTTCTTCTTCTTGACGGAGGGAGTCCAAATCACCAACATTTAGTTTTTTAATAGAAAAGACGCTAGTCATGAAAGAGCAAATGATTTAAATAAAGAAGTTTATTTGGACCACAGAGAGGTTTATAACTCCTTTGTACAATTTGGATTTTATATGGCTTTGCACAATCACTTCTCTTGAAAGTTTGTGTTTGGAACAGCTTATCTGAAGAGCTGATATTGGATACATAGAAGTATTAGTGAGTCACAGTAGGAAAAGGTCCAAGGAAAAAGATAACCAATTTTTAGGTGCAATAGTTTGGTGCTAAAATGATGCTTTCTGTTGTTTCATCTTTGTACTATTTCTTGGTTTCCCCCATGAAAAGCTTGCTAGTGGATGAATAGCAGATCATCAAATGCTCAGTATTTAACATGGTTTTGAAAGGACCTAAAGTAATGGCTGAAAGTGAGGTGGAAGACTTGAAGATCATAGCAAATGAGGCTTTAGGGTTTAGCTTCAACGCAGGCATATCTTTGGCAGTGATAACTCTGCCTTACTTGAAGGTTCCCCAAATTATTCCTATCAATGGGGATTTGTATCTTGTACTGTGGCATAAACCCAGAAGCATGACTCCTGAGGTTATCTAATAATTGACACCTGTTCTAATTCTGCAGGCGGTGTCACATTGTTCTTGGAAAACTGAAGTTGATGTGGTGAACTTGGCCCAGGTGAGAATGTCTGCAGTATTTGTCCCAGCAAGCATGTATACTGGACTTCTCCAGCTTTATGTGTATAATGGTCAGTCTGGAAGTAAAAGGTTATGTTTATAGGAGACCTCACTTAGAAGTCATTCCAGTTATTTATGGCTAAATAACAAACCATTCCAAAATTTTGGGGCTTAAAGCATCAACAAGGACTTATTTTGCTCATGAATTTACATCTAGGCAGGAGTTGGCAGGGTGGCTTATCTTTCCTCTGTGAGCATCAGCAGAAGTGGCTTGACTAGGACTGGAGGATCCATTTCTCACATGGCTGGAAAGTTACAGTTGGCTGGCAGCTGGGAACTTAGAGCTGTAGGCTGGGAATTTTCTTCATAGAGTACTACTGGAAGCTGAGCTCTAGGAATGAGTGTTTCAAGATGTCTGGTCAGAAGGTGCAAGGCTTCTTATGGCCTTGACTTGGAAGACCCTATCATATTATATTAGTAATTAAGAAAGTCATTAAGACAAGTCCACATTCAAAGGGAGGGGAATTAGACTCTATTTTTAATCTACTGACGAAGTTATCATTCTCAGATTTCTACTTATCAGTGAGGCTATTGATGATCTCTCTAGTATATATACTCATGGTGTTGATTTCTTTCTGTTTGTTTTAGACAAAATCTTGTTTGATATCCCAAGAAGTCTTTCTGGTCTTTTTGTCTGTCTTCCTCCCATTGACATTTGACAATAACATCATCTGCATGTTTCCACATATATCTCTATCTTTTAATTGGTGTATTGAGACCACTGACATTTAAAGTGATTATTGATATAATTGAATAAATACTTACCATATTTATCAGTGTTTTTTACTTGCTCTTGTTCCTTGTTTTTATTTTTGTTTTCCACACTTTTTCTGCCTTTTTTGTTTTTTTTGTTTTGTTTTTTTGTTTTGTTTTTTGCGGTACGCGGGTCTCTCACTGTTGTGGTCTCTCCTGTTGCAGAGCACAGGCTCCGGACGTGCAGGCTCAGCAGCCATGGCTCACGGGCCCAGCCGCTCCGCTGCATGTGGGATCTTCCTGGACCAGGGCATGAACCTGCGTCCCCTGCATCGGCAGGCGGACTCTCAACCACTGCGCCACCAGGGAAGCTCCATTCTGCCTTTTGTGGTTTTAATTGAGCATTTGTGTGTGTGTGTGTGAGATGGAGTTTATTTATTTATTTTACATCTTTATTGGAGTATAATTGCTTGACAATGGTGTGTTAGTTTCTGCTTTATAACAAAGTGAATCAGTTATACATATACATACGTTCCCATATCTCTTCCCTCTTGCATCTCCCTCCCTCCCACCCTCCCTATTCCACCCCTCCAGGCTGTCACAAAGCACCAAGCTGATCTCCGTGTGCTATGCGGCTGCTTCCCACTAGCTATCCACCTTATATTTGGTAGTGTATATATGTCCATGCCACTCTCTCACTTTGTCACAGCTTACCCTTCCCCCTTCCCATATCCTCAAGTCCATTCTCTAGTAGGTCTGTATCTTTATTCCTGTCTTACCCCTAGGTTCTTCATGACATTTTTTTTCTTAAATTCCATATATATGTGTTAGCATACGGTATTTGTCTTTCTCTTTCTGACTTACTTCAGTCTGTATGACAGACTCTAGGTCTATCCACCTCATTACAAATAGCTCATTAATTGAGCATTTTATAATTCATTTTCTCTGTTTTCTTGGCATATCAATTATGTTTCTTTTAAAATATTTGTCAGTGGTTGCCCTAGAGGTTGCCATATGCATTTACCATTAATCCAAGTCTACTTTCAAACAACATTACACCACTTCATGGGTAATGCAAGTGCCTTAAAATAACAAAATATTTCTAAGTCTTCACTTCATTACTGTTACTCATTTTACTTATGCATAAGCATACAAAAGCATATATACATGCTTATATATCCTATGTTCTGTGACATCAATCAAGACTAAGAAAAATAAAAGATTTTTGTTTTACCTTCACTCATGCCTTCTTTGATGCCCTTCCCTTCTTTTTGTATATCTGAGTACCTGACATAATTTTATTTTTCTTCTGAAGAACTTCTTTTTAACATTTCTTGCAAGGCAGATCTACTGGCAACAAATTCCCTCAATTTTTGATTGTTTGAGGAAGTTCTTATTTCTCCTTCACTTTTGAAGGATAATTTCACGAGGTACAAAATTCTATGTTGGTGTTCTTTTTCTCCCAACACTTTAAACATTTTACTCTATTCTCTTTTTGCTTGTATTGTTTCTTCAGATGTAATTCTTATCTTTGTTCCTCTGTAGATATTTTTCCCCTCTGGCTTCTTTCAAGATTTTTTCATCTTTGATTTTCTGAAATCTGAAGGTGGTATGCCTTGGGGTTTTTTTTGTTTGTTTGTTTGTTTTTTTAGCCCTTATTCTGCTTGGTATTCTCTGAGCTTCCTGTGTCTATGGTTTGGTGTCTGGCATTAATTTGAGGAAATTCTCAGTTATTATGCCTTCAAATATTACTTCTGTTCCTTTCTCTCTTTCTTTTCCTGATACTCCATTACACATATATTATGCCTTTTGCAGTAGTCTCTCAGTTCTTGGATATTCTGTTATTTTTTT
Organism: Stenella coeruleoalba; assembly: GCF_951394435.1. NCBI lineage: Eukaryota > Metazoa > Chordata > Mammalia > Artiodactyla > Delphinidae > Stenella > Stenella coeruleoalba. The sequence continues at coordinate 38,872,238 of NC_137148.1, forward strand.
CAGCCTTTTTTCTCTTTGATTTTCAGTTTGGGGAGTTTCTACTGTCATATCCCCAAACTCAGAGATTCTTAGGTCAGCCTTTTCCAATCTACTAAGGAGTTCATCAAAGGTATTCTTTTTTCTTTTTTTTAATTTTATCATCTTTATTGGGGTATAATTGCTTTACAATGGTGTGTTAGTTTCTGCTTTATAACAAAGTGAATCAGTTATACATATACATATGTTCCCATATCTCTTCCCTCTTGCATCTCCCTCCCTACCACCCTCCCTATCCCATCTCTCCAGGCGGTCACAAAGCACCGAGCTGATCTCCCTGTGCTATGCGGCTGCTTCCCACTAGCTATCTACCTTACGTTTGGTAGTGTGTATATGTCCATGCCTCTCTCTCACCATCAAAGGTATTCTTCATTTCTGTTACAGTATTTATGATTTTTAGCACTTCTTTTTGATTCTTTCTTAGAATGTCTACCTCTTCACTTACATTATCCATCTATTCTTTCATGTTGTCTACTTTTTCCATTAATAAGCTAAAGCCCTTAGCTTACTCACCATAGTTTAAAAACATTTTAGTATGATAATTCCAACATTCCTGTCATACCTGACTCTGATGCTTGTTTACTCTCTTCAAACTGTGTTATTGCTTTTTATTGTGTCTTATAATTTTTTGTTGAAAGATGGACACAATACACTGCATAAAAGAAACAATGGTAAATATGTCCTTACTAATGTGTGGTAAGGTGTAGGGGTAGGGGAAGTATTCTCTGGTACTATGATAGGTCTCAGTCTTTTGGTGAGCCTGGACCCTGGACTGTGAACTTTGCCAGAGATTCTCAGGTTTTCCCTTCTTTAGTTAGGACAGTATAGCTAGAGGGGACTGCAGTTGGTTATTTTCCTTCCCCAAGTTAACTTAGGCTCTGATAAAACCTCATCAGTTTAGACTTTGGTAAAAGAATTTCTCCTGAGGGCAGCCATTATTAAGAACAAAATCCTCTGGTGTATGGTAGTTCTATTTTTAGTTTTTTAAGGAACATCCATACTGTTCTCCACAGTGGCTATATCAATTTACATTCCCATACATGGAATCTAGAAAAATAGTACAGATGAACCTATTTGCAGGGCAGGAATAGAGACGCAGATGTAGAGAATGGATGTGTGGACACAGGTGGGAAGGGGTGGCTGGGATGAACTGGGAGATTAGGTTTGACATAAATACACTACCATGTGTAAAACAGATAGCTAGTGGGGACCTGCTGTATAGCACAGGGAGCTCAGCTCGGTGCTCTGTGATGACTAGATGGGTGGAATGGGAGGGGAGGGCCACGCGGGAGGGGTTATCCTTATACATATAGCTGATTCACTTCATTGTACAGCAGAAACTAACACAACGTTGTAAAGCAATTATTCTTCAATAAAAAATTTTTTTAAAAAAAGAACAAAATGCTCTGGTGTATTTCAAAGTGGCTCTCTTTCCCCTCCCTCTGCCAGAACATGAGAGGAGTTTTCTCCGTTATTCAATGTGAGGACGTGGTAGAACCCTGGAGATAAAACTCACTGAAGCGTGGGGCCTCCTATGACTGGGTCCCACTGGAGTTCTTAACCCTCAGACTTGTCCACCCTAAGTCTCCAGTCCAATGGAGGTTTCTGCTCAGGGATTTCTGCTCAGTTAAGTTGTGATTCCCTGTGTTCACCTGTTGACCTCTCTCCAATTTGGGGGGCAGTAGTTTGCTCTGTGACCTCTTTCTCTGATGGATCTAAAAAGAACCGTTGATTTTTCAGTTTGTTCAGCTTTTTGCTTGTTGTTAGGATGGAGTGGCCACTTCCAAACTCCTTACATGCTGATGGGAAACCACCAGTCCCAATTCATTACCTCTTTAATGGTTAATATCTGAATTTCAAGATAAGAAATTAGACACTTAGATATTTTCCTGGGAATAGCTACCAAAATAGAAATTTTAAGTAAATTATGATTTTGAATTATATTAGTTTAATAAATGTTTGAAGAACATATTGAGGGGAGTTTGGAAAATATTTCCACTCAGTGCTGTCTACTCTATACCAGCATGTACAGTTTGAACGTGAGGTAAGATAAGGGGAAAAAAGGAAAGAAGAAGCAACATCAAAAACAATGAACAGAGGGGTGAGATGTCCACCAGACACTTGCTACTGGGGGGAAATTCGTATTCTCTTATTCTTACGACTGAATATATGAGTATATCATAAAAGTAGACATTCAATTAGAAGAGAAGTAAAATAAAGCAAATTGTGACTTCTGTAGTGACTAATGCTGGCTAATGACTAATGACTAACCCTCATTTCTTTAATTTCATAAAACTAATGCCTGAGTCTTTTCTCATGATTTTCATGTCTATGAAAAAAGTACTGTTGATGCCTTAATTCTAACGTGGAGAATAGTCACATGGGTGCTTGTACTTCTAACCACTGGGAAAGGAGTGTGTTATCTTCCAGGGCAAAACTGTCTTATTGTTGCAGTCATTGTGGCTGGTGTTGAATCCTTGGGAGCAGGCAGCATGTGGCACAGCTTGACCTTTCGGATCAGGCAGATTAAGAACATTCTATTTTCCACCCAGTCAATGCAGGGCCCATGGTTAATGATTACTTAGAGCATAAATCCCACAGCTGATTTGCTGTCATTTGGAAATGATCAGAGCCCATGTCCAGCAAAATCTGGCAGTGACATTTTTGGCAAGCTCTTTCAATAACAGATGTTTTCAGAAATGAGGGAGAGCAAGCCAGGATTGAGGGTGGGGGCCTGGGCGGGGTCTGAGGGGGTGAAAGGAAGCAGCATATGTTTTACGTCAAATTTACTTTGCTTATGGTTTGACCATGTACCCTCATTCTTTCAAAATGATGGGTTGATAGTGGAGACTTGGAGTGTGGTCATACATTACACGTCACTACTAGGATGGAAGAGTATTGTCTGCTTTCTTACTCCGAAATAATTTCAACCACCTCAGGCAATAACTTTTTCTTAATATTCATCAGGATACTTTTTTAGGTCACTAAAAGGGGAAATCTGCAATGCTCACCTTTATTAAAATAGAGAAAAGGATATAGAGGAGTAGAATTAAGGTGAAGAGTCATAAAAATAAGAGAATATGAATTTCTCCCCAGTAGCAAGTGTCTAGTGGATATCTCGTCCCTCTGTTCATTGTCTTTGTTGTTGCTTCTTCTTTCTTTCCCCTTGTCTCACCTCACATTCAAACTGTACACGCTGGTATGGAGTAGACAGCACTGTGTGTCTACTGGATAAAGGGCTTAGGCTGAGCTGGGGTAGACTAAGGTTTCTAGCCTGTGAGGTTTTCTTGATGGCTTTCATCAAAGCCTGGCAACCTATGTCACCCTACATTGAGATGTGTTCCAAAAACACAATGCATGCAGCTAGATAGCTGATCAAAATTGTAAGGGAGCCAGAGTTAGCTTTTGATCCTGCTCATATTTCTTTTTTGGAACTCTTGCTTTGCTGACTTTCAGTCACACAGATCCCAAGAGTGGCCCATCTATCACTGTCCAGATCCACCAACTCCACCTAAGGCTACTCTTAACCAAGTGCTTCATACTCGAAAACGAAATCTCTGGTGTTCATCAACTCACCTTCGATCTATCTTCTTATTATTCTCTGAGCTCTGCTAATATCAAGACTGTATTTATTTGGATCTATGATTATATTCATAAACATCAAGTTATGAATGACTGACAGGCAACTCTTTCTGAAGTATCCACATGTAAAACAAGTCCTTATTAGAATAAATTATTCTTGAATAATAAGATGACTAGATTGGAAGATGAAGAAAGAGCACACCTATAAGACATTTGATAATTTTTCTCCCTCTCTTGTTATATGTACAAGTTAAACAGCTGTATTGAAATGACCTTAAAGTATAAACACAGATAATGTAAAACTGATATAGAAACACTGCCTTCATTGACATGTAGTTCCCATCAGATCCAAATCAGCTGCTCAATTTGTTGCCATCTCCCAGTAAGTGGGAAGAGAAGGGAAAATACGTATTGTTTCTACTCCCATTCCATTGATCAGCACATAGTCACAGGACCTCACAAAATTTCAAAGAAGCCTGGGAAACATACTCTCTTGCTAAGAAAAGATATTCTTAGACAAAACTACCATGCTTTAAAGACTGTGACCATTACGTTATCAAAGAAAAGGAGAGTGGTTAGTGTTAGATAAATACAAGCACTACAGCATTTGGTCCAGAAGACAGTGCCATTAGATAGATTTTATGTTGGTTAAACTATATTACCCAGAGAGTTTTGAGTCCTATATTGATTGCAATCTGACATGGTTACTTCTTGAGGTAAGCCAAGAAAAGCTTCACTTGAGCATTACCCCATGTACCACAAAAACAAAGATAGAGAATGTGTTCTCATCAACTTTGAAGATGACATAAATGTGAGTAGGGAAACTAGTTCACAAGGTGAGAGAATCCAAATTCCATAAAATCTGGGCAGATTGAAATAATGAGCTGAAATTAAAAAGATGGGAATTAATAAATATTAAATGGAAAGTGGCTTTAAGCTCAAAACAACTATACAAATATGGAATGACTTGGCAGTTCATGTGCTAAGGATATGAGTTTCCTTAAGCATAATCCATAAGCATTAGTATTGAGGCATAGCTGCCCAAGGAGTAAACACATTTTTTAAAAGGCAAGTAATGATTCTACTGAAGTCTGCATCAAATTGAACACATAAATGCCACATTTGAAGGGGCCTTCAACAACATAGAGCACACATATAAAAGGACAATTATTTCATATCTGGAATGATTGAAAGAACTACGAATATTTTGGAAAAGACGAGGTTTATGACAGACAATGAATGATAACAATCTTCAAGTATTTGAAGAACAGAATATGTAATCCTTTAGCACCAAACTGGAACATTTGGGTTATACAAAGATAGATTTTCAATTCAGTATAGGAAAGTTATTTCCAATAGTAAAACTTTAAAAAATGGTATATCTTTGGGGTGAGCAATGTTTCTAATCTGTATTTTTTCATAACTTCCAAAGTTTCTTCCAACTCAGAGATTCTATAATACCATTATGTATTTTTGAGCAAAGTGATTCCTTCAATTCTGCATATGCATGGATATACAGGCATATATACAAACATGCACACAAACAGTCCATTAGACATAGGATAAATGGCACTCATATTGGTTTCCTGGTAGGGTGCACTACATAACTACTACCTCCACCAACCTTTTATCCTTGCCGTGACTTTCCCTTCTATAAGGGGTTAATTAAAACATAACCATGGTTGCTGGTGTAGTATCAAGGAGTAGACAGTATGCAGCTTTGAAAACTAAAGAAACTACTGCAAGTAATTAGAAAGCCAGAATGCATTCTTTCACTCCAGTTTCAAGACTGTAGATATGATCACATGGTTCTTACTTTATCATTGGGGTGGAGTGGTATAAGCATTCTAAACTTAACATCACATGACTTGAGTTTGAGTCCTTGACCTTGGATATTTTTAGTCCCGTGAATTTTGTCAAATCACTTAGTCTCTCTTCTCCTTGATTTCTTCATGTTTAAGTGAGAATAATGACTGTCTTATAGTATTATCCTAAATGTCAAATGAAATAACCATGAAAAATCTTCTGTAAATTCTATACCAGTAACGTATTATTAATCCTTTTCCCGGAACACTGAAGTGTTTTCAAAGACTAAATTTTTTCTTATTCTGAATTTCTTATTTATCCTGTGGATTATCTGAATCCTCTTTTCAATTTCAGTCTGGCTTTTCCCTGCCACTTGTCACACATCTGGACCATTTTTTCCATTCCCATGTCTGTTCCCTCATCCACTCCCATCAATGACTGATTTCTCAAATTAAAATTCATTTTTAACATTAGATTAAGAAAAAGAACACGGTGGGGGGGGGAAAGTGGCTGTAAAATAGCATATAAGCAGAAAGCCAGATATAACTGCTCTTTAAGTTAATGGAAGCATCGAACAAACTCAAAGAGCAGCAAGTTAGCTAGAGCTCAGAACCTAGAAGGGTTTGGGCTTCCCTGGTGGCGCAGTGGTTGAGAGTCCGCCTGCCGATGCAGCGGACACAGGTTCTGTGACCCGGTCCGGGAAGATCCCACATGCCGCGGAGCGGCTGGGCCCGTGAGCCATGGCCGCTGAGCCTGCGCATCCGGAGCCTGTGCTCCGCAACGGGAGAGGCCACAACAGTGAGAGGCCCACGTACTGCAAAAAACAAAAAACAAAACAAAAAAAACCTAGAAGGGTTTGGAGGATTCCAAACATCATAAACTACGTAGTATCTAGAATAACCAACAATTTGCCAGTAAGGAAGCCCTCGGTCACCACCATGCCCCACACACCCTTCCTTATATTTTGTTGCCGCTTCGCCTACCTTGGCTCCAGTAGCTTTTGTGCCTGACATCAGATAATCACTTTCATCTTCTGGGGCATGTCTGTGAGTGTGTGTCTTCTCCCAGGAACAGAAGCAGATGGAAAAGTGGAAATCTGAAGTGAAAAGGGCTGGATATTCATTTCTCACAAGTGGCAGCAGGGGCCATTGTAGCGACTAGGGTGTCCATGCCAAGAGGCAGGAAGAGTCCAGCAAAAAGACATGAACAAAGGTATAAGTGTTACCTCTGTAGGAAGTGGAAACTGTTCCTGGCAGATGCAGAAGGAAAATCAAGGAGAAAGATGGTCACCCTATCCTACCTGAGGTACAAGCTTAGCCAGCTAGAATCAAAGGTCTAAAGTGCATTAATGGTGGCTATCAATGACCTTGCTAGGCTGCTACGGAGAACACAAGTTCACTGGAAGGACTAATGAGCATTCTAGGTATCTTCTTTTTAAAATGAGAATTAGGGTAGTACAATTTACAATTTAAATTACTGGCCTAGCAGAACACCACTTTAAAAAGGGACTCTTCTTACATACAGCTGGCCAGTAGGCACATGAAAAGATGCTCAACATTGCTAATTATTAGAGAAATGTAAATCAAAACTACAGTGAGGTATCACCTCACACCGGTCAGAATGGCCATCATTAAAATTCTACAGATAATAAGTACTGGAGAGGGTGTGGAGAAAAGGGGACTCTCTTGCACTGTTTGTGGGAATGTAAATTGATATAGCCACTGTGGAGAACAGTAAGGAGGTTCCTTAAAAAACTAAAAATAGAACTACCATATGATCCAGCAATTCTACACCTGGGTATATATTCGGAAAAGACAAAAACTAATTTGAAAAGATACATGCACCCCAATGTTTATAGCAGCACTATTTACAATAGCCAAGATATGGAAGCAACCTAAGTATCCATCAACAGATAAATGGATAAAGAAGATGTGGTTCATATATACAATAGAATATTACTCAGCCATAAAAGAAATGAAATAATGCCATTGGCAGCAACATAGATAGACTTAGAGATTACCATATTAAGTGAAGTCAGACAGAGAAAGACAAATATCATATGATATCACTTATATGTGGAATCTAAAAAAATAATACAAGTGACCTTATTTACAAAACAGAAACATACAGACATAGAAAACAAATCTGTGGTTACCAAAGCGGAAAGGGGAGGAGGGATAAATTAGGAGTATGGAATTAACAGATACATATCACTATATAAAGTAGATAAACAACAGGGATTTACTGTGTAGCACAGGGAACTATATTCAGTATCTTGTAATAGCCTATAATGGAAAAAAATCTGAAAAAGAATATATAGTTCAATAAAATAAAACAGATTCTTCTTCCATAAGTAATCTAAAAATTTCTCTATGATTTAGAAAGGACAATTGAAAACTGATGTCCAAAGCTGGTTACATGAAAGCATCGTCTCAGTCTTCTTTAGGTCGGGTGAAGCTTTGGGGCTTAGAGCTCATTATGAATGTAAAATTTTGTATGAAATTGACCAACCCTATATATCAGCATATTCTTCATCTAGGGTACAAGGAGGGTCACAGTCCTTTAATTGCAAATGACAGTTTTCAGAATGTGAATGCATAAATGGAGATTGGCAAAGAAAAGTGATACTTGAAGTATTCTTTAAGCTTCAGGTTTTTGTTATTAACCCCAAAAGTTATAGTTGAAACATTAATAAAATTTATATTCATTGAACCAGAAAGGAAATTCTGGGGTTATATTACACATTTCAGCTATATGTGCAACATTTTATAATACTTCTCAGAACTTCAGAAATATCTTAAGCCTCCCCCCGCCGACTCCTCTAATCCAAGTTAATTATTCATATCTCTGTGTTCCTATGATGTCTTGTACATATGTTAATTATAGCACTAACCACATTGAACTTAACCATTTAAGCATGTCGTTTTTCCATGTTAAGTAGTGCTAAGACTAAGGGAATTCCATTTCTTGAATGTGATCCACAGTCTCATATCACTTTTATCATTTATTCATTGCTCAGTGAATTGTGCCAAACATTATTCCGGGCACTAGGTATGGCTCATGGGAGGTATTTGAGGAGTAAACATAGAAACATATCTTTAGAATTCAAAAAGATACATACTATTTTAAGAAAGCAATCTTTATTTTCTGAAAATCAGAAAGACCTCACAGAGAAAGTAACACCTGAGATGAGTTGGGAGGAAAGATAAGATTTTGCAGGTAGAGGGTTCAAGGAGAGTGTGGAAACATCACAGGCACATGGCAATGCAATTATACCATCTCATTTTACCCATTAGCCTTTGAGTTTCTCAGAGCCAGAGACAGTGTTTTACTCATTGTGTTAGCTTGCTAGGGCTACCATAACAAGGTACTACAAACTGGGTGATTAAAAACCAAAGAAATTTATTGTCTCACAGTTCTGGAGACTAGGAGTGCAAAACTGAGGTTTTGGCCAGGGCATGTTTTCTGTGGAGTGTCTGGAGGAGGATCCTCTCTTGCTTCTTCCAGCTTCTGGTACCACATGCATTCCTTGGCCTGTGGCAACATAACTCCAATCTCTGCATATGACCATTCTCTCCCTGTAGACAACGTGATGTCTCTACATTATCTTCCTTCTCTGTATGACTTTGTGTCTTCACGTGGCATTCTACTCTTTCTGTGTCTGTGCCAAGATTCCCCTATTCTTCTAAGGCCATTATTTATATTGGATTAGGGCCCACCCTAATGACATCATCTTAACTTGATGACAGTTGCAAAGACCCTATTTCCAAATAAGTTCACATTCACAGGTACCCAAGATTAAGACTTCAACATATCCTTTATGGGGACACATTTCAACCCTTAACACTCAAATTTACCACCCAAATATCTATCAATGAATCTACCAAATTCTAGGCACCTGGTACATGCTGGCTAAATAAAATGTCCTTACATCCTACTGAAATCCTCACACTGTCATTTAAAATTATATGGTTTACTATTGATTCAGGAAAACTGAGAAATTAATGACTATTATTATATGAAAATATTCAACCTACTTAAAAGTTGTATTGTCACCCTTAGCCATGTCTTTCTCTAGTTAAACTATTCAAACACTTTTCCATATAAATCCTATTTTCTAGCTCTTCAATCATCTTTGTTACCCCTCTGTATCCTAAAATTGAACTTGTAGTTTATCCTTTCAGAAATATATTTTGGGCTACTTCGGACCTATGCAATATCATTTTTCCTAAACACTTGTTCCCTTTCCTTTGTAAAATATTTTTCCATGTAGTTAACATGAAGACATTGAATGCTTTATAATAACTTTGGGGTTTGAATTTAATAATTTTTCAGGAGGAATTATCAAAAATATGGCCAGAGAATTCATCTATGAACTTGTTGACTTTTTTATACTTTAAAATGAGAAAAAGTCACATCAAAAACCATTGAAGTTGAACTGGTGTGTTTCACCTAACCTCCCAAGATAACTTTTCGGTTGTGTTTGATTAAACTCTGTGAGTCACACTGCTCTCTCTCAGTTCAGGGCTCTTTGCTACCTATGGGTCTTATTTTACATCAGGAGCAGCTGAATTTCACACCTATATTTGCCACCCTTCTGGATCCTTCCTCCTGAGCTTATTAACACCATCCAGCAGCTACCTTGAAGATATACTGCCAGGAAAAATAAATGTTTTCTGCAAGGAGCAAAAAAGTTTTCTACTCCCATATGTCAGCACTTCAGATCAGGCCTATTGCCAAAAATTAATAGCATTTAAACAACAGTTTATTCAGGTGAGAGTTACAAAAATGCCCCTCTTCTGAGATGATTCACCAGATCTTATTATTCAAAAGTGAGAAGAAAATTGGTTGATTTTGCATCAGAAAACTGAACACACTGAAAATGAAGCTAGAGATCTGATTCCTAGTCCAAGTTTCACACATAACTTGCTCCTTAACAACGAATTTTCACATGACCTTTCAGCATCTCCATTTTCTCACGTGTAAAATTAAGAGAATACCATCCTTTTACCTACTGATTATGAGGATAAAGAGAAATCACATGCAGAGTCAATCTAAAATTATAAGGCACTGAGCATGTTTCAGATATTAATATTCCAACTTAGAATTTTAAAAACGCTAAAATCTATAAATCAAGAAAAGTGACAAAAGAGCATCATTGCTGATTAATGGTTATTCACCATTCTGTGTCTGAATTTTGGGAAATTATCTATTTATGTTCTCTTTGTGTGCGGACTTTCAACCCAGAATATAATATGAAAATTTCATATTATTATTGCCTTACGTTTTTTTCTGACAAATCTTACAATACTTTGGAGGAGAAAACTATATAGTATATAGTATATACACCATATACTATATACTTTGGAGGTGAAAACTATATACTCAACTTTGAGTTGAGAAAACTCAACTTTTGGTGAGTTGAGTTCAAGGTCATAGAAAGTCACATATCCAAGATCCTGGGCTGAGGGGTAATAAACTTATTACAGCACTCACTCCTGACTTGAGATGGTTGCCATCTAGAAATAAAAAAGTAATCTTGCGTATAGAATTCAAACAAGTGGAACCAGCCATGATTGTAATAAGGAAAAGTAAAAATGGCTGTAACACTGAATCCTGTTTTAGTACCAAGTTATCAATAAAGCTGATGAAGGTCACCTGATTTGAGAAAATATTCTGACACAGTTTTGACAGACAAGCATAGATCAAATACAAGAGTCAACAAAAGTATGAATAGTGAGACTGTGCATAATTTTTATTTTATTGATATTTTAGCTTCTCTATATTTCCTAATTTTGTTATGATGTACAATATTTACCTGTGAAATTTAAATAAATAAGTTAATTAATTGATTAATCACCACCCAATCTTTAAGGCCAAACATTAACATCATCTCCTTCATGAAGCCTTTAGCAACTCCTTAGTCAACAATAATAGCCTTCTTGTTTGAATTATAGCTATTTGATAATATTTTATTTTTCTTACAAACTCAAAAAATTGCTTCCACAAATTCAGTTCAATGAATGTCCAGGGTCTGTATTAGGTTTATATTTGTATGCCCCTGTGTGCCTAGCACAGTGCCTTGTAATAAACATTTATTGAATTTGTTGAATTGAGAAGGTCATGATGGCAAAATATGATAAATCATTGGCATCAACTACAACCATTTGATTACAGAATGAGAAAACTAACATATAAAGTGTGAGAGGTTTTTAAAAAGCATTTGAAAATACACTTTGAAAGAGGTATTAAAATGAATGAACAGCCAGTAGGAGTTTTTGGGTAGAGGAATGATGTGCTCTATGCATGAATTCAGCTCCAGATAAATATACTTAACTGTCTGACAGAAAATGTCACCATAAGATATTAGAACTCAGAGAGAAGACAGAGATTCAAACTATCGAGAAATCAATGTGATGAGTATTCTTGAAGAGGTTACGACTTTCAAAAAGCTATTTGAAATTGTTATTAGCAATAGTATTCTGGAGGGAGAAATGTGATTGTGTGATATTCTGAGGTGATAAGTTGTCTTATCTGGGACCCGAGAGGCCAAAGGAAGAGTTAGTAGGAAAAATGCACCTGATATATGTCCTTAAACTTTGTGCGGTTTGTTCTGGCATTTGAATACACATTAAAATATATGTCTACAAACAGAAGGTCTTTGTTATTCAGTGATAACCTTGCTGCTTCCTCAACTAGTCCTCGAGATATAAAGAGGGTTATTTTCTGCTATAAAGGTCACTCTTCTGTTCATGCTTCATCACACAGAATACTGACGATTAGGGTTCTCCATTCTCTGGCATGGGACACAGATCCCCCCCTTTCGACATTGTAAAGTAATTCTGGCCATAGAAGACACAAAACACTTAGGTCATATTGTTTAGCTCAATATGCTACCTTTGGTTCGTAAGCGATACACAAGGCGACACACTGCTTAGATCCTCCTTCAATAAAGAACTTGTAGCCTGAGCTACTTAGAGTGCTGTCAGCAAATATCCTTCAGCTATCTGCCCCTTTATGCATTGCTTCAGCTGCAGAAAGCCACCTTGGCCAAGTTCACACCCTTCAGAGAGGGGGCCATATTATCTGATAGATTGAAGCAAGATTATAAAGGCCAGCCTATTTCAGCCTAACTCAGGGCAACTGTGGTGAGTCATTTTCGCTCCAGAGCTCCCAGTGGGGCCAGCTGAAGTTGTTGTTGGGCCTGCTTTGCACCTCAACTTCTCCCTTGGCCCAATCTTCTTCTTTTGCTTTTGTTCTGCAGGTATTGATTCCAAGGGCACTCCTTAATATATACCTTGCATACTAAATTTCATGTCACGTTTGGCTTTGGAAAAACCAATATAAAATAGGGTGAAACAAACTTGGAAGTTGACTTGTTTTAATTGATTAATAACCCAAGCAAGGACTCAAAGAAAATAATAATACCAGAATACTAGAGAGCATTCTAGGCAGTATGAATAGTTTATAGGAATGTCTTCAGCAGACACAGGATGGCATGGATGAAACTAGAAAAGTTAAGCTTCATAGAAGAAAGAGTGTCACAAAATTAAGCTGAAGAAAGAGGTGGCAAAGTCCATGGCTGATTGCAGCTGACCCTGGCAGTAGGAAGGTGTGACCATATCATTGGGAACATTGAAAGATGGCAAGAGAAAGGTGGATTTTATTTGCTAAGCAATGAGAAGTTAGTGAGTTTTTTAAATAGGAGATGAGAATTTTGTTTTAGGAAACTCTGAAGGATTCGGCGTGGAAGATGGATTTGGGCAGGGGGGCGGGGAGTTGGAGAAGCAGAGGATGACATTAGGAAGCTGTTACACCTATCCCATTATAATGAAAGTCAGAATGAAGAATAAAAAACTGTGTGCATATGTGTGTGTGTGAAGAGGGAGAGAGAGAGAGGGAGGAATCTCAGAAATAATCTGCGAGAAGAAATGGCAGACCAATATTAAAAACATGAATGAATCTCTTGTCAAAAAAAAAAAGAAGAAATGGCAGGAAAAATGTATTATAAGAGGCTTATTATATGTGAATTAAATTGAGTAGCAGTCCTTCCAAAACTTTTTCTAGATGTCAAAGATCATTTCACAAAAGAATACCGTCTACTGAACACCGAAATCTACTCAATTTTGTACTAGGTACTTTTAGATATGTTTCGTTATTTTCAGTCTCATACTCCTGTAAAATAGAATTTCTCTTTCTGGTTTGCAAACAAAGAATCTATTTTAAAAGATCAAAATCTAGGGGCTTCCCTGGTGGCGCAGTGGTTGAGAGTCCGCCTGTCGATGCAGGGGACACGGGTTCGTGCCCCGGTCCGGGAAGATCCCACATGCTGCGGAGCGGCTGGGCCCGTGAGCCATGGCCGCTGAGCCTGCGCGTCCGGAGCCTGTGCTCCGCAACGGGAGAGGCCACAGCAGTGAGAGGCCCGCGTACCCCCCCCCCCAAAAAAAAAGATCAAAATCTAGAATTCTGAATTTAGAAAGGTCAGAGAGCCTTCCAATGTCACCTAGCTAACAAATATCAGAACTGAAATTTTAACACAGGCCCATTTCAACTGTCAGTTCTCTCAATCACTACAATACTACATATCTAAAATATGAAAGTTTCAATATTAAATGAGTTTCCTTCTTTATTAAGTAGTGTGGGGCAAGCAATTTCAAATCTTCCATCCATGATCACTTCCTGCTGCCAACATATTTTTGAAGTAGTCTAACCTGAAGCCATTATGTCACATGGAAATCCAAGAGTAATAAATGGTCTAAAACTAAACCTGCAAGGTGAATACAAGTTCTCTCTACTCCTATTGGCACAATCTATTAACAGATGCTTGTGTATACTTTTGTAAACTCATATTTTCTTGGTAGGTGTAGACGTTCTTTATCCTCTACTTAGCAGTTTGATTCTTCAGAGATTCATTGCTCTCTTCACTTGGAAGTTTTAGTGCCACTGAAGAAAGTACAGGCTATTCACAAAATGTTTTGTGTTATTTTCTCTGGTGTTCAGTCTGGAGTTCAGTGTAAAATCAACTTTGCAGCAGGTCAGTGATGAAAATAGAAAACATGCATTTGGGAAACTGGAACTGACTTTGGGCCAGTAATAGAGCTGCCTAACAGTTGTAATAAAGACTTACCAGAAAGAACATATAGAGAAGTATTCATATTACATTCTTATTTGCATTACATGTCCTCAATTATGTCTAGAAAAGGCTACCAAGGCATATCTTGTAATATTAACTAATTCAGAAGGAGAGTGCTATGTAGACAATGGAGTAATTTTTTGAGTGAAGATAAACCTATTCAAGCTTGTTGGCCAGTTGCCTCTCAACAGCCCTATTCAGGACACCCTTAGATATCTGTATTATTCTTATAATCTGACCATTTACTTAAGGTTATAAAAGGAACCTCTTCACAAATTTCTTAAACCCAACTGATTGCATATTTAAGTATTCCATATATTTCATTATTGCAGAAGAGGTTAGTGAAGAACCTAGAAACTCTTGGACACATTATAAAAGGCTACTATCAAAAACTGGGTGGGGCCTTTAGGGTCAACATGAATTCATAACAAGGCTTCTTGCTCACCTCCCATGGAAATGCAGCTGCATTGTCAGGTTATAATGTGTAGCTTAGCACATCCACCTTCTTTCAATCCCTTAACTACCCCTCCCCTCCTAAATCAATTCAAGGCCACAGACAGAACTCCTATTTCAAGACAACATTTCATGCAAATAATTTATTGATATGCTGCAGGAAAGAACAAATAGTGGAAGATTGACACTATAGAGAGCTATGGAACTGTGTCCATTCCTGTATTATGGTCAGGTCACCTTCAGATATAGTGCTACCAATTGTTGAGAATAAAAATACCATGTTTATCAATAGAGCTTAACATTCTGAAGAAGTTACCATCATGATGACAGGTCAATTGTATGGAATAATCATTTCAAGTAGAAAATCAAAAGGGTTAGCAATAAACAGTACTTTGTAAAACACACATACAGTATATCCTCACACACAAGAAAAATGAGATTCCCCAAGGAAGCATTAGATTCATGTCTGGGTTTCTGGAGATCATGAGATGTATATATATTTTATGGGAGTTGATATCAATGCAATATCAGTATCATTTTGATAACTAATGTATGCTCATTAGGAACTTTCAGAAGTCTTTAAATCTGTCCTTTGATGATAACATGATAGAAACATAGCTGATTCCTCCTTCTACTGAGCTTTTGCCTTTAATATCACTACTTTGGGAGGCCTTCCTTGACCACCTAATCCAAAGTAACCCCTTTACTCTAACACATTACTCTGCTTTTTTTATTGTCCATTAATATATCATTGTTTGATATCTTCTTATATATTTAGGTAATTATTTTACTTCTTTCCCAACTAGAATTTAAGCTCTCTGAAAGTAGAACCCATTTTGGTTTTGTTCACCACTGTGTCCTTACTACTTGGTACATAATAGGATCTTCATGTGAATGTATAGAAAACACATTTTAAAATTAATCCAATCTTAATGATATTTCAACTAATATTTATTAAGGGAATACATTGTGCCTGACTTAGCTATAACAATAATTACAACCTTTAATCTTCAGAACAACCTTGTGAAGTGAACATTAATTCCACCTTCCATAGATGAGAAACCCAAGGTTCAGAAATCTTTTCTTTTCAGTCCAATGCCCCACATGGTACATTTCCACACAGTCTATCACGTGATCATGCACTCTTATTTTGATTTCTAGTTTTCTGCTCTCTATAGGTATTACCAACTATACCTTAAGCTCCTTAACAGTAGGGATATTGTCTTCTTTTGATTTTGTCTTCACGTTAGTATTCATCATGGTGGTGGGCACATAGTTGTAGCTGACAAATGGAAAGGTTAAAGTGGTTATGTAAAAAAGATGGAAAATACATCCCAATAACTGGAGCAGAATGTGATCCTTTGTAGAGGTCATGGAATCTCCCCTCATATTCTCCAGGGAATAGATTCCTGGCTAGGAACTCAAGAGCAACTGACATATCTGGTCTGACTCAAAGCTAATAATGGGCATCATGCAATTTCTCTGTTTTGGGATTCCTTGGCAGGGAGAAAAGCATGTACAGCTGTACAAGACTCCCACTTCTATATCTCTATGTGTATAGATTAGGAAACTGGCACAGAGGCTGAGTAACTTGTTGAAGGCTATACAATTAGTTAGTGGCTGATAGAGAATTGTGGCAGAAGATGCTGTAATTGAAATTGCAACACTTAAAAAAATCAAGGTTTGAGCCAGTTCTGAATGCATTCTCTACCTTCAGAATAAATTTAGAAAATGTGTGTCCTATGATGCAGGAGACTTCTTCCCATTGGAACTTGGTTTATGTGTCTTTTTTTAGAGTGCTTAGTTGAAAGTGTCTTAAAGCCATAGCTTTTATTTATTTTTATTTATTTATTTTTTTGCAGTACGCAGGCCTCTCACTGTTGTGGCCTCTCCCGTTGCGGAGCACAGGCTCCGGACGTGCAGGCTCAGTGGCCATGGCTCACGGGCCCAGCTGCTCCGCGGCATGTGGGATCCTCCCGGACTGGGGCACGAACCCGTGTCCCCTGCATTGGCAGTCAGACTCCCAACCACTGCGCCACCAGGGAAGCCCAAGCCATAGCTTTTAAACTATATTAAATAAAAATAAGGAGCAAATGCTACATGAATTTTAAAAATTTATGATAATTATATATTACATTTGTCACAAATAGGTATTTTTGAATAGTCAAAATTCTTAGCACTGAATTTTTTCTAAATAAATCTTAAATTAATAAAGGAGTTCAAACTATTGATAGATCTTTTGCTATCTACTCATACTTCTGTTATACTACTTTATAGTTCCTATGTGTGAAATTTCCTTTTATTAATTAACTAAGAAAACATGATGAGTTAGACATGCTATTTCATGTACTTTGGGCAAGCTTCAAAGGTGAGATAATTGAATACAGTTATTGTTTCCAGTTGTATAGTCCTAGAACATAGAGACGTTAAATAATGCTAGAGATAAATAAAATAGGTGTTGGAATTTGAATAATACTGTCATTTAAGAGTTTTATACAGCCATGGCTATATAAAAAAATATATATATACAGCCATGATATATTCCTTTTACATTATAACTGATATAAGATATGTATAAACTATTGAAAATATACTTATCTCCATGAAGTCGTTATAAATTAGATATAATTATGCATTTCTACTGGATTAGGATTTCTACCCAGGAGAAACTTCCTTCTTTCTAGCTTTCTTAAAATAGAGCTCTAGATAGCCAGAGGAAATAAACTGGAGGAAATGAAGTCATTGAATTATCTAGTTTAATAAAGATACTTTCACCAAACACCACCTTTTTAATAGACAATTTCTTCCTAGCTCATTATCCATTACTGATATTTGCAGTTTAATTTTCTTTTTTCTCTCTACTAAAAGAATTTTGTCAATTTCAGAGGTGATTATTAAAAGATTTCATTGTATTTTTTCCAAAGAATGTTGAATGTATTAGTAAAATGTGAAAGACTTGATTCAAAGGAGTGAAATGGATTCTCTTGGCACAAAAACATGGTACTTGTATACAAATTGTTCATTTGAATAACAAAACCTGTAAATACAGGCTGGGTAACATATTTGCGCACCAACCAAAGTATAACCTAAAACCATATTATCATACTTTAACTGCTTCGTTATAGAATTCACTTTTAAATTAGCTATAAAATATCACATTTAAAATTTTTGTATGTAGAAAAATGTATGTATTTGTAATCATGAGACCATATTAAATAGAGATCTCACTTGGAAAAGCAAATTAAGCAAAATCCATTATTTATTTTAATACTGAAAGAACAGTAAAAGCTGGCAAACGAATAAGCTGTCAAGTATGTAACTCATTTTAAATTACTACCAGGTTTCCCTTTGTTTACATGACAATGGTACTCGCTCTCTGCAATAATGCATAACAGTTTTCCCATTTTCAGAATTCTTGAGACTTAAACTCCAGAATTGCCATGTGCCCTATCACTCAACTAAATCTACATTTTCCAGTTTACAAATAAAAGGAATGAAGTGTGCTGTTAAAATCCATATTTTAAGAGCAGATTCTTTTAGAATAGTATTCTCGTGTATGTTCCTAAGTGCTTAGCATGTGCTTAAAACGTATATATTAGGAGTAGATTATTTTCTTTATACATCAAGCACAACACATTCATTGAGTTAGGAGAGCAACATGTGCCATTCATCATTTGGATCTGATGAATTATTAAATCTTATCAATTTGTCCAGTATTCAACTCCTCTAGGAATATAGGTCGGCCTCATTTCAGAGACACGCTTTTAATGTATTGATTTTCTATCCAGAAAATTATATCATTTGGTGCTAAAGAGAAGAGACTTTTATTTTAGAAAAACATAATTTTTAGCTTTGAAATTACCAGAGGAGGCTTTGTCCAGTTTACAAAGGGACATTAACAGGAGTGTTGATATAGGTAAACACATAGGTCAATTGATCAAGCTACTATTTGTAATATGAAGTGGATGATCCCAGACTAATTTAGGATTTGGTATCCCCTTAGAACAATGTATGCACAGCTTTCAATTAATATCACATTATTTTGTATCTTCTGATTGATCATTATATTGTATATACTCAGATTGCTCCCCAGAAACTTAACAGGAGCAAGTCTTGCCTTTCTTATGGACCCCAAGCCCACCAAACCAAGGAATCCATTTTTTCACCTCCAAGTGTCTAATCCCATGCTCTAAACACAGTAGGGAATAAGTTCTTGTTAACTAGGGTAAATCTATATTATAGACATCTGACATTGCTAAGATATTCTGAATTCATTCAGAGTTGAAGGATTTTCAAGAAATCTTTCCATTCAATATGCCTGTAGAAATCTGACATTTAGGTTTTCAACAACTATGGATAGATATGGTCATCTGAACTTGGTCTTTATATAGGTTAGAAGGTGACAATATTCATTTAACTTTTTTTGAAAGAGTAAGTTGTAAATGATGCTAATTCAACAAAAATTGATGGAGTGCAGGCTACGTGTCAGTACAGTGCTGGGATATAAAAGTAGCTTACAGTGTAATGGTGGGAACACGATTCCAAAATCAAATTATTTCAATATAGTATGCTGTCTCAGCCAAGTTTTCTCCAAAAATCATGGATGATTTTTGGATGAAAGCCTGAATATTAGCAATTTTTAAGGAAACATGATCCCAAGTAGCAGAAATACAGGATGGAGGGAGTAATAATCCTGGGATCATCTGAGGAACCTTATGAAATGCATTTCAGAACTGTCAGCCCCAAGGGTTGAAAGGGAGAAGCACTTATCTATCATCTCCAGTCACACATCAGTTAAGGGTGTTTCCACTGCATTAATTTCAGGAGAATTTAGGTTGCCTGTGCGTAAGAGCTGCCACATTCCCATAGTCATTCCATGCTAAGACGTAGAGAAGCCTGGGGCAGTAAATGTCCTGACCAGTTACACCTAAACCAAGCCAGCCAAAGAATACTCTGTCATTCCTGCTGGAACACAGGCTGAACTATAAGGTAGAACCTAGAGAATACAGAAGTGCCCAATTCATATGGTAAATGCTAAGATCAAGGGTGATGTAGAAGCAAAGAGAAGGAGCCTTTTTAATCCAACTTGGGCTTTAGGGAAGTCTTCTGAGATAATATTACACCCAGATAAAGCGAAATATAAATGTAAGAAGATGATATTGATGCTCATAATGGAAATCAAAAGAAACCTAATTAAAATTTGATATTTGGGAAGTTTGTCAAAAAGTTTTAAAACACTTGGTCAAATAAGATCATAGGTCACTGTGAGACAATATTTATCCCTTAACCAAAGTTATAAAAGATCTCAAAAGCAAATACAAGTCACTTAAAGGCAAAGAAACTCACACAATCTGTTGTCAATCTGTTGTCAAAAGCAGCATATCAAGAATACTTTGGAGGGAGAAATCAAATCCCATCTGTTCTAACCCATTCCTAACAAAATCCATCTACCCAACTAAATTCAATCCAATCTTAGAAAATCCTGATCATGCATAACTCTTTGCAGTATTTTTCATTCTTCACATCTTCTTTTACTAGAAACACATATCTTACCTTTCTTAAAACATTTTTTCACATTGAGTTACTTTTCTTGTTGACAAATTTATAACAGCTAGAATAAGGTCTTATTTGACGTCTAATAAACCTAGATACAACAGAAGTATTATACTTGACATCGATGACTCTAACATGTCTACGTTAATCAAACCAACAAGCTTAAGCCACTTTCAATACCAGTTATCAGTTTAGCACTGAATATTTCCAGATGACATGAACCTGAAATTCATTCTGGCCGGATTGGTTTTTATTTCTGATTATTTATATAAGAGCTTAATTTTTTAAAAGCCAATTAAGTAGAGCTCTTTTACAAATTAATTTTAGGCAATACCATACACCTACAACACACATATAGATGCATATGAACACACAAACAAACACAGGGGCCTCATACTTCCCATTCCAAAATTTCAGCCCTGA
This sequence comes from Stenella coeruleoalba, assembly GCF_951394435.1. Taxonomy (NCBI): domain Eukaryota; kingdom Metazoa; phylum Chordata; class Mammalia; order Artiodactyla; family Delphinidae; genus Stenella; species Stenella coeruleoalba. The sequence continues at coordinate 38,893,224 of NC_137148.1, forward strand.
GTCAGGTACAACATAAAAGCCATCAGTTACAGGGGGTTGGATTCAAATTGGGCTTTTAGCAGATGGAACAAATCAAGGTCACCTACCTAGATGGCTAAACCCTTTTTACTAGTGTTTACAGAAAAGACACTTAAGATTTCTATTTAGCCTTGACAAGTCAAGTTCTGAATTACTTTACCCTCTTTTTAAAATTTAAAAGTCCAACACCACCTCCTTCACTCGAGTTCTAAGTTGCCCAGATCATAGGATATTGGATCCTGAAGGTTATAGTAAACCCAAAACTGGGGAGAGGGGAAGGGATGGTGGGAGGCCCTGGAGGTTAGATAAGATTGTGTGCAGTACTCTAGGTGGGACAGCCACAGCATGGCACAGAGAGGCACATTCATTAGAATCAGAAGAATCTGAGTTATCTGGCTGGTTGGGTGGGGCAGGGGTGGGGGGACAATCACAAAATGTTGGGGAGTTTCTTAGGAAGGACCTCTTCATTGGGTCCTGTTAGAAACAGCATCTGTCCACACCAAGCTCACAAACAACAAGGTAGAACAGCCAACCAAACAGGGGACTACAAGATTACAATCTTGCCTTCCTTTGTCTCCAACAGTTAAGAAGCTAATTCAAGGCAGAGGGGTGAGTGAGTGTGTGTATGTGTGCATGAGAGAAAGAACGCAAGCAAACTAGCACTCTCACCCCTTCACTTGAATTAGCCTGTACAAGGCATGGGGGTGGGGTGGGCGGGGGGAGTGAATCAATTATGAAGTTAAAGTTTTAAAACAAACAGTACTGAGTCTTAAGAACTTAAGTGAGACTGAATAAACAGAGGTCAATGAAAAACTGTAGAATTGGACTAAAATGGCCCATTAAGGGAACCCATTACATTCCCAGAAAAGGAGGATATACTAGAACACAGTTTGCATCAGTTTTTAAAACATAAACTCATATTATATCCCAATAACTCCTTAATAAACTGGTTATAAAGCTATTATTTATTGAGTCCTTAGTATGTGATCAACACTTACTAATGCCTTCACACTCATAATTTCAACTAAAGACAGGAATTACTTTTGAATTCATTTCATGAATAAGGTAATTGAGGTTTGCAGAGATTCAGTAACTTTTCAAAGAATCCAGAGTAGAGTCAAGATTTAAAAAATCAATCTGTGTGCCTGACTCCGAAATACATACTCTTGACTACTATGTTACAATGTCACTCTTTGGAAAGGACACTGCAAGCAAACAGAAGAGGGTGAGCAAGGCGGAGTGGTTTGAAACAATAAGATTTATATGTGGAGTTCCATGATATTTGGTATCAGTATAGTATTAAATGTGAGGTGGAGAATAAAAAGAGATAAAAGCATGGAGGCCGGGTCAGGGGGTAGAAACAAGTTCATGGAGACCCTTTTGTGCACACGACCTGGCCAACTGCAGACGGGAGGCAACGGGAAAATTCGGGAGGGCTCTTTACGCAAGGGAGTAACGTAGTGAGATCTGAGATTTCTGCCAAGGTTAACCTCTCCCATATCTATTCATGTTGCTTTAACCAAATACTGTACTCTCAGTCTTTGCCCACCTATCTTAAAATTCATTTTGGTAACAAGGAAAACCAAGCAAGAGAAGGTTGCGGTTCACAGCCACAACCACTATTAGAAAAAAACATCTTAAAGAACATCGTTACAGTGTCCATATTCAAGAATTAAGAGCGAGACCATTCCATTCTCAACCCTTAATTCAAAATGTTACAATTCATTTCTTTTCTAGAATCACTTTCCACATAAAATTGGAATAACTAGTTCTTTAAAGATCTTTGTAATTTAGCAGCTTTTGAAATTTGACTATGGCATTTATTTTTTGCAGGGAAAGGTTGCTCGTGAGGTAATTTTAATGTTTATGCCTAGAATTTCATGTGACTAATTTGAAGGTCATACTTGTTAGCTGTTATGAATAATTTTTCTATGGCTCTTTTGACATTGTAAAATGAAATATAATCTTATAACACTTTAAAATTCTTTTACCCTGGAGATTTTATTTCATAGCATGGGCAGTTTCACATCTTGAAGGTATGAAATTTCAAGCCCAATTCTTAGAAGAAAATTAGCGAATATTGTGAAATTGATTATGTTGGTTATCCAACATGAATAGCATGTAAACTCTCTGAAGTATCATATAAAGCAAAGACTACTAAATTCAAGTCTTTGGTAAAAAAGCCAAAATGCAATCATCTGTGAATCTTAATCAGAATCCTTAAAGAAGGCATATTTAATAGTAAGAAATAAACCTCAAAGGATACATACCTAATTATAAAAAGTAAAACATTCTTATGTTTAGTATTCATATATAATTCAATACAATTTCAAGTTGCTAAAAATACCTTATTTTCTAGTGTTTTGAGGTATAGAGTTAAAAAAAAGAGACAAACAGATATGAAAGGAGCCTCTCATCTAAATACATAGAGATATTTGTAATTTTCTAGGCACCACAAAATGCATGGCGTTCTGGCTGCAGCATTCAAATCAGAAAGTAATATCTTTTAGATGACATGTTAAATCGAAGTTTTCCAGAGATTAAAGATTACATGGTAAAGCTGGTAAAGAGAAGGGGTTATAAATCCAGAATCCTGAAAAACATCTTCAAAACTCTTTTTATCCCCTCCTTAAAACAAAGGCCTCAATCTAAGGTTAACTGGCAAAAAGATTTTCTGTTCAAAAAAACTGACAAGAGATTATTGGATACTTAGTGTTGTAACACATCTATAATCTGCAATTTATGGAACGCCACAGTTTCATGGTTACAATAAAGCTCAATTTTGTTTCTTTTCACCACATACTGAATGGACTTGGGTTTGTTTTACCCTATAGAATCTGGAAATTTGCAATATGACAGTAAAATATTAAAGAATACTGATTAAAAGAGAATGCTAGACAACTGATTTGAAGTTGCAGGACTCTTTTGCAAGAATCTTCTTAAAGGGATCATTTTCTTCTTTTACCTTACAAAACAAGGTCAAAATCATAAGCATGGTTTATGCTCAAGTAATATTAAAAAAAAAAACTTTAGACAATAAAATATTTAGAATTCACAGTCATTTTTTTTTTTTTTTTTCATTTAGTACCACTGGTTTAGCTAAATGCATTTTAGGAAAGAGGTAATAAAAATAATAATAATTATAACCTAGAAAAATTAATTCTGATATAATAAGGAAGTCTGTGCTATTAGTAATTTTAGTAATGATTATTTATGCTAAAAGAGATTTGTTTTTGAATTAGTGAAAATAGTGAACGAATTATTGTAAAATATTTGTCTCAGGTTTTTCCATTTTTAGCAAAAGGTGGATCAATACAGATCTCCTAAAATTCTGAATGAACTACTTTTTAAAAGTTTGTTGGAAGGTATTCCTTGAGGTGGTAGGTGGAAAATTAGGAATGTCCTCCAAAACCAGAAGCAATGAAAAAGCTCAAATTCAAAGGGGCTAGTCTGTTTTGGAACATTTTGTGGGGGCATGTGATGACCCCTAGTGTCTCTGAACTTTATTTTTAATAGGCACCATAGTGCTCAGAAGACAAAGCCAGGACTCATGAATGGAGAGATTAAAACAGAGACTTCTGCACAAAGCCAGGATTCCCAAAAGCAATACCTTCCCTGGGAAAACTAGGAAAAAACCTGCCTCACAGAGGGAACTGGAGGGAAGTCTTGTTTGTCTGATCTTGGCTCTAAGTGGAAGAAAAATAATGAAAATTCTTCCCAGAAAATGCCTACTAACAAAGCCTTCATTTAGGCCTGACTCCAGAATTCTTATATCCTCAGAATCTGAAAACTCCGAGCCCCAAATTAAGATGACAGTAGTCCTGTGTCAACAGTGCCCCTCAAGTGCATGGAGGAAGCACGTGCAAATGCTTTCTGGGAAGATATAATACCAATCCTGGGGACTTCTCTGGTGGTCCAGTGGTGAAGACTCCGAGCTTCCAATGCAGGGGGCGCGGGTTCAATCCCTGGTCAGGGAACTACAATCCCACATGCCGCACGACACGCCCAAAAAGAATTATATATATATATCCTGGCATCAAGGATTTCTCACAGATAAAACTCCAAAGAAGGGGCTTCCCTGGTGGCACAGTGGTTAAGAATCTGCCTGCCAATGTAGGGGACACGGGTTCAAGCCCTCATCTGGGAAGATCCCACATGCCGCAGAGCAACTAAGCCCATGTGCCACAACTACTGAGCCTGCGCTCTGAAGCCCACAAGCCACAACTACTGAAGCCTGCACGCCTAGAGTCCGTGCACCGCAGCAAGAGAAGCCACTGCAATGAGAAGCCCAGGCACCCGCTTGCCGCAACTAGAGAAAGCCCGCATGCAGCAGCAAAGACCCAACGCAGCCAAAAATAAATAAATAAAATAAATAAAATTAAAAAACAAAAAACTCCAAAGGACACAAATTCAGAAGGAAAAGTTGCAGAACAAATGAGAGAACATCAACAGATACAGCAACTGTAGAAATAGTCCCACAAAAACTGTAGATATAATGATCAGAAACAGTGTGAAAGAAATGCTTGATATCTTTAAAGAAATTAGGGAGAGAATCAAAAGTCTGACTAAAGAACAAGAGATTATAACAAAAAAAGTCAGGGTGGATTAGAAAAGAATCACAGAAAAGAATCATAAATAGGACTACTAGAAAGAAAAAAATACAGTAATTTAAATTTAAAATATAAGAGACAGGTTAGTCAGCCGATTAAACATGGTTGACAACAATCAGTGAAGTGGAAGAAACATATTAAGAAATAACCCAGAAAATAGCACAGATAAGCAAAGAAATATATATATGTATATATATTTAACATATCCATCCTGCAGATACAAGAAGATATTCTAAAATTTAAAATCCTTTGCTAGTCTGCTAATTTACAACCTTAGCAAAGATTAAATTCAGTTCACGAAGCTAGTTTTTAATATTAACATGAAAATACTGTATTTTTCATTGTTAAAAGTGAATGATACCTTGAGTAAATAATGGTCAAAGAAAATCCATCTGTTGTGAATAATATTAAACCATGGATCTGAGAAACTCAATGAATCCAAATCAGAATAAATAGGCAAACACAAAATAGAAATCTCACAACCAGAAAAATAAAAGTGAATGCTACCTAAAATACAGTAAGAATAACAATAATTAGTCTACAAAAATTCCATTTCCTATAAAATCAATTTTATGTAAAATTAATTTCATGTAAAGTAAATAGAAACTGTACATTTTGAACATATCTTACATTATACATTATATTTAAGAGAAATTTTAAGAGACTAAATTCATTTTTTTAAATTTCCAGATATTTTGAAATCTATATAAATAAAGGCAGAGTAGTAACAATTAAATTTAGTAAGTTTCATATTCAAAATGTATGTACCAGTATAAATTCCATGTGCTAATATATTCATTTTGTCCTTCAGCCCTAAAGTAATCTTAAAATTGAGGATCTACTCTACATGATATAGAAAATATTATTTTTAGAAAATTATAATTAAACTGTAAATCACTCAACACTATGCAAATTATATTTTTATATAAAAGGAAGACCTTATCAATAAATATGACTAGTCCTCAGTTAGTTAATGCATATATATTAAGCTATTGTGTACCCAGTATAAGATATACTCTGTGGAGGACACAGGCAAGTAGGGATTTGTATTTAATTGAAAAGACAAGAGTGCACACTATTTTTTTAGAAATTAAACACACGGTAAATGATAAAGTGCATGTAAAAAAACCAAAAATCAAAGATGCAATGTGAGTACACTTGGCCCTCCATACCTAGGGTTTCGTATCCTCAGATTCAATCCACAGTGGATCAAGAATATTCAGAAAAAAAATTCCAGAAAGTTCGCAAAGCAAAACTTGAATTTGTCACACCTCTGACAACTATTAACATAGCAATTATATTGTATGAGGTATTATAAGTAAACTAGAGATGATTTAAGTATCCGGGAGAAGGTGCATAGGTTGGATGCAAACACTATGCCATTTTATATAAGGGACTTCTGCACGTATTGGTAAATTTTGGTAACCATGGGGGTCCTGGAGCCAATCCTACCTGCAGATACTGAAGGACTATGGTACTCACCTGTTTCAATAAACTATTACAATGTTATCATATATAATAGATTCAAAATTATTTGAACAAGGTTTAAATATTCAAATTAATGGTTTTAAATTTATTCACTACCTTAAATTCTTTGCAAATACTCACACATTCATATTCTTTCTTCCTCTCCCTCTCCCTCTCTCTGTCTCTCTCTCCCTCCCTTTCTAAACAGACAAATTTAATCATGTGGTTATTTTTTTAAAGTATAGTGTAAATGTCTTAAATGCTGTTTACTAATATTTTAACCAAATTTGCATCTTAAATGGATTTGCTCATGTATATTCAATCTAAAAAGTCTCATCTAGATAATAATATTACTGAAGTACATATACAGTATCATATAAATTGTATAAAAACTCATGAAAATTTAGTAAAATATTTACACTGTAAAGTTACAGGCGGTTTAAATTCACATAATGGTATTGCCATATATTTTGTATACATTTAAAACTGTTATTTTAGGAGTTTTGGTATTAAAAATAAAACAAAACATAAATAATGCATTAGGATCTTAAATTAATGTTAAAAGTAACTATTTGAGATCAATAAATAATGCTAAATAAAAACATCCTGTTTTAGCTTACTGGTTGACATACATTTGTTAGATAAATAAATGACTGACCAAAAAGATCTATTGGCAAAAAGTCAAGATAAATTCTTATGAAACTAAGAATTAAAATTTTATTTTTACTTCAGAAAAATTTAATAGTTGCTTTCAAAAGTGGTTTACACTACTAGCTACTATTTAAAATTGATGTTCCCCTGTATTTACTTTGTTACAATTTACTGTTATGGATGACAAAATTTACCTCCCAATAACAGTGCAAATTCATGAAAAAATAGAGTGTTTTCTTTATCTCTGTTTTAATTATTTATTTGTTATAGCAATAATAAGTGTGTATATTAGATCAGTGTTCTGAGCCCTATAGTCTTTAAGAAAAAGTGAACACTTTTTTTTAAAACACAGGTTATAGGGCTTCCCTGGTGGCGCAGTGGTTGAGAGTCCGCCTGCCGATGCAGGGGACACGGGTTCGTGCCCCGGTCCGGGAGGATCCCACATGCCGCGGAGCGGCTGGGCCCGTGAGCCATGGCCGCTGAGCCATGGCCACTGAGCCTGCGCGTCCGGAGCCTGTGCTCCGCAACGGGAGAGGCCACAACAGTGAGTGGCCCGCGTCCGGCAAAATAAATAAATAACTAAAACACAGGTCATAAAGAACAATAGTGATGTACATTAAATATACTGTCACATACATCACTTTCTTAAAACCTTCATTCAATCCTGGCAGAGACCGCAATTAATTTAGAGCTTCTCATTTATTTCCTATCAAACATTTGGCTATAGTATAATAAAAAGAATAGCAAAACCCAACACTTTTTGAAAGGTTCCACTTGCTTGAAGTGTAGATGCTGAAGCCAAAATTGAAAATGACTGGATTTTCCTATAAACTAGTTGACCTGTTTATTCCAGAAATGGTCACCATTCAGCCACTCTAACCATGACAAATCAACACCTTGAAGATTTACTGAATGTACCAGTTTATGTTCAGTAAATGTTCATATGTATGGCTTTACATAGACTCTTTGAATACTACAAATTATCAACTACAGATATTTTTTAAGTAAAACTTTTTCTTGGGAAGGAATAATAGTAAATGACAAATCATAAGTTAAAACTCTTTCCCAATTCTGAGAACTGTAGGCAGAAAAGGAAGGAAAGTATAGAGTGGCTAAAATTAACATGGCTTATTTGAATGTAAAGATTAATTTGAAAACACTTCAAGTTCAGAATACTGTGGTACCTCTCAAAAATGGGGATGGAGTATATATTTAAGTGTGAGACAAGACAGGTGGGGAACTTTAGTCCTACCACTGATGGACTTGCACATCCACAGAACTGGTCCTCAGAACAGAATCAGTGCCTGGGGAACAAAAGGGAGAAAGTCAGGGTAATGGAGGGAAAAAAAATTTACATATGTAGCTAACTAGACTCCTTGATGAATAGAAAGAAAAGCTCTTGAAAATAAGGCTTAATTTATAGTGTTCATAAGTGAAGTTATGAGGAAATAGTAAATAGTACTTTTCTAGTTTCTAGAAATGGATAAATAGTAAACGACAACAAGTATCTTATTTGTTTTATAATATCTTTAGCACAAACTAAAGTGAAACAACTGTAATGGAGGGTAGGAAAAAACCAACAAAGTTCTCTTACAGTTTTCAGAGCAAATGCCAACATTAAAACAAGAATATTAAGTACATATAAATGAAGGTGGTTTGGCTCAGACAGGCTGGCAAATATAACATTTAAGTGAAAAAAAAGCACCAAAATGCTGCCTTCTCTATTAAAACCCCAAAGAATTTTAATTTAAACTTAGAGTTTTAAGTAAAACATTACACATTAATTATCCAATCTCCAAGGACATGCAAAATACGTCTTTTTGCAGGAAGTTGGTTCAGCATTGACTAGTTGCCAACTGTCAAGCTAAGGAATTTTTAAAGAGAATTGAATGCAGAGGTTTAAAAAGGTAGAGGAATTAAGATAATATATACATGTATAAAGAATTGGTATAGCTCTTGTTATAATTATCTGTGAAACTATACTTTTAAAATGAAGAGAAGCATATTGCTATTGGGAAAGTTTTCATTTACATCTTTTAAAGATAAGAAAGTATATTATCATTCTACATAAATTGTCACTTTTTGGTTTTAAGAAAAATAACTTCAATCAAAAAAAATTCAAGTTTAAAGATTTATGTCCTTACAATCCACAAATCTTTTAAAATTTATTTCCAAATGTTTATTTGTTCAAATAAATAAATGATGAATCTGTAAATTAAATACACAAATGGTGAATAATGGTATCTAAATGAATTAATAGGAATTTCTTATATGCAAAGTATGTCATTAATATATATTATCTTCAAAGTTTACATATATATAATACAAGTAATTGAACTTAAAACACAGGAAATCATCATGCCTAAGAGTCTGATGTGGATTATAAGCCAGTCATTCAGTAAATGAGAAACTTTAATCAAAAGCTCCAGACCAAACACCATTAACTGTAGTAAAGCTTCCTTTGGGAGAGTTTCATGTTGCCTGAAATTTTCACTCATAGGAAACTAAGGGAGTTGTTGTAATCTACCTCCATCTTCCAATGGTGTTTTGCATATTGCCATGTGCATAGAGTTTCAAAATATGAATATTTACATGTAAGTGGAAAACTATATTCAAATTAAACATTTAAGAATAAGAAAATATATTTTGTTTTTAGACTTGGTATTGCCATTCCCCACCCTCATTCTGCTTTTCTTCCTATAACCAGCCATTTAAAAATGCTTGAGGCATAACCTTTTGTTTAAATGCATTCTTTTTTTTTTTTAATAAATTTATTTATTTTATTTTTGGCTGTTTTGGGTCTTCGTTGCTGCAAGTAGTCTTTCTCTAGTTGCAGCGAGACGGCTTCTCATTGCGGTGGCTTCTCTTGTTGCACAGCACGGGCTCTAGGCGCACGAGCTTCAGTAGTTGTGGCTCGCAGGCTCTAGAGCGCAGGCTCAGTAGTTGTGGCGCACAGGTTTAGTTGCTCCATGGCATGTGGGATCTTCCGGGACCAGGGCTCAAACCCGTGTCCCCGGCATTGGCAGGCAGATTCTTAACCACTGTGCCACCAGGGAAACCCTAAATGCATTCTTATAAGATGTGTATTGTGGTTTTGTGCTCACGTATTTTAAATTTATAAACATATTTTGCTCCAGAGTTCCTTCTGCTTCTTACTTTGTTTTAATACAACATAATATTTTTAAGATCTATATATTTTCTGTGTTACATTTAGACTGAGGGAGCCAGCTCCCAAGATGGCCCCCAATGATTCACACTTCTTGGTAATAATGTGCATGTGTGATTTCCTCCTGTGTCGAATCAGAGCTGGCTCTGTGTGACCAATAGGATGTGGTAGATAAGCAGATGGGTGACTTCTGCTGCTAGGTCATAAAAAGTAACATGGCTTCTGCCTGACTTTTTCTGTCTTAGGACTCGTGGCCCAGGAATCAAGTGGGGGAGGAAACCCAGGCCAAAAGGGGAGGCCATATTTAGACATTCCCGTCAACAGACCCAGCCAAGGTTGTAACCAAGAGCCAACTTCAAATGTCAAAAGCGTGAGTCAGTTTTCAGGTAATTCCAGTCTCTCCTCTTTGTGTAGCTCCAGCTGAGGCCAAATGGAATGAGACGTGCTGTCCGCATTAAATTTCAGCCCTGTAAGTATGTGAGTTTGGGAGTTCTGAGAAGTAAGTGCCAAGCAGAGATCAGATGTGCAAGAAATTTGTTGTGAAAACTGCTTGTGAAGGACAAAGTGGCGGGGGGAACAGAAGGGAGAGAAGAGCCTTCAGACTGTGATGCAAGTATGACAGCTTTGAAAAGAGGGAAGGAAGAAGGAGAGTTGGTTAAAAAGAATTTCAGACTACACTGCATTTCCAAAAACATCTTGACTAAGCTGATGGGGACTCCCTAGGCAAAAGTTGCCCATAAAGGGGTCCCGGATCGGGCAAAAATGACTTTGCTCTAGTTCCTTCACCATGCTCAGTCACTGGCTGGGAGAAACCCTGGGAGAGGAGGGCCGTGGCATGAACACCATAGCAGATTTGATGACGTAGTAACTGGAGACTGTCAATGACCTATGTTCCATGAAGGTTCTTTTCACAGCTGCCACTGCCTACTCCATTCAATGCACAGATCCACTTACCTATGAATCTTTGGGTAGCAGCCCCTCATACGCTCCATGGACTTCTCCTGAAAAAGTTTTATTTCATTGGCTCTGATGATGCTACACACCAGTGATTTTCTCTGGCTACTCCCCAGTCTCCTTGGCTGATTGATCTTTCTTTGTATAACCTTTTAAATAAGGGGTCTCCTCAGGAACTGGCCATAGGTCCTCCTCCTAGAAGATGAAAATGAGTGGGACAAACGACTGCCCTCATCAGTGCAGCTCAGCTGCTCTCAGGATCACAACTGGTATTATGTCCCACCTCCACTGTCATTACATCTTTTCATCTCCAACCTCTGCAGGTCTTGGTGACTGTATATATATAAAGGGAGTCAAAGAAAGAGAATTATTATAAGGAACTGGTTCATGTGATAATGGAGGCTGAAAAGTCTCAAGTTCTGTAACTGACAAGCTGGAGATCTGGGAGAGCTGATACATAACTCCAGTCTGAGTCTGAAGCCCTGAGAACCAGTAGGGGCTCAAGACCCACAAAGAGCTGATTTTTCAGTTTTAGTCCAAAGGCTGAAAAAGACAAATATCTCAGGTGCAGCAGTCAGGGAGGAGGAGTTCCGTCCTACCGGAGGCAGGGTCAGCCTTTTTGTTACATTTAAGCCTTTAACTGATTGGCCGAGGGCCACCCACATTAGGGAGGGCAATCTACTTTACGCAGCTTACCAATTCAAATGTTAATCTCATCCAGAAACGCCCTTACAGACATGCCTAGAATCATGGTTGATCAAATATTTGGGTGGCCCGGTCTAGCGGACACATAAAATTAACCACCACAGTGACTAACCTGGTGGTACAACCCAGACCTTCTTTCCTGTGGGAGCTGAGCTCTAGGTAATTGCATCATTCTCAGGCCAAGGCTTCTATGCCTGTCCATTCATAGTTTCAGCTAGAAAATATAGTACCTCAAGGTGCCAAAGTGGATGATCCATCATATCAAGGTCACCAGCAACAGGAATCAGTTTGTCTACATGATATTAAATTTATTTTAAAAATCTTGTACCAATATGTGTGGTCTTCCTTTTTGTCTATTGTTCAGCACCAGTTAAATGAGTTCCTTGCTCATAAATTCTTTGCTATTTGAAGCTAACAGTTCTTCAACATTCTCATTATTTACTTCAATAAGTCTAATCTCCTTTGCAAGCTCTAAGATGTTTTGCTTTGCATCAATCATTTCCTTAAGCTTTGGAAAAGAGCAATGAACTGTGAGACGAGTGTCTTCTATACTTTTTCCTTGTATGTTGTGTTACAGTTTGTCAAAACCTGATTGATAAGTTTTAAGGGACTCCTTGATGTCAAGACTATTCCATAAATCCTTTAATGGAGGACTGTCACACCAGATACCACACATAATATTTGAGAGGCAAAAAGGACCACTTAAATAGAATCTTCCTAATCAATAACACTACTGGCCAAAAAAAGAAAAAGACTACTCAGATAGGATGTTCCTAATCAATAACAATAGAGGAATGTCTGGGAACATTATTATCAGAAGAGACTTGTTTGCAAGATTTCCCTTCTTCATGTGTTCCATTATGAATAACCATGAAGATAACACTGTCTATAATCATTAAACATCTGCTTTGCAAAGCATTCTTCAACAGTCTCTAAAGGGCCATGCGGTTTGCAGAATGATAAACCAACAACTTGTAGCTTAACAAATTCCACCTAAAAGCAACATTAGCCTATCTTTGGATGCTTCAAGTGCGTGGTACTGTTTCCTCCTAGAAATTTGAAATAAATCTACATGATGACAGTCATCTCCAGTGATATTTATTTTCATTAATATTGAAAATGTGCTTTGTTTATCAATAGTTTTCTGCCATATAATGGGGAGAATCGCTACTGTTTCAGTATTAGCAGCTTGACCTATGACCTTCAAATTACATAAGGTAAGGTCTTGTGAATATCTCTCCTTTCCATCTCCTTTTTCTTCAGGTCTTTGAAGATGTTCAGTTCTTTCTGCTGTATCAGCATGGTTCTTAATGACATTCCACAATGACTGAGGTTATCAATACACAGCACGTGGTTATTTCTCCAGTTTTTTAATACCAACCATACTTTTCATAATTTTTTTTTCTTGTTTTACTTTCTCACATGTAGAAAATCATTGTACACTTGGTAAATGAAGACAAGTGCATTACCAGATTATGTCTTTTATAAGCTCTCCTCTCTCAATTCAGTTCTTAATTCAATTTAATGCTTACAATTTTTCTTCCAATGGATGGGTTTTTCTGGACTTTAGGTTCACCTAATTTTTTAAAAGACATTTTTACTTAATGTAAAGAAGAAAATAGATAATGCACAATACTTTTAGACAAAGATGATATTAGGAGAAAAGCTAAGACTGAAACACAATCTATATACATCCTCTCATTCAAACTCTTAAAGCAATTTAGATGTTTTTACTGGCATCAAACTATGTTTTCAATAATGAATGTGGCGAAATTTTTGCAAGTATTTATAGTGAATATATGGTTAAGAGTTCAGATAACTAGAGACACAGAATATTTGCAATATTATATGACTCACTGATGACTCACATAAGAAGAGAACATGTCCTTATTTGGACCTATAAGCAAGTATGAGTGGGATATGGCTGTCAAGAGCATTTGAATTTCTTGAGGGTGTCAGTGCAACAATGCTTTCAAACCCAGAAAGAAAATACTATTTACATTTAAAAATATGAGACCACTGGGAAAAAGAAAGATTGATCTGAAAAATAAGAAGACTAAATGAGTGTTCTGTCATAAAAGGAAACATAAGAGAGATTACATCATGAATTATGCCAAGAGTTTGAGAATATATCAAGTTTTATTTTCACATGGAAAGTGGGGATGGCCCTAAATCATCTTAGATTTTTATTATTGATTTAATTATCATTCCAAGTAATGTTTACACTTTTGATGTACTTTAGAAAATAGTAAGATAAATTAAATAGCTGTATTTTGTCAGTAAAGGACATTTTAATATAACACATCAAATAGTAGCTCTGGAAGAATGCCAAAGAGGGGGCAAAAAATGGTTCTCTGCATTCTTGTTAATACTTGTTTATGTCTCAAGTCTATGCTACCTAATAAGAATGCACCACCACCTTGTGGAAATTCCTTCAAACTACAGACACATCATCCCAAGATCCAGACGGATCCAAGAAACAGACTACCAGATCAACATATTTCATTTTTATTTAATTTAGTTTGACTATTGTTTCTATGTAGCTCACAACAAAATCTTAGTCTCTCAACCCAGCCTCTCCAACTCTAGTCCCGTCTTTACAACTGTTTGGTTCACTTTCCCACCTGATGCTTTGCTGGCACTTAAAATACCATAACTTCCAAACCAAACTCTTCATAATTGTTCTAGTTCTAGTTAAATGAATGGACACTCATATGGTAGTGTTAAGTCACCCAGGTTAAAAATGTTTGCCTTCTTTGACTTATTCTGCCGTGAAAATCCACTCCACCTTAAAATTAATCACCAAGTTCTGTTAGTTCTCATTCCTAAATGTCTTTTCCATTTTTTCTCTTCTTTTTATCTCTACTGACAAAATCCTAGATTATGCCTTCAAATTTGCATACCTAAGTCATTATAAGTCTTATATCTACGCTTCTAGCATCTCCTCTTCCTCCACTGCCACTACTGATGCTGTATCTCTCTCCTGTGTTAATCAGTTTACTTGGTTTACTTAGGCATTACAGCCTCCAATACTCCTTTTTTTAAAAAATTAATTAATAAATTTTTGGCTGTGTCAGGTCTTTGTTGCTGCGTGGGCTTTCTCTAGTTGCCGCGAGCAGGGGCTACTCTTCGCTGCAGTGCATGGGCTTCTCCAGTGGCTTCTCTTGTTGCGGAGCAATGGCTCTAGGCACGCAGGCTTCAGCTGTTGCGGCACTCGGGCTCAGAAGTTGTGGTGCATGGGCCCAGCCGCTCCGCAGCATGTGGGATCCTCCCGGACCAGGGCTCGAACCCGCGTCCCCCGCACTGGCAGACTCCTAACCACTGTGCAACCAGGGAAGTCCCCGGCCTCCAATACTCTTATCAGTGTCTACATGTTCCCTGACTTCTCCCCCACCAGTGTGCTGAATATCTGATGTTCCAACAATAATCTCTACTCCAACCATAATCTCTACTCACTATCTAGTCCAACCATAATCTCTATACACTATGTCCCAAATGTGCTCTAGTGCTTTCTTACCTCTGCTACTATGCTCACACTCTCTCTGGCATACCCTCCCACCACATCTGGAAGTCAGAATTCTTGTGAATGTCTGAAAACATTTTCACAGTGATGTTTAGCAAACGTGAAGACTTTTGACAGAAAAACTGTTTACCCACTCTGAAAAAATATTCCAGTCTGATGTTAACGGGATACACATGGAGTAATGGCTATTCACTTGACAAGCTAGGTAGCTAAATCCATATTGGTAATGAGTGGCATTAAAAAAGCTGACATAAGAAGGAAGAGAATATCTCCTATCATATCTTAATTTTGATTCACTAAAGTTGCTATGTGGCTTTTATTCCTTTTGTATAAAATTCTGAACAATTATTTAACTTAGAGTTTAGCAGGCATTTTGATCTTCCAGTTTTATTTGCTAGCCCAAATCTCCTTACTGACTAATGTTGCATTTTCATCAAATGAATTTTATGCTTTTCAAAAGAATAATGCATATAACTTTAGTTTTCAACAGATAACTTTTTTGTACTTGACAATATAGTTTATGGTGAGTTGATGATAGAGGAACTGGCCACAGGGTGGTAGCTCTGGTTAGTAACTAGAACTGGGTATATGTTTAGAATCAGATCAGATAAGAATTGCAACAGTGGTTTTTCAAGAGATTTGATGGGGCTGGAAGGAAGCAAAAAAGATCACCTTTTAAGTAAGATATACTAGAGACAGATCAGATGAGCAGTATTCAAAAGATTATTAAACAGAGGAGACAGTCTTTGGTCAAGTTTTTAAGCAGCACCAGGGAGAGCTCCCTGCATATGTTAGCCTCCACTTGGAGGAAACTAATGGTCTGTTCTTTAACTGCTGGCAGCTGGGAACTTTTCAGATGGACTTGATTCCCAAAGGTAGTCTATCTGACAGCACAAGTCTCAGTCCTGTTTAGTCCGATCCCAATCCTCCGTGGATGAGGCTCCATACTCATATATACCTAAAAATTATTGCGATACATAATCCAGGTCAACTGGGAGTTCAAGCTACAGGATGAATTTTGGTGGGAAGAGATTCTCCTAAAGTATCAAGGTCTCCTTGGTTAAAGTTTTCTTCCTCCATAATCATCCTTGAGAAATGGGCTGAAAAAGGTCACCTTGCCCAAGAGTATACCTCCCCTGACCCCACGTCCCAGGGCAGCGCACAGCCCTGGTTGATAGAGTGTTATAAAAGCCAAACTCTCTTTTCCCAATTCTGGGCAACTCTGAAAGGCCATTAAAGCTTCAAGGCCTTCATGGGGTCACCTGAAATGTTGTTGGGACTGTACCATAGCCCAGCTTCTTATTCATCCCAATTCTGCTTCATTCCCTTCTCCCAAATGTGTTGATCATGAAAACAACCACCATGGAAAAAACATTAAACAACCAGATTGATAGAACAATTCAGCCAGTTGACATCAATCCCAGTCTGTCATTAACCACCACAGTGCTGATACAATGGATACATAAATGGAGTAGCCAGAGTAGCAGGGGTGGTAGCTAAGCAATGGCTAAACAACATGAATCCTCACTTGCTAAAGCTGATACAGCAGAATCCCAACCTGCCAGAGACAGAGACGAATACTGAGCACCTAATATGGCACAGCTCCTTGAGGAAACCAATTGGACATTTGATGGCAAGTTTATTGTATCTGATCCCTTCTACTATGGGAAGGGACAGAGACACACTTGGTTGGTAACGGACATGTGTTCCAAATGCGAGTGTGACTTTATTGTCCACAGAGTTTTAACTAGCACCACCATTCGAGGACTTATGGCATGTTTGATACACTGATACATCATGCTTTATAACTTCATTAGAGCTGTGGGCCCACTTTACAGCAAAAGGGCTGTGATAGTGAGCACATGACCATGAAGTCCACAGGTCCTGTCACATACCATGCACACAGCAGTTGATGGCCTCATAGAGAATGTAATGGCCTACTAAAAACACAGCTGAGGCGCCAGCTGGAAGATGATACCCTGCAAGGATGATGAGTGTTATCTTCCTGGACACAGTGTACATGCTAAATCAATGACTACTGTAGAGTGCAATGATCCCAGTAGACAGAGTATATGGGTCTGGAAACCAAAGATGGAAGCAGGAGCGGCCCTGCCTACCATCATTCTCAGTGACCCACTTGAAAACTTTATGCTTCCCAACTCTGCAACTCTGTCACCAGGGAAAACAGAAAGAGTCTCACTGACCATTAAGCTACAGCTGCAGGGGTAAGAGCTCCCTTCTCTGAAGGAGAACTTGATAGGTTGCCTAAGCACTCTGAACAACTTTTGCCAAGGTACTCAGCAAGCAAAAAGAGAAACTGCCATTCTGGCAGAAGTAATTAACCCAGACCATGAAGAGGAGGTAGGGATGCTGTTACACAATGGGGATAGGAAGGAATGAATATATTTGGCATCCAGGTTGTCAAATGAGACGTGCGTGAGACAAGAGCAGCAGACTCAAAAGAGCATGGTAAGAGGACCTTGTACCCCTCAGATCAGGGTCTTGCCACCTCACCAGATAAGCCATCTAGACCAGCAGAGTTGCCAAGGATGAGGCAAATCTAGAATAGAAAATAGGGGAAGGAGATGCTGAGTATCAGTTGCAGCCTTTAGACAAGCTGCAGCACCAGAGGCTGGAGATCAACCACTAAACTTTCTCTTATTTGTTTTGCTGAGGAAAAGAGGCCCATCAGAGCCCTGAAGGAGTTGCTCTTGACCTCCTCTAAAGCAAGTGGAGGCAAGTAGCTCAAGGGTTGGACTGTGAGAGATGCTGTGCTGTCCTATTCAAATCCTCTTTTCAGGACTGAAGAAATTATTCTTCAGCTGCTGGGAAGTTTGTTGAAGGCTTCCAGATCTGTTCTCAGCCCCTCACAGAATTACCATAAGCTTCAGAGAGCCAGACAGCTGTCTTGCCTCTCAGAGGAGCCCCCATCCAATGACTAGTAAATATGGGGTTATAAAGGCTAGGCTCCTTCACCTTAACTTGGGACAACCTTGAAGAACCATCCCAGCTTCAACCATGAGGTTGGCTGAGACCTTTGTTGCATTTGCATCACAGCCCAAATTCTCCTTCTACTTAATCCTGTTTCCTTCCTTTTTCAAAAAACAGCCTAGTCAACTTCCTGCATAGTAATCTTCCATTTCAAAGTCTGCTTCTCAGGGGACTTAATCTGATATCTACAATAGTAAGTGAGTTAGGTACTTCTGAAAATTATATAAACTTTTGCTAATGGCTAAAACAGATATAACCTTCATGGTCTGTGAAAGAAATACCCATTATATTGTGTGTACTCAGTTATATCATCAATGTGGTCAATTTATGAGAAAGTATAAGTTCTCTGGAGTTATTCTGATTTTTATCCAGTAGGAACGCAGATAGGTACATTTCAAAACATCCTTAAATGTTGGGAAGATACTTTAATACTGAAGAGAACTAAAGTTATAAATCCTTAATATCCATATCCCATAATCATAGCCAAAGATTACATCATATATATAAATTAATTTTCAACCACAATATCCCAGGTTTTAGTTTCAGGAGGATCATTACTCAAGTAGAGTAAACTCTACTCTACTATCCATCATGAGCAAGAAAAGGAATGTGTTGATTAATTATATTATTTTTAATGGAGATTCCATATGTACTATGTTTGAATTACCAATTTTCAAATAATTTAAAACATCAATGTACATTTAAGATCCAGGTGACTAAAAATAACACTTTTTTTTACAATGCAAAAGTCATTTTAGGATCTTGTTACATCACACATTTATCAATATAGACATTGTCATTTAGACTTGCAGGAACAACTACTAATGGAGACTTCTGCTGTCGGGTCACAGAATAATTATTATACTGTTATAACACAGTTTGAACTACATGTTCTAGTTGCAAACACCACCGGAGACCATCATGCTATATCTTAACTGTACCCCACAGTTGAAAAGGAATAGATGAAGTGTTTGCTTAGCTTTCAAGTTAGAAACTAGTTGGTCAGTATATACAACATAAGAATAACTGGGGGAAAAAAGTGAACAGTAGTAGTAAGCTAATGCAAAACTATGATAGTCCAGGGTTGAGTAATATGTGTATCTATCCCCTCAGATCCATGGAAATCATTGGCGACGTGAAGCTCCTTCATTAGCATCTTTGCTCATGAAGGAAGACAAGGTTGCTCTGATATATTTCCTCTGAACAACTACAACTCATTTTATGAATACATCTGACATGTACTCAGTATCATTTCAGTGCTTACACTACCTTGTTGTCAAGGAAACAGCCATCAGGATCACTTAGGAAGTAGTGAAAAGAAACCAGTAAAAGAGGAGTATATTGTATGTTGCAATGGTAAGAGTTTCCTTCTCTGAAGGAGAACATGATAGGTTTCCGACGTTAATGAATAGAACCCAAACTCACTGCAAAACATGAAATCTGAGCATGACAGAAAAGGTGTTATGAACAATGCTTGCTGATGGCAGAAAATTAACAAGGGTGAACTGGCCTTATATTTACAGAGAGATTTAGTACATAATATACTCATTATATCCAACATAAGGTATGCTATGTCCACATTTGAAAATTAATAAACTGGTTGAACTTAGTAAGTTAGTTATTGTTTTTAAATTAGTTGCTATAAACAAGTACATAAGCAGTTGACCAAATGCAACTAAGTCATTTCAAGTTATAAATTCACTTGCTTGGGGGATGTGTTTTTGTTAAAGTCACTACATGGAAATGATTAAGAGCTCAGCCTCTAAGTCAAATATCCTTGTAATCAAATTGCAGCTAACTTCCAAAGGGAGAAAAAAAGACGGCACCTTCAGAAGGGTTTAAATAAAAATCATTGAATGGAGGAATTATTTGCAGAGGTAGGGGAAAGTTGAAAGGAACAACAAGGGATGCTGAATAACTCAGGGACTCGCAAAAATGGGAAGCCATTGCTACCCCCAAGAAGTGAAGAAACAGTATTACCAGAATTTGGTGAAACACCAACAAGAGCACCCAACAGGAGCTACGACTGTACGGGAAACAGACTCTCCACAAGCCAGGCAGGAAGGGAGCAGGGTGGCAGTAGGGTAGGGAAAAATAACACCACTTCCCTCTTCTTTCACTTTTAAGCCTCCTGCTGAGATCTTCCTTGTGTTGAAGGCTCCCAGAAGCCAGGAGAAAAGGAAGCCTGGATGATGCAGTTTGAATAGTTTTGCCTCCCACAGCAGGGCAGAGGAGAACAGAAAATTGATCTAGGGAAGCAAATGGAAAACGATAGCCAACATATCCGCTTGTTGGTTATATTACCTGAGACATTTACTTCTCTGTTTCATCATCTCTAAAGTCCAGCTATAATAGTATCTTCTTCATAGGGATATTGTGGAAATAATATACGAAAATAGCTAGAAAATCATAACTACTCAATAAAACTTAGCTATTATTTTTTTTCCAAGTCAGTTTTTTTTTAACTAAAACTTGTCAAAGTAATTCATGCTATGAGATGTGGAGAGGATAACTTAGGAAGCTGAAAATTTGGAAGAGATTAAAAACATAAAGGCCTAAACATATACAACAGTGTTAACACTAAATGGAACATTACTTTAACATTTTTTTTTGCATTCCTCCAAACAATACTTTTCAGATTATGAAAAGCAATTCTTTCTTAGCTGTACAATGTGTAAACAAAGTCTCTAGTTTTCATCTCCCAATAGCAGAGGCATCAACTTCTTTCACATTCATAGCTAGTTGGGGTCTGTAATCTGAACACAGAAAAATGGCTCCCCAAAGATGCCCAGGTCCTAATTCTTAGAACCTGTGACTATGTTACCTTATACTGCACAGGAACTTTACAGCTAGGATTAAGTTAAGGATCTTAAAATGAAGAGATTATCCTGGATTACCCAAGTGGGCCCAAAGTAACCACGGGGTTCCTGAGGAGAGAAAGGCAAGAGGCTCAGAGTAACAGAAAGCAACGTAATGACAGAAGCAGAGGTTTGAGTGACTTGAGGAAGGGGTGATGAATCAAAGAATGCATGTAGTCTCTAGAAGCTGGAAAAGGCAAAGAAACGGATTCTCCTCTAGAGCCTCCAGAGGAATGCAACCCTGTAGACACCTTGTGTTTAGAACTTTGGCTGTAGAACTATAAGGTAATACACCTGTGTAATTTTAAGGCACTAAGTTTGTGGTCATTTGCTACAGCAGAAATAAGAAACTAAACAGGGTCTCTGCTTATTGTTGCTTTCTGACATCCCAGATTCATTTTCCACCCTTTCCTCTTTGGGTCTGTGCCATAGGAGGCTAATCTTTGGCTTCTAGCTGAGATCAGTGAATGGAGGCCCTGGCAGGAATGGGGAAGGCGAAGAGAGGCGCTAGAGTACTTATGCCTGTCCTGCCCACAGATCACTGCATTTTTGGCCTTTGATGGTGTCTCCCTACAGCCCCCATTCATAATAGGTATCCTTACTTCCACAGCTTCAGGATCCTAGGCCTAGGGCTGGTCACTCCCCACGGTGGCTAGTCCCAAATGCTTCACTACCCCTGTTGGTTCCCTTAACCCTGCCCACACTTCCCTAAATCCTTAATAATTCTCCGGTTAAGCCCTTTGAGTGTGCCATTTCTTTGCTGCTGGTAAACTGTCTGATTCAATACAGAATATCTATTTTCATATTCATTTAAGACTCAATTAGTTGAGTCTTACATTTTCCTTGAGGTGCTCTAAAAGAATACCAAGCATAAGAAAGTTTAAGACAGTGTAATCATCTACCAGTAATTAAAATTATAGTTTGTTCATCTTTTGAATCGAGTTATAACATGTCTGTCCCCACTTTAGAAAAACTGAATCCTCCTTCACTTAAAAAGTCCACAAAAAGTGTTACCAAACATACCTTTAGAGAGTAAATACTTTCAAGTGTTTTAGGCACTTTAAACTATTTAACAAAGGCACAAAGAAGAGTGGAGAGAAATGCTTTTCATGAAGTAATACAGTTCATTGCAATACTGAAGGTCAATCAGATAGACATAACAGATCATTACAGTAATAAATAAATGGTAACTAGAGTTTAAGAATTTAATTTTTAAAATGTATGTGCCCATCAGGAGCACATTTATTTTGTGTATAATCTATCAAAACTATTATTTAACATGGCTGCTTTTAGAAACTATATAAATGAAATGTCAAATACCTGGATTGATCAAAAATATTTAGTCAATCTTCAGGAGATTTGCTATAATATGGAAAATAAGTGTCCAAAATGACTTATAACTGAAATGCATTTGTCACTTTATGTCTAGATTATTGTGTGTATATATATATATATACACTTAATAATGTATATATATACTTAATAATATATGTATAATTAATATATATGTATATATACACTTAATAATATATATATACTCTTAATTAATACACTTAATTACGCCTAAGTGAGAATTGATCAAAGTTGCCAGAAGAAGAAACTTTCTTCTGTGCATGCTTAAATCACAAACATTCACACTTTATTGAATTAGACAAATTAGGTAAAGAAATAAGATAGCATAATTTAAAGAACCTCCACCAGCCCCCTCAAGTTGGTCAAATAACTGTATTTCATAGAAATCATGAAATCCTCTCTCCTTTTGGAAAATATCAAGCCCTACAAGATTAATTTATGCTGTACAGGCAGATGATGAAAGATTCTGGGAAATGAAGCCAAAATGGGCTTGAGATTTCTCAAATCAATTAAAATTGTTTTCAGTTACCATTTTGCTACAGAGTCTACCCCGACTCAACTCTTTCCGCATTGTTCACGGATGAATGTCACAAAGGAGAACAGAGAACTGAGAATGACTGCGGACACATTACTGCTCCTGGAAATGCCATAGAGTCTTACATATAGAGACACGATAGTGTCAGTTTTACAGTCTCACTGAAACAAAGATACAAGAACAGGCTTCACTCTAGATATTGCATACTAAAAAAAAAAAAGCCTCACATCAAAGGGTTGTGAAAATACAAAATTAACTAAATATGCACACTAAGATGATAATTTTAGCACTTGCATTTAACTATAAAATAGGCTCCTGTCTCTACAGGTTTATTCAGAGCAGAAAAGATTCATACATACATTGTCTGCACTAATTACTTGTTTGAACTACCCTAAGCTGCCTTCATTAGAGTCACTGGTACTCGTTAGTAAAACATAACGTGCTTGAAGTGTACAAGTAAAGATGAATGCTTGCCCTTCCAAGTTCAACTTAACATTTTTACATAATATTGTAATAAATAATTTGTACTTTACAAGAGAAAGATAGAATTGTAATTAATATATATGATAATTAGTCTGTCTTTGGTATGAGGTATTAGTGCCTCTTTAACTTGATGTGTACTATATTGTAATATACATGGAATCTACATTATAGTAGTGTGATATATTACACATTACATCATGGATAGTACTTATAAAATCTATGCACAACATTCATAAATATGTGCTTATATTAGTATTTTTGCATGTTGTATATATATATATATAATATTCCTCTGGCATCTCTAAGAAAACAACAAAGCTATATATTTCTACATGGCTAGAAAAATTATAATCATCAGCAATCTATTAACTAGCAATTATGTCTTTAGTGTATTTCCCATTCTGAAGTCTTTTGCCACTTGAACAGGAACATACATCTACAATGTCCTTCCTAATGCTACTACTATATACCTTCAATGATAATAACTATAGTACTAATAATGAGAGTTATACTGCCTTAACTACAATGCCTATAGAACAAAACTGCTTTTTATTTACAAATTATTTTCACATTCATTACCTTATTTTGTTCACATCAACCTTGTGATATTCAAATATAATCTTTAATGATAGGGGTATGCATTGCAGGGGGTAGGAAAGAAAAATTAGATTCTGTCTCATTTATCTCTCGCAAGTAAGGGTTACACTTGACCTTCCCTGTGAATAGACTTTCATGCATGCATGCCTTTATGAAATCTTAAGCAGATGCCTTCAAAGTGGGTTTTCTGGGTTGGTGCTCGAAAACCAACCAAACATCAGCTGATATGGGGCTGCCTCAACCCATCAGGTACATCAGTTGAGAGCAATGAGGGTACCTGACTGGCCACATGAAAATAGGGAACGAATCTAGAATGCACAAGCCAGGGCTGAGAGAACAGGACATACTGCATGATAGTCCAGATCACAATGTTGGGCACTAGAGCTCAGTCAGGATCAGTGTGGGTATCCAAACAACACCCACAGAGTTCAGAGTTTGGCAGGATGGCTCCTTAGGCATGAAGACCACAGTCCTGTAAGAAGTGGAAGGTCAGGGAACCTGATTCCTCCAGCTCCATTTGTCTTTCTCAGGATTGCTTTGTGTATTTGGGGTCTTTCATGTTTCCATACTTACAATAGTGAAGACATGGAAGCACCCTAAATGTCCATCAACAGAGGAATGGATAAAAAAGTTGTGGTACATATATAGAATGGAGTATTAGCCGTAAAAAAAAAAGAATGAAGTAATGCCATTTGCAGCAACATGGATGGAGCTAGAGATTATCATACTAAGTGAAGTAAGTCAGATAAAGACAAATATCATATGATATTGCTTATATGTGGAATCTAAAAAAATGATACAAATGATATTTACAAAACAGAAACAGACTTCAAAAACAAACTTCTGGTTACCAAAGGGGAACGGTGGGGTGGGGGAAGCATAAATTAGGAGTTTAGGATTAACATATACACACTACTATATATAAAGTTGATAATCAACGGGGACCTACTAGATAACACAGGGAACTCTACTTAATATTCTGTAATGACCTATGTGAGAAGGGAATATGAGGAAGAATGGATATGCATACATGTATTGTGTGGGCCAAAAAGTGCCTTCAGGTTTTTAGTAAAAATAAAAGACACATTTTTCATTTTCACCAAGACCTTTATTTAACAATGTATTCACCCTTTTGTTCCACTACCTTCTGCCATTTTTCAGGCAACTTCATAATTCCATCTTCCCAAAACTTATCTTTTTGAGCAAAGAACTGTTCCAGGTGCCTTTTACAGTCTTCCAAGGGATTGAAAATTTTTCCATTAAGAGAATTTTGTAAAGACCTAAATAAATGGAAATCCGAAGGTGCAATAACTGGTGAATACAGCGAATGAATCAGAACTTCCCAACCAAGCTGTAACAGTTTTTGCCTAGTCATCAAAGAAACATGCGGTCTTGCGTTATCCTGATGGAAGATTATGTGTTTTCTGTTGACTAATTCCGGGCGCTTTTCGTCGAGTGCCACTTTCAATTGGTCTAACTGGGAGCAGTACTTGTTGGAATTAATCATTCGGTTCAACGGAAGGAGCTCATAATACAGGACTCCCTTCCAAGCCCACCATATACACAGCATCACCTTCTTTGGATGAAGACTGGCCATTGGTGTGGTTGGTGGCGGTTCATTTTGCTCCACGATCTCTTCCATTCCACATTGTTGTACAGTAACCACTTTTCATCGCCCATCACAATTTGTTTTAAAAACGGAACGTTTTCATTACATTTCAGTAGAGAATCGCATGTGGAAATATGGTCAAGAAGGTTTTTCTCATTTTGCTTACGTGGAACCCAAACATCAAAGCGATTCACATAACCAAGCTGGTGCAAATGATTTTCAACGCTTGATTTGGATATTCTGAGTATGTCGGCTATTTCCCACGTGGTATAACGTTGATTGTTCTCAATTATTGTTTCGATTTGATTGCTATCAACTTCAACTGGTCTACCCGACCGTGGAGCATCATCTAACGAGAAATCTCCAACACGAAACTTCGTAAACCACTTTTGACACGTTTGGCCAGTCACAGCACCTTCTCCATACACTGCACAAATCTTTTTGTGCGTTTCAGTTGCGTTTTTTTACCTTTCTTGAAATAGTAAAGCATAATATGCCAAAAATGTTGCTTTTTTTCTTCCATCTTCAATATTAAAATGGCTACACGAAAATTCACCGATTGATGTCTTTTTTAAAATTCACATTGATATGACAGCTGTCACATATAATCTAACAAAATTGTTTCGAATGAAGTTAAAGACAACTAAGTGATACTAGAGCCATCTTATGGAAAAAACAAACAAACAAAGCTTCTGGCCCACCCCATATGACTGAATAACTTTGCTGTATGCCTGAAACTAACACAACATTGCAAATCAACTATACTCCAATATAAAATAAAAATTAAATTTAAAGAAAAGAAGTGGAAGGTGTGCTAAAAATCAACTTGCTTCATCATTCTGCCTTCTCAAGAGACCACAGAGCCTATTTCCTTTTCCTTTGATTCACCAGGTAACCTGGATATGAAGTGGCATGTGAAGTAGATAGAACACCTGGGGGGAACAAGGACCAGGAAACTGAATAATGAACTGGGTGTCTTTTGGCCGCTAAACTGATCTATGGTAATTGCTTACTCACTTCTAGCAGAGACTCGTAAACACATGTTCTATGGCACCTTTCCGGGGTTTTGGAAAGGAAAGAAGGTACAGTATTGTGCTTATATTATACCTTTTTCAGCAACTTTAAATAGATTTGTGGAAGATTTCATCCTTTGAATACTGAAATTCAATCTAAACACTCAGAGATAACTTTCGTTTTCTAACTTTTTCCCCCAAGAAATTACAAGTCATCTTAACTAATTTAGACAAGTAACCTACAGTCCCTTTCAGATAACTCTGTAACTACTTTGTAGACAAGGCTTACAACACTTACTTGAAAGACTAGGAATGTGAAAAATACACATGACTCCAGTTGGAACTTCAGAATGAACTTCAAAGGGCTCTCTTTCTCTAACAGAAAAATGAGAAACCAGGCTGGTTGACTCTGGAAGAATCTCACTTACTCCAACTTTAGAGAGAAAAATCATTACAGCCCAGATCTATTTTGGACCAAGGATATTTCGATTACTAGAGAAGAATGCTATAAATGCTAGAGGAGAATTGAACTATTCTTCATTTGGTTTCAGTTGGAAGTATTTATTTGCCCACCCAAAAAGTTTCCCAAAATATAGCTTATTGAGATTATTAAAAAAGATAAATATTTAGAAGGACACAACGTACTCTGCATATTTTTAGAAAATGTTGTTGATATTAGCAGCAGCAGTTGGTTGTTTATACAACTTTGAAACAAAGACCAATCAAGATAAATCCTACAAGTTCTAACTAGTATACTGATTCAGGATGTGATAGTTAGTAATACTTTCTCTTAACAAAGTATATACAAATTATATATTATAAACATGTCTATAGATACCTTTAGAGTAATGCTTTCTCTTAAAAAGTATATATATGAGACATATATAAAACATGTATTTCATATATGCTTGTAGGTGTGGTGTGTGTGTATCCTACCAACATAGGATATTTTCAGACAATATTGAAATGTCTCAAAGTCTAGAATTATCAGCTACATTATGATCCTACATATATAATTATGCATGTGATGGATAGTTTATAAGTGTTCTATCTCCAAATCAATGCAATATATTACCTCATTTGTATCTTTCTTTTTCTCTCAGTAGATAGATTCTCTGGGAGAATGAGAAAAGCAGATCCTGACATCTGTGTACTTGGTCTGACACAGCTGGGGCTCAGTATTGCTAGGAGCTGGCCTGGCCCTCACACCTAAGGCTCAGTGTTCTCCCGTTTGACCCACCAAAACAGTCTCACAGATATCAACATGAAGCGAGGTTTCTCTGTGACTCTAGAGACCAAGACCACTTCATAATTTTGTCTACTCACAAGACAAAAGCCAAGTCACTGTGCAAACCACAGAAATATCAAATATCTCCTGGCTCATTTAAGTGAGCGCTGCTTCTTCAGCAATGACAGCTTTGTTTTCCTTCTGGTCTTCCCTCCTTCTAGAAAAGATTGTTAAGATACTCAATCACAAAATTATCCCCACCTTCTGATAGCATCCAATCCAGAGTGTGCAAACCCCCATTTCTTTAAACCCTCCACCCAAATCACCCAACTAAAGTACAAATCCTCAATTCTTTCTAATACCCTTTTATCAAGATACTCCCAAGTTCTCCATGGTGTGCAGTCTCTCTTGCAGCAATGAACAATAAACCCGACTTGTTCCACTACAAGTGAATTCCTGGTGGTCTTTGGATGGAAGGCATTAACATACATAAAAATCCTACAACAATATTATGCATCACATGATTAATTTTTTAATAAATATAGATGTGTTATATATGTATAAAATATAATTAAACGTTTTATATATGTAATACATGCATATGGGAGTGTGTGTCTGTAAATGCACAGAAAAATGACTGTGACTAACAGCCTCTACTCTTAGGGAATGAAGAGGTATTGGGGTGTTTGAAAGAGGGTGTTCACTTTTGACTTTTTAAAAAAATTTACAAACATATGTTTTTGTATTAATTTTGAAATTACTTTTTTTTACTCAGTTATTTCTTTATACATTTTCCCTTACACTTCCAAAGACTGTAACAGTTAGGAATTGTATTTTGTTGTAAGTATTAGAGATGTGTCTATGGTGAAAGAAATGAGGGGTTTATCCTCTGAATGTAAAGGAAGCCCATGGGCAGAATTCTAAGACAGCCTCCAAGATTCTCAGCCTCCTGCTATACGTGCTTTTTGACTGTGGACAGGACCTGTGACTATTATGGGATACCACTTCAGTGATTAGGTTACAGTATGTGGCAAAAGCCAAAGGACTTTGCAGATGGAATTAAGGTCCCAGATCAGTTGAGTTTTGAGTTAATCACAAGGGAGATGTCATCTCCCTTCATCAGGTGAAAGCCCTTAGAAGAAGGACTGAGCCCTTCCTGAAGAGAGAGATTCTTCTGCTGGCCTCGAGGAAGCTAACAGACATGTTGTGAACTATGGAGATGGCTACATGGCAAAGTCCTGAACTAGATGTTGAGAGTAGTCCCTGGCTGACAGCTAGCATGAAAATGGAAACCTCAGTCCTACAACTGCGAGGATATGAATTCTACCAACAACCTGAGTGAGCTTGGAAGCAGATTCTTCCCTCAGTCAAGACTCCTGATGAGAATGCAGCCTGGCTGACACCTTGACTGCAACCTTGTGAGACCTTGAGCAAAGGACCCCTGAGTGGGTCTTTTGCTCAAGGACCTAGGCCATGCCCAGACTCACGACCCAAGGAAATTGTGAGATAATAAGCAGGTGTTGTTTTAGGCTGATAAATCTGTGGTCATTTTTTATACAGCAATAGATAACTAGCACAACATTTCAGAGATGGTATCATGGCTCTAGAAAATAATCAGAGACCCAGGAAACTCTTCCATCTGCTCACTGTGCCTGGCTTCTTCCTCATGGTCATCCCAAAGATACAATATGGCTGCTGGAGCTCCAGCCACAACGCCCAAGTTCCAATCAAAGAGAAGAGGGGAAATAAGAGCAGGAGAGATGCATGCTAGTTGTCTGCTACCCTTTAAATAGTTTTCCC
Organism: Stenella coeruleoalba; assembly: GCF_951394435.1. Lineage (NCBI taxonomy): Eukaryota > Metazoa > Chordata > Mammalia > Artiodactyla > Delphinidae > Stenella > Stenella coeruleoalba. The sequence continues at coordinate 38,922,785 of NC_137148.1, forward strand.
ACAAGACCCACACATATACCTCCACTTATACCTTGCTGGCCACTCCTATCTACAAGAGAGGTTAGGAAATAGAGTGAGTTAGCTGGGAATATATCCAATAGGCAAACAAACAAACAGCAAACAGGATTCTATTTGCAAGGAAGAAGCGGGGTGGGAGAGGAATGGATATTGTGAGCAAACAGCAGTCTCTTCCACAGACAGAAAAGGAAGAAAAAAATTGTTCTGGCAACAGTCTTTCAAATGCTCTTTTTTTCTGCCACAGAAGTTTTCTGGGAGGGTGAGCAAAATAGATGAAGGGTGTCACAAGGTGCAAACTTCCAGTCTTAAAATAAATGTCTTGGGGATATGATGTACAGCATGGTGACTACAGTCAATAATACTGTGTTGCATATTTTGTAACTTTGAATGGTGATGGGAGAAACTAGTATGAAGAAAGGTTTCTAGTCAATACTAGTGTTCTTCATCTTGCTCCATCTCCTCTGCCCTCAAATGCCTCATACCCTCCTCTGACTTTAAGGGAGGTACGTGTTCACCCATGTACAAGTCCTGCCCTGTGGAGAGACCCACACACATAAGCTACAGGCAAAAAAACTAGCTGATTCCTTCCCTCGTGAGTAATGTTTAAACCCCAAATCCAAAACATGGAGACATAAATCTTACATTTAAGCACTGTCACATTAAATCATGTCTCTTTCCCCTCCTTTCCACCTCACAGAAGGGCCTGTGTGTGTCTGAGTGATTAAAGATAGAACCAATGTGATTACTTGAAGATCAGATATAGAGGTCAGCTCACAGCAACTTAAGTTGACAAGGAAGAGGTGAGCTGGGGACGTGCTAGAGACCCATCCACAGGGACAAAAAGAGGAACATGGCAGCCTGTCTAGAAAGCCATGGGCTGCAGCCAGGAGTTGAAGGCAGTGCCTGAAGGGTGTGAAGAGCTCAGACATAAATCAGGCTGACTTTAGGACCTGCTGGGTGACAGAACCAAGTGGCCAAGATTACTGTTCAGGGGAGCCACACACTGACATCTGGAGGAGTTCAGCCGAAGGCAGCAGGGCTCATCTGGCTGGGAGACCATTAGATAATTCACCAAAGATCTGTAGATAGCCAGTGGTTTATAATAATGGACTGGATGTGGACCCTCTGTTAGACTTTCTGATAATGATGGAAAGACATATGCTTAAACAAAGTAGAAAGTTATGTATCATAAACAATTATCAACAAAGTGCTAAAAATGATAGAATTAATTTGACTTTGGGGAAAGTAGGATACTTGAGAAACCTTCTTGAAAGCATATCTTGGGATCCTCCCTAATAGTGATAGTACAAGAGGAAGGGAAAGTGCTTAAAATTATAGAATTAGGCAATAGAAAATTCAGATTGGTGTTCCTGATCAACTGCTGACAAAGCTCCAATCAGGGCAATGGCTGAGGTAAGTTCCTTCTCTCTTCAAGCACCTTATTTCATCATGTACAATGCTGTGCACTTGTCCCTTCCCCTATCACCTCACTGTAAAAAGTATACAGGAATGATAATAATAAAGAATGGGGCAACACAATACTTCAAGCTTCTTTCTTGAGGTTGATTTTTTAAGAGCTTTATTGAAGTCTAACTGATGAACAATAAACTGCACATATTTAAAGTATATAATTTGGTAAGCTTCGATATACACCAGTGAAACTATCACCACAATCAAGGTAATGAAACTCCAAAAGATACATCACCTCCAAAAGTTTCCTTAAAGGCCCTTTGTAATCCCTCCCTGCCTCCCCTCCATTACCTGTCCCATCCCTAAGCCCCTACTTATCCAATTTCTGTCACTATACATTAGTTTGTATTTCCTAGAATTTTACATAAATGGATTCATACAGTGTGTCCATCTGTTGGTTTTACTTCTTTCACTCAGCATATGTATTTTGAGCCTCATCCATGTAATAGCATGTATCAATATTGCATTCCTTTTCATTGCTGAGTTGTATTCCATTGTATATCACTCGTTTTTAGATCCACCATCTTTGTTTCCTTTTTGACATCTTCCTTCCTTTTTTCTTGTTGTCAACCTGCTTATTATAGAAACTTTCATAATAATGCAAAAGGGTAAAGGAACAGGGGAAAAAATCACCTACAGAAAGCTTTCATATTTGAAATAAAAACCAACAAACAAAACTAAACAAAAACCTCTGAAGATTAAAAAGCCTTTTATGAATGTCAAAGAAGTAAATCCTTACAAGAGTTGTTTGGTGTCCCTTGATAGATACTGGGGGAGGGTTGTGGTGCTATTTCAGTCTCGGTAGCCTTGCCTAGAGCTAACGTTTAGAGCTACCTGTTCAGTCCTTCAAAGGCCGTTATGTAAATGTTTTACTTACACAAAGGATGTCTTAATGAGGAGAGGTTATGAAATGAGGCAACATGCTAAATCTAGTAACATAAGGGATATACATAAAAAGTCCTGAAGACCCACAGGCTAATAGCATCCAATAATCTTTATAAATCCATGTTACTCCCCTAAGTGAACGGCATGAGCGCTGAGAGGGAATGCAATTTTGATTACCATGTGTTATCAGAAGTATTTCTACTGTTAAACCACAAATAATTTTTTTTTTAACATTAAAAATCTTTAAGTGTCATCCATCTGCCATGGGATACACTCAGCAGCTGCTTCTTTTAGCCTAGCAAAGATCAACCTGACCTTGACCAATCAGCTTGTACTTTGAAGAGTGTACTTTGTGAAACATGTGAGTAGAGAAGTATTCATGCTTGGCAGAATTTGCTGTCTCTTCTGCTCAGTATTTTACCATGATTAATCCCCATCCATCTCTCTTCACTGCTGCTGCCACTGCTGAAGATGACGCTGTCAGTCTCATATTTCTTCTCTATAGCAGACGCCTTTCAAATGTTGTTGGATTCTGGCTGGGTATGACATTTTATGGGGCACTGCTGCCTCCAATCAGGCTGTTATGGGCTTGTTGCTTTGTGCACATGTGCAGACATTCTGACCCCAGGACCTCCGGAATAGATTCTGAGAACAACTGTATCTGACCATTCCAACATTTTGGACATCCCAGCTCTTCCCAAGGGCATGGGTGCGAAGAGTGCTCCCTTGTGGTTTTGGCTTACATTCTTCTCACATCAGAAGAACTAGTCTAGGAGAATGTGAAGCCAGGTCAGAAATGCTAACAGAGCAACGATTTTGCTGGCAGCCCTTCAAGTTCCCTGGCATGAATTTGAACATAGGGTAGTTTTTTCACAACATCTTTCTGTTTTTATTATGGTTTAAGTGAGCAGTTCCAAATACATGAATTACACTTTCTGGTATAATCCAATCTGTAGAAAGGGCAATGACTGACAAAAACTCTGGAAAACTTTGAAGCCATTTTATAAAATTCCTTCTCAGATCTAGTCCTTTCTCCTTTCTGAGTCCTGAATCTTGTTGTGAAATGAAAATAGTTACATAAAAAAAATGTAGGAATCCATTCTGTGGTATTTCTAATAATTTTAGTTTGTATTTTCTGTGCTGATTCAGTCTAACAATAGTGAGTTTACTTTTGGTAAGCATTCTAGCATAAGACATTTAAAGATGCAATACAACTTTTTAAAATTATTACCAAATAGTCTACAAAAAATCTCCCCCCCTTAAATCAGAGTTTTAAAGTATAAATGCCAGATTAAAATAATTATAAAGTCTATTTTTTTCCCAAATTCCATCTATTGCTAGTAAAGATCTGGGTGCCAGATGAACTGGGTCATCAAGGCCTCTTCCTTTCTTTTGTTCCTCTTGATATTTACTCCACTTTTTCCTTTTCCTCAATAAGCTTTCTCTTACCCTTCTCAAAATTGAATACTTTTCTCTTAGTCTAACATCTATTTTCATCCTCTCTTTTGATGGTTGATAAAGTCACGTACACTCAATTCTTTCTCCACCACCATATTCAAAGGAGTGATGTTCTACCCACTTACCTTTTCTTCCACTTTGAGAGCTTTACTCATGTTTCCTCCTCACTACTGGCAACATTAAAAAGAATATACTTGCCCTGGCACAGCATATCCAAAATCATGTCAGCAGATCTGCAATGACTTGGGTACAGGATTATGGAGAGGTACGTCATGTGATGTTCGGGATAGCTCAATCAACATCTCAGGATTGGAAGAAACACGCCATCAAGACCTAAAAAGATAAGACTTCTATTTTGTCAAAAAACATAGGAGATTCTAAAGCCAATGAAACTTATCCAGCACTTCTCATCACTATCCCCAATGGTTTGTGCAGCTCATAAAAAGGAGAGTGAATAATAAATTGTAACACTGAGCCAAGAAGACAAAACAGCACACTGTACCACATTCTGAAGTAAGACATGATTTGAGTCCTGATATTCAAGTGAAAGTCAGCAGGATGCTAGTTATAGGTAATAATATAATATCTGATTTAGCATTACCCTTGATGCAGTGATCTTCCTAGGCTATTACACGTACCTAGGGAGTGTGGGGAGGATTCTTAAAAATGACAAAGCGTTAATTTAACTCCATTCAAGTGAGAGCACACATGATATAATAGTTCAATGTTTTTATAACTAGACTGAACACTCTGATAGCAGAGTGGATAGCTACATTTTGGTTACTCATATGAATCTTATTACTATATTTTGATAATAGACCCTAAGTAGACATTACAGAAAGTAATGCTTGCTCTTTCACTATATGAATGTCTTGTAAATTATGAGATGGTGAACTATCTAGTTATATTAATATATTAATATTTACATTTAAATAAAGAAGAGCACAATACTCTCAAACCACAGAAGTTAATCGTAGTCATTCCTTAAGCATTATCTAGGACTTATTCATATTTTAATTCTTGTTGATATGATATGATTGGAAATTTCAGAATAGTAAGTGGTAAAATACATACTTTAAATGCACAACTGAAATAAAATGAGACTGTGCAAAACAGAAGGGTATTTCTTTATAGAATTAACCTGCAGCAAACTAGTTATGGACCATGATGTTTGATGGGATTTTGGTCTATGAAGCTTCAGATTTTGTTCTTATTACAAAGCACCCTGAATATTATTTTGAAGCTTGCTAATTCTTTTCTTGGAAGGAGGGTGTTTTGTGTACTATGAAACAGCATTTCAAACATTTCTTTCTGGAATTATATTAAAATATTAAATAATGTTATTATTAGCACATAATTATACATAATTATACATAAAACATACGCTATATACTTTTAATGTTTTTCATATATTTGTAAGGTATATACAATCCACACACAAAGTCAGTTAAAATAGATCTGTCTTACCATTGTTACCTTTTTGCCTTAATTTTTTTTCATTTTTGGATTGAATTTTGTACAATGGAGGCATTCCAGATACAAGTCAACAACAGAGAATTGAGAAAACGCAACAAGGTAATTGTTACCTCTTGCCTGATGAACTCTTAAATCAACAAAGGAGTCCGCTTCTCCGGCTAATCAGCGCATGTGGGTCCCCCGCCTGACAGAAGAGCACAGAAGTGAATCTACGCTGCGGGGTTTCCCTCGTTTTCCAATTCAAACACTTGCCACACAAAGTGAATAAAATAAACCTGGAAAAAAATGCCAGCGAATACTTGGGGCTATCTATATTTTGGTGGTGATATTAAGAATTAAACCACTCACTCCAATGTTCTGTATCAATAGCTATACCATCCTTTCCGGACGCTGCCACCAAGGCAAATGCAGAAGGAATGTCCTTACCATTTTCTGGAATGTAGGCGCTCAGATCAAGTTGAGCCCCTGGCAGCTGGCATAAAGAGATGATTTGACAAAGGGTTTGAAGCAATTAAAATGGTACCTTGATTCTTTCATTTCCACAAGTATATCCATCTGCGGGGGGGGAAGCCCGGGGGATTGGGGTATGGACAGAGAAGGGGGCAACCTAACACTGAAAGTTTTACCTTCCCAAAGGGTTAGTCTCTGAGCCTGCAGCCGCGGATTCTTTCTTCTCCACTCTTCGGGTCTAGGAGGTTGGAGGGTCTCCCAGCAGGCAGCCCCCAGGTGGCAGGCAGAGACCCCTGCTCTTATAGTGCTCGGCACCGCGGGCAGGCGACCTGATTCACTTTTACTTTCGAGTCCCCACCCGGGCCCACCAGTGCGCGACAGAGACAGGCCATCCGGGGCTCTGGTCCCAAAGGTGCGTGACAAGCAGATTCACACTAAGGAACTGAGTGGCCTCTCTCGGGGGGCCGCGCTCGCCAACCCGGACGGAAAGAGGTCTGCGGGACGTTGGTTTTTTCCCAAGTCTAGCAGGAATTAGGGCCGGGGGTGTAGATTCAGTTCGATTTTCCCACTTCTTTCAATTGGAAGATGAAATTGAAAAATGCCCTTAAGCGCAGAACACGGGGCGCGGGGAGTGGGGGGGGGGGATTCCAGCACAGGGTTTGGCAAGTTGGAAATACGGAAGGGAGGAGGCCGAGAGACAGAGATGTGGGGCGCGGGGGGGGGGGGGGGTCTCTTTGTTTCGCGCTCCTCTTATCCTTGGACTCGGGGCAGGCTAAATTTCTAGCGACCTTTGTTGCTTGAACGCGGGCGAGTGGAGTTCTAGGAAACACCAGAAACATGATCGCAAAGCTCTGAGCCCTACACAGAACAGTCAGACAGGGTTTCCGGCGCCCTCGATGAGAGGCTACCTGGGGTAGAGCGGTCGACCTCGCGCCGCGCGGCTGCCCCAGGGGGAAGGGATGGCGTTCTTGACCCCTTCCGGGAGGCAAGTGATTAACTCGGTTGAGTTGATCAAATGACGTTCTTTCTGAAAGGGGTCGTCTCCTGCGCCCCTTTCTCAGCTGGTATTTAGCAGGTAGGGGGGCAAAGCAAATTCTCCTCTCAGCCTGAAGTCGCAAAGAATTAATGATTTTTCTTAACACCCTGGATCTGGAGGCGTAGAGAATTCTATAAATGTACACGCGCCCGGAGCTCATCCTCCCATTCACCTTCGCGGAGTCGACCTTTAAGATTGTCCCTAACATCATACCTTCTGAACTGACCAGCCATTTACTGGGGTTTGGAGATTTTCCTCCAGCCCCGAAAACACCTTCTCTCCTACGCTCACAATCTGCCGGTAGATGCCACCAATGATTGCCTCCCCCCCCGCTTAAAAACAGCCTCCACCCACGCTCCTCTCAGATACAGTAAACGGCCCCGACACGCTTTAGCCACCAGTTTTATTCGTAGAAAGTAGCTATAACTCTTGACATCACCTCCGCAACCTACCCGAGGACTCCAGCCGAGGACACCTTACTGAGGCTGTTTTTTTCGAGCGCTGAATTCTGAGACGTGAGGGAAGGTTATTTGAGGCATAGTGGTAGATTTCCGGGCTTCCAGTTCCCTCCCCCGCTTGGCCGGTAATTTTCTGCTGCCCCTCCTCCTCTTGACCTCCAACAAGGTACCTTCGCCTCCCTTCCCCCCACTCGTTCCCAGTAAACCTCCATCGCGCGTTGGAAATCAATCCTTTGGCGCTAAATTCAGAGCTGCCGGTTGGACAGGATTGCAGTGGGGCAAAGGGTGTCACTTCTTTCGGAAAGAATGTCATTTGATCAACTACACTTGAGTTAACTTGCTCCGGGTTTCCCGAGAGCTCGGGTGGACCCGTGGGTGTTTTGCTAGATTCGGTACAGATGTGGTAGCTTTCAGCTGAACCGCCCAGGATCTGGGAGAGAAGCTTTTTCGCCCCTCAGGACTCCAATTACCCCCGAGAGAATCCGATGCATTTAATGAAGGCTTTGCCAGAGGTAGGGTTCAGTGCGTCCTTGGGTCAGAACCTCTTAGCACATTGCACTCACTGACTCCAACCTGGGGTCCACACAGACCTCCAGTCCAGTTAAAAATTGCCTGTTCCTAGTCACATAGAGTTTCAAAAAGAAAAAAGAAAAAAAAAACTTTAAGAAGGAAGAAAAGGGTTTCACCTGACATGGCCAGCGCTTTTGTGAAATCATAAATGTTTCCAAAAGCACAATTTTAAAGGGAGGGTGCAAATTTCTGTCCTCGCTTGGTCGAAGTCCTACCGGCAATGAGATGCGGAAACTCGCATTCTCAAGACTGATCTGAGGTTTGCGGCTTCGCCGCTTCCGGGAGTGTGGAATTCTATCCTGACTGGGAACCGACCAGGAGACCGCACATGAACGCTGCCTCCCTGGCTGCCGTCCGCCAGTAGAGAATAGCAGAACCGCTGGTGACAGACACAGCGGTTACCTGAATTCAGGCTAAGAAGCTCTGCATGCAGAAGAAAATTCTTGCTAATTCACCCAGATTGTTTTAACTGGTTAATAAAGCAACTGACACTCAACAAAACTACAATCACAGCAGGAGTCCTTGGCAATAAGAATGACAACTAAAGGTTTGTTGTTGTTAACTGCCTTTATTATTATCTTTGCTTAGAATTATTTTTAAAAAAAAGTAAAAGGAGAGAAAAAAAGACAATCATTTCATACCCAATGGTACATAAAGAATATCCCTTCCATTCTTCTCTGAAATTAGAGTGCAGATTCTCTTGATTCATCCTCATTAAGCCAGCACCAGCAACTGGAAGAGAGGCAAATTAGTTCTAAACATCCACACCCGGTTCTGGGTGGAATATAAATGGTTAATCGTGACTCCCTTTATACAGCTGTAATTTTATCTGACCCTTGGATGTGATTTAAGATACTGATGGTTTGTATAGCCTTATTCTTATTCCTATCTTACATAGGATAAGTAAAAACAAAAAGTGTGAATGGGATAAATATATATATATTCCATACCTATTTTCTGAGGTGAATAAAATATGTCCATGTTTCATTTTGACCCCCAAATTATGTATTTGTGGATATCAGAAAATATAAATCCTTCAGTTATATATATATTTTTATATCTGAACACCTTACTCGTGGAGATTGGCATTCCAATTGTTATTCTCAAGCCTGATCCTGATGTGGGCTAAACTGAGCATCACCTCCCTGGGAATAAGTTCCCAAACAAATCCATAGTTCAGGGAAAGCTGATCAAAGCCGCCTCTCCTTCCCAATCTTGGTTAGTTGGGGAGGGAAAAGTTTTCCCCCTTACCGTACATAATTTCCCAAAGAACCTACTTAAAACCCACTTATATCTGCCAGAAGTTGTTGGGAAATAAATAAATCCTAAATATGTAATGCTACTTGTCAATTGCAATTAAAGCCTATTTAGATATTTGAAACGTAGCTTGAGAACATGATATTTGTTTAGGAATCTGTATTTGGCATTGTTTGATGTGGAGTGTTTAAATTTTAATCAAAGCAGAGAAAGAAAGCAACAACACACAAAGCGCAGCTGTAAGAGCCCACCAGGCATTTTAGGTGGAAAAGCTGCGTTTTGGAAGGTGTGTACAAGTCCATGTGGGTGGATGCCACAGACTCAAGTGGAACTTACTAAATCTTAGCATCCCTTTTATATTCAAAGACACTAAAATGTATTTGTGATGGCCAGGAGGTAATGGGAACTATACTTAATAAGAACTCATATTCTTTCTTCTCTCACCAGTAGAGGAGCTGACAACGGGATTCACACAACTGCTGTTTTTAAGGATAGATTTTTTGACCTACCAGAATATACAAAGGTCAAAATTGAATCCATTTTTGACAAGAGAGGGTCTAATCCCCCCTTTGAACACAAGAGGTCGCTCCTGTGATCAAATACGGGGGGGGGGCGGAAATATTGCTAATCACAGTTTGATGTGAGTTTGATGTATTCTATAAAAACATTACAAAATTTTTTTTTAGATATAGTTGATGCGTTAAATGTGTGTATAGAAATCATTTAAACAAACAGGGGAATAATCTGTGATCGCACTTGAACTTCAGGGTGAAGTGAAACAATAATGCCTGCTACCCTAACTTTGATTTTAATGCAAAACGTATTAGCTACGGACACACAGAACTCCAGAGTACATCCGTCATGGAACAACATAATTGGGTTCCCTCAAATTTCTCCCTTTGACAGAAGGTATCTAACAGCTTAGAAACTTCTTAAGAAAATACTTGTTTACAGTAATAGTGTGGGTTGAAGAAAGGAAAACATCTTGTCTTCATCATTATGATAAAATTGCCTACTACTAACGGTTTACCTCCAAGCCACATGCCAGCTTTTCTATTTGGACTTGCTATCATCAGGAGCAATAATTCTTTAGAATAGCTTATGAGTTTAGGGAGTTAAAATACCACAGTGTGTGTGGGGCTGGTTTGAAGGAGGATGGATAGTGAGGGTGCTTTCTGGATCTCAAATATAAGTCATCAGGCTTCTGGCAGCTTCCGTTGTTTAATTCCATGTTATAAAGGTGGCATGATGGAATATGATTGGTTAAAATTCTCTACTTCCTGGAGATATAGTACCTTTTTAAAAAATAGAGTCAGCTTGGTTATCTGTACAGGAAACATACCCGTATGCTGGGAAGATTTGCTTCGTGTTGTCATTACCAGCATCAGTTTTACAAAAGCAGCCTGACAAAAGGCTCCACGCATATAATACCATCGAGACTAGAAACTATGACCAAAAACCAAAACCACCCCGCCCCCCCCCCAGTCTGGTAAATGTATCAACCTACCTCTAACTTTCGATTTCACACACGCACTCTGATATCACTTATTGATACAATAAAAACAGAAGGGATGAGATCCATTTAGAAATTTTCCTTGAGAGAAAACAAAACAAATGCATGTTCTTGGCAAAGCCCCAGCCAGATCAGGAGGAAATTCAGCATCTTAGTTTCTCTCTGCGCTCTGGAGAAGCATATCCCTGTAAACCGAGCCACTGAGACCGGCTGAGGGCTCACGGCTGTTATCAAGGGCTAGATCTGGCGAATGATACAAAGAACGGAGTTTCCTAACACACCAGGTTTTCTCAAGGCAACCGAAATTAAACACCGAAATTAAACCTACTACTGCGTGCGTTTGCGGGCCTTTTTAGATAAAACTGGCAGTCACATTAGATAAGGAGTAGCTATTCAGGAGTTTTGGAGGAGTGCGGTGGGGGGAGTCTTCGTGGCCTTCCTGTGACTCTTTTGGGGAGATGGTTAAGATATGACGGGAACATGTAAGAAATTATTAAAAACAGTTATTTACCGGCGAGTTGCAGCCAACACTCTTCTCTCTCCAGGTTGTTTCCCGAGAGAAATTGATTAGATAAACACACCCAGTGAAGGGAAATAGGTATTTCGCTGTTCTTCTGTTGGACCTCTCCCTAACTCACGCCCTTAGACTGACGCATTTTTAAAATCTCTAGAGAGACGTGGAGACTTGTCCTTACAATTATGAAACACCACCAGCTAACTGTACACGTTTGCTTAAAAACAAAGGGCAGGAAACCAGAAGAGAGAGGAACTGGACAGGCTATATTCACTTTGCAAACTTTAAACTACTGGCCGATCACTTTGCACTTAGGCTTCGGGTTAGTGCACTTCCTAATTCTAAACTGCAAAGCCGACCTCGCGGGTCGGAAGGAGAGAGTAGTCCGCGGAGTCAGCTTGGTTTTACCTGTGCGCTTCCAACCTGATCTTCCGCTTAGGCACGAAGCGCCCCTTCCCCCCACCCCCCACGTTTCTGGAGATCTGAAGTCAGGGATAACGGGGTAGTGGGGTGGCAGCAGCGAACAATTCCTCTGGGTCTATTCATCCCATGACCGGTTCGTCTTCCCCTAGCCAGCTCCCAGCGCGCTACGCGCAGCCAGTTCGGGAACTCACCCGCCCCGGCAGCAAAGCCCGGCCAGGCCCGGAGCTGTGCGCCAAAGCGCGAAACCAAACGAGGCGAACGGCCTGTTCCAAGTCGCCCCTCTTCCTAAAGCCCGGGAAGGACCTCTTCATCAGGAAGACCTACCCACCAGCCACTCGCCACCGGCGGCGGAAAAGTGAGCCCAGCGCGCAACACGGCCAGCCGGACTGCGGGGACCCCAGGAGCGCAGGGCGGAGGAGCAGCGCGACAGGAGGCGAGGGCGCTGGCGGCACGGCCGAGAAGGAGCAAGGGAGGGGGCAGGAGGAGGAGGAGAAGGAAGCCAAAAGCCAGAGCGGCCGGGCCGCCCGAGCATCGGGGGAGAGCGGCCTGAGCCCCGAGCAACTCGCCTCGGGAGCCCTAATCCTCTCCCGCGGGCTCGCTGAGCGGTCAGTGGCGCACGGCAGCAGCGAGGCTGAAATATGATAATCAGAACAGCTGCGCCGCACGCCCCGCAGCCAATGGGCGAGGCGCTCGCCTGACGTCCCCGCGCGCTGCGTCAGACCAATGGCGATGGAGCTGAGTTGGAGCAGAGAAGTTTGAGTAAGAGATAAGGAAGAGAGGTGCCCGAGCCGCTTCGAGTCAGCCGCCGCCGCAGCGCCTCCGCTCCGCCAGCTCCGCCGGCTTAAATTGGACTCCCCGATCCGCGAGGGCGCGGCGCAGCCGGGCAGCGGCTCTCTCAGCCTTGGCAACCCTAGGGGCCACTGTTTCCCACTTAGCCACAGCTCCAGCATCCTCTCTGTGGGCTGGTCACCAACTGTACAACCACCATTTCACTGTGGACATTACTCCCTGTTACAGATATGGGAGACATGGGAGATCCACCAAAAAGTAAGAGGCGATTTTACCTTGTGGGGCTCGGTGTGCTGTTCTTGTGCGGGGGTCTCTCTCAGGCAAGGGTGCCAAGGGCTCTTCGGAGTTCGAGTCATTGCTTGGAGAGAGAGAGAGAGAGAGAGAGAGAGAGAAGGTGGCTTTTTCTTGTTGCCGCCACGCCTGCATGCTTGCTGTCGGTTCTGATCTTCGGGAAACTGATCGTACCTTGTGTTTGAATTCGCCTGCGTGCCCTCCAAAACCCTAGCCTTCTGGTGCTAAGCGGTGGTTTCCTCCTCGGGAATCCTGAGCTCTCCGAGAAGGTTATTCTGTTGCAAAGGTCCGCCTGCAAGTACAATACCCGGAGATGTGAATTAGCATTAGACTTGCAAAAGAGAACAACGAGTGACAACTGTATTGATGTCTGCTCTTGCTAACAATTTCCAGTCCTATGTGCTATTTAAGAGCGTGCTTCATGGAAAATATAGACATCCCTGCGTTCACTTAACGCTTCTAGTCAAAACCTTTTCTTTGACTTGACTTATCCATAATCTTTCCCAATGATTATGGCAAAGAGGGAGGAGGGAGGAAAAAGAAATACAAAATGAACGGGTTTGATTGCGTGCTAGGCTTACAAATGTAGACTATTCAAATCTGCATTTTACATATATTCCACCTCCTTTTAAAAGTGAGTCAGGGTGTTGATGGCACACTCCAATTACCATCCCAAAGTGCAATACTCTTAAAAAAAAAAAAAAACTCGCAGAGTACGCCCTATAAGAGAACGACACTAAAAGTGTGTTTATCTCTGTAGGAAGTAAACGGTTAGTCAATCATGTATTTATTTTCATTTCAGAAAAACGTCTGATTTCCCTATGTGTTGGTTGCGGCAATCAAATTCACGATCAGTATATTCTGAGGGTTTCTCCGGATTTGGAATGGCATGCGGCATGTTTGAAATGTGCGGAGTGTAATCAGTATTTGGACGAGAGCTGTACGTGCTTTGTTAGAGATGGGAAAACCTACTGTAAAAGAGATTATATCAGGTACGCCATTTATACTGCTTCCTTAATTTTGTGAGATTTCCCTCTCTCTCCCCATTCTTTATTATTTTGTGTGGCTTTGTCCTTTGGTGAAGTTTGCCTTAATGGATTCCAGCGTGCAAAAGTTACCCTTGTAAGTGTAATATGTAAATTAACCTATGCTGTTCATTTTACTTTTTAGAGGGAAAAAAACCCCCGCGAAACTCGATAGTGGTTCCCATAAATTATGTGGCATTGAAGCTTGTATAATTGCTTTTGGAATTTGTGATGCTCAAATTATTTTCCTCTGTTACCCTCCCCCTTCCAAAACAAACAAAAAAAATCAAGATGGAAAAGTTGGGGTTTCTAAACTTAAAAAAAAAAAAGGTTGGTTGGTTTTTATTGTATCATGCAATGTTTTTTCTTTTTTATTTATTTTAATTAAGTATTTTATTAGTAACTTCCAGATTCTTCGGAGATGTCAATGCAATAGGTGAAATAGTTTGACCTAAGCATATTTAGAGATGTACTTTGAAAGAGCAAATAGAGATATTGCCCTTTTACTTTTAGGGTAAGGACTCCTGCCTGGGAAATTTAAAAACCAACCCAAATATTCTCTGTAAAAAAGACCGGAAATTTAATCTTTTTAAATATTAACCCTTTGGTGACATCTGACTGTCTTCTTTCTTATCTTATCTGAGCTGATGAATTAGACAGAGCAGATCAAATTGCCCATCATCTGTCTACGAACAATTGGTATATTTAGATAATTGAACAGCTTCCTTTCTCACATTAAAATCTGGTAACTGATAAAATGAGCGAATTGCCCTTACTGTCAAGAATAAAACCACATAAGGAACTTTCTGAATTTTTTTCTTTCAATTTATTCTGCGTCTAAACTTTATGCTTTGCCAATCTCAAATTTTCTGACTTGTGTATACATATGTCAGAAACTTCATTTTCTGCCTTAGGAAGGAAGTAGAATTTCCAAAGAAAATATTATTGTTTTAAGAACAAAACAGAAGAGATAACACCTTCGTTATTATGTCGATTCGTTATTATGTCGAATAATATCAAAATATTATATTTAAAAATAAGTTCTCCAGTGGCTGTTAACAAGTAATTAGCTCTGTAAGTCATAGAGTTTATGGAGCTTAGAACTTAACCTTAAAGTTTAGCTGTGATTTAAGTATGCAGTTACAATTTTTTCCTGCTCACTTAGTGTGCAGTATTTTTTCTTATTTTAAAACCACGAAGTGGAGAGTGTAATTTTAATAAAGCTGAACAGTGCAGAAAAAAAAAGTTTATTAATACTTTGATGGTGGGGGAGGAGAACGGGAGGAAAGAGGGGAAGTGGGGAGCTAGAGGAAGGGGGAGGGATTTTCCAAATTGTTTGGTCACAGGCAAGGTAAAGTCCTCATCCTATGAAGTGGAAGATCTCACATAGAGTAGGCGGAGGAAGGGAAAACTTTTGAATCTACCTTCTAACCTCTGACAAATGAGCCATTTTCAATTGTTTACTTGATTGGTTTGTGAACTGGAGATTCTGGAGGAGGGAGAGCTCACTTCTCAACCCCAGCAGTGGCTTTACTCCTGTGGAGATAGTGTTTTGCTCAATTGTATTCAGACCTGCTTGTGCCTAATTCTGGCTAAACGTTAGTGGAAGGAACCAATCGCTTTTACATTTTCTTCTCCACTCTTTCAACTGTGTGTGTGTATGCGCGTGCAAGTGTGTGTGTCCCGTTGAAATCCTGTAGTTGTAAAAGCAGAACAGAGAGACCGTTTAGATTTCTGAATGCCTTTCCCCCCTTGGGGGAGCGAGGCTCCCCCTCTTACCCCCCTTTGTGTAGGTCTTTTCCTCTCCTCCATTCTCTCTGTTTGTAGGAACGCTCCTGCTTTGGTTATTAGTGATAAGGCGGAGAGGGGGCCAGGGCAGAGCCTCTAGATGAAACCTACAAGGATTGTCTCTTGGTAAAGAAAGGTCAGCAGTGAGGAAGACCTTAGGAGTGGGTCTTTTCATTTTTCTGTCTGGTCAGCGTTCTCAAACAAACTGAAATAAAGGTAGATGCTTCAGCAAATTGAAAAAGATGGAGGGAACCAAAGCAGATTTTTTAAATAATAATAAAAGGAGGAAGGGAGAGGAAACTTTCTGTTAACATTGCTGCCTGAGGAAAAGATCTTTAGCTGGGGAAAAGTGCAGTGGGCTTGTGCAGAAAGGGCTCTGGAAACCCTCAGAGGTTTCATTTTGTTCTTCTGCCTGTGCATTTGTGTGTTTTCATACCGAGTGGGATGACAATCTCATTCCATAACCTCATTTTCTTTTGAAAGGAGGATTTGGGTTGCAGTTTTAGAGACGTTTCTAGCAGCAGAAATTGGGGGATAGGGAGGCAAAAATTTGGGGCCAGTGACTCCCGAGTCCCCCTGGACCCCTTCCTGCCAAGAGCGGCAAGGGTCACCCTGGACTGGTCGCTGGAGCAGCGGCCCAGGCTTCCAACACGTCAAACATTTTTCGATGGTTTGGACTGGGCGTTTTCAAGTAAGAGGTACGGATCGAGACACAGAAGCTCATAGGAAAGGGAAATGGAGCGGGAAACGAGAGAAATCTAATCATTTCCACCCTCCCATTCCCAGCTTGTCTGCGAATGCTGATTTCAGTGTCTCAGGGCGTTGTGGCCGAGGTTGCCAGCGACCTTGGGTCGGGGGCAGCGCCCGCCTGAAGTGACCACCTCTCTCTGTGCTTCCCTCCCGCCCCGGGCCCGGCCCCCGCGCAGGTTGTACGGGATCAAATGCGCCAAGTGCAGCATCGGCTTCAGCAAGAACGACTTCGTGATGCGCGCCCGCTCCAAGGTGTACCACATCGAGTGTTTCCGCTGCGTGGCCTGCAGCCGCCAGCTCATCCCCGGGGACGAGTTCGCGCTGCGGGAGGACGGGCTCTTCTGCCGCGCGGATCACGACGTGGTGGAGAGGGCCAGCCTGGGCGCCGGCGACCCGCTCAGCCCCCTGCACCCGGCGCGGCCGCTGCAAATGGCAGGTACTTCTGGGCGCGGAGGGAGGCCCTCCTCGGGGAGGCAGGCGCCAGGCGAGGCCAGCGCCACCCCTGCCAGCGCGCCAGCGGCCGCAGCAACCCTGGGACCCTTGCGGCGGTTGCTGCGGTCGGAGACGGAGGGTTCTGGGTGCGGTTTGCACCGCGCTTCACTCTTTCGCAGCAAGGTTCAATGCCCTCACTGTCTCCCTTGACTCCCCCCAGCACAGCTACCCGTCTGTGTGTCTAGATGTGGGTGCCCGTGAATGTACACCGCTTGGGCACACGTGTCTGCACACGCCCAAACAGTACTTCCAGTTCACCTTGGCCTCCAAAACGCGGCTTACTGAAAACGGGCTTCAGCTCCCCGCCAGGTATTCTCCCCGCAGCTGCCTAATTAAAGGGGTGGAGCTCTGGGCCCCTGGAGCTTCCTCCTTTAACCCAATGAAGGAAGCTTAGGTGGCCTCAAGTTATTTAGCCTCTCAATTCCTTTTCCCTTGCAAACTGCCCCCCCCCACTCCAAAATACTTTAAAAATTTATTTGTATCCCTTTGTGAGAGAGTGGGCCTGAAAAGATACAGTTTTAATAATTGCAAGCCTTCGCACGGAGCCGTAATTTAAAACTGTCCACAAGCTTATCTGCAGTAATTGCCTTTGAAAGGGAACCTCCCTCTTTAAACCGTTCATTCTACTTGATTTGGTGAGAATTTCATCTTCGGCCCTGTTGCTGTGACACTAAATTGACCCCATAGGTGTTGACCTGACCCCCGGGGGTCCTGGAAAGTGCAAGATTTGTAACAAACAGATCTGAGGGCCCTTGCCCCAGGAAGGAGAGTAGAAATAGAGCAAGGTTGGCCAGGAGGGGGGCCACAGGTAAGAAGGCAGACAACGTTTCCAAACCTGCTTTCTGGTCTTGATAGATCTGCCCTGTGCATTTTGAAAGTGTCAATTCGCCCTGAGTTCTGGCTGTGAGAAAACTACAACTCTTCCTCCTCTGCTCTCTGGCAGCTCTAAGAATTCCATCCTGGGGGATTTGTGACTTAGCTTGCAGGGGGGCAAAGCCAGAGGTGGCAAATTCTGTTCGGTGCAACCTGTGCTCTGCTGTGGGAAGCACAGAAGAGGCCGAAGTATTGGGAGGGAGTCAGGAGCCAGAACACTCCCCAGCTGTCTTTTCTCTAGAGGCCAGGCAGCTCTAAAGAGTTTCGATTTTCCTTTTCTTGGGATCAGATCACATCAGGAACATCCAGGTAGATTTAGTAGATCCAGGTAGACTAAGAAAGATCAAAGCCTGGAGAGGTGGCCGAAATCCCGAATTTCTTTATCCCCTTGATATAATTGTACCCTGGGGACTGAAGTTCAAGCTCTCTGTCAGAATCCTCCTCAGCCTTTGCGCTGCAGGCATCCCGCTGGGGTAGTGTCTCTGGCTGTCACTGGGGTTCTGCGTTTCTTTCCCTAGTACCGCCTGTGCGTTGGGGGTGGGGGGCTGTGTGGACTCGGTGTAACCTGGGCCCAGTCCGGGTACTAGAAAAGTCGCAAAGGGAGGAGAAACAAGGCAGAAGGATGCCGCCCTTGCTGTGAGCAGGGGGACAGGCCCTGAGACGTGCGCCCCTTTGCTGACTCCATGTTGACACGAGCAGGGGCGAAGGCTGCTTTCTGGGTCCGGATTACTGAGCATTGACCTCTGAGATTAGACAGCGAGATTTTATTCTCCCTTTCGCGCCCCTTACCCCCACCTCTGCCGCCCCTGCTTTGTCTGTCGAGGCTGCAAAGAGCTGCCCATTGTCCGGGAGCGGCGCGGGCGGGCGGCCCGGCCCGCTCACGGCACCCCTTGCCCCGCAGCCGAGCCCATCTCCGCCCGGCAGCCGGCCCTGCGGCCCCACGTCCACAAGCAGCCAGAGAAGACCACCCGCGTGCGGACTGTGTTGAACGAGAAGCAGCTGCACACCTTGCGGACCTGCTACGCCGCCAACCCCCGGCCCGACGCGCTCATGAAGGAGCAACTGGTGGAGATGACCGGCCTCAGTCCCCGCGTGATCCGGGTCTGGTTTCAGAACAAGCGGTGCAAGGACAAGAAGCGGAGCATCATGATGAAGCAGCTCCAGCAGCAGCAACCCAATGACAAAACTGTGAGTGGCCCTGGGGCCCGGGCAGGGGACGAGAGGGGGAAGCCGAGGAGGCGTGCGTGCCGGCTGCCCAGGTGGGCCGGCGCCGTTTCCCTCCGGCTCCGGAGCAGGACCCGGCACTGGCGGCCCCTCCCCCCTCCCCCTGCCCCGGGGAGAGGCGCCCCCACCGGTGCCCGGCCCAGCGCCCACACCGCGGCCCGCGCTGCTCCGGGAGGCCCCAGCCCGCGGGGGTGGGCTCGTGCCCTTCAGCCTCGCCCCATCCCGGATCCGGAAGGGCCGTCTCCCCCTCCGTGGGCAGTGAGGCCTGGCGCTGGTTTTGCCAAAGTTCCGGTCATCAGTTCCTCAGGCAGCCGAGAGGAGGAAGGGACAACTCCTTGGCTTCCTTTTTAATCCAGGGTCATCCCGGTGTCCCCCGTGCGCAGCCTGCAGCAGAGCCCCCAGGTGGGCGAAGTGCCCCAAGGTGACCCGTGAAAACAGGGCACCTTCTGCTCCAGGTCAAGCCCAGGTCTCCAGAGATGTCAGGCCCCTGGCACTATTACCCACAATCATCCCTGGCCCAGAGCGGCACCCAACTGGCAGGCCTCCTGGTTAAGTTAAACTAAAGAGTTTCTTTCTTCCCCCCACCAACCAGCAATTTTTTTTTTTTTTTTTTTGCTTTTTACGGCTTAGGCCCTATTTTTAAATGCCATAAAACATGCTGTCATTAAATTTGACAGACTGGCCAAGCCTGGGCCAGGGCATTTTCTAAGTTGGTTAGTGCATAATAGCACAATAGTGGCCTGACCCAAGTGCTTGGGAGTCGGGGTTGGCTCCCAGAGAATTGCCTGCAGAAAATCTACCCCCAGATCTGACTAACAAACTGCCCAGAAAATCATCATGTCTAGAGGCTGAAGGGAGGCCTATCCTGCCTCAGCTTTCCACTGAGATGCTATGGCCTGGAAAGGCAGACGGGCGGAATTGGGATTAACAGTGAATTTAAAGGGAAAGAAGAAAGTCGAAACAGAATTTCACTTAATAAGGTCCAAGCAGACCTAATAGTCCAGCCCACAGAAACAGAAGAACAAAACGTAATAACACAGAACTGAACCCTGGCTAATATCCATACGCGCAGCAGATTAACTGAGTCAATAAAGGCCACTATATAGATAAGATAATACCAGGGTATATTTGCTTAGCCTGCACAGACAATGGAGGGAGGGAGTTTGCTCATTAACATGTTGGGCTTGGGGGGGGACCTATTCACAGAATATCCAGGGGATGACAGGAACTCCCATGGTGGCTGCCAGTCCAGAGAGACACGACGGTGGCTTACAGGCAAACCCAGTGGAGGTGCAAAGTTACCAGCCGCCTTGGAAAGTACTGAGTGACTTCGCCTTGCAGAGTGACATAGATCAGCCGGCTTTTCAGCAACTGGTAAGTGTCAGCTCCCAGAGTGGGGAGGCTGAATCTCCAGAAAGGAGATTCTGGTTAAACTGTCACACAAGGAACGATTCTGGGGGGTTAGCGAGGAGGGTGCTCCCCGACCCCAGGCGTGGGGAGAGACGAAGGGGGTGTGTTGGAGAGAGGAGGGAAGCACTCAAGGAAAACAAACCTCTTGTCAGTCTTTTCTGTGAGAGTTCATAGTTTGACCATATAGGTTGAATTTTCTATCAATCAGGCCTGTTCTGAGGGATTAACTTCAAGGTGCCTAACTAAATAGACACGCGTGGGAAGGTATCCTGGGTTGCAGAATCATACATCTTCGACTTGTAGCGTCAGAAGGGACATTAGAGATCACCTTGGCATTTTGATCAGCAGCCAGTAAATGTACTCCCTTCTCAGCTCCTAGAGCATGGTATAGTTAAGGACCTAAATCAAGGTGATTGTAATAATAATCAATGTTGTAATACATAATCAATGTTATTATCAACGGTCAGCAGGCACCTATCTGCACTCTTCAAATATATCAATAAAAAGTTCAGTTATTCAAAGATATGATTGATACTTTTGTGACTATATCTCTTTCTGGGACTATATCTTAATCTAAAATGTAGGAGTGCTTAAACATTTTTTTAGTATGTAAGTTCAAATATCCTACACAGTCACATACTGTGGGGCATGTATAGCAAAAGGAACCTGAGTTCTACCAATCAGAGAGATAATAATGTGAAAACCGGTTTTCGTGTTAATATTTCTACACATCCAGAGAAGAGAAAACTCAACTCACGTTTCACCTGGGTGAAGATAACTAAGATTATTAAGTATATATCTTTTGTGAGGTGATATATGTACACATACTTTTTTTTTCTTAAGTAATTAACAGCCCTGTAGGACCTTGTTCTATAAAACAAGATCCATCCAAAAAACTTGTTCCTTTCTTTGAAAATAAAGCTTGAATTGAGGTTAACTTTTTCCCCTCACATTTACCTGGAGGGCATTTTCTTTCTTTGTGGCAACAGTTGGGTAATGGGCCACAGGCAGGGGTTAAAAGGGCTTGGCCCAGGTGTCTGTTTGAAAGTGGGCCAGTCTAGAGGAGGCAGATTTGAGAAGTCCCTTGGCTTCACAGTGGGAAAGTTCAATAAGATAGCAAGGAAGGTAGACCCCGGAATTAGGAAAAAGAAATTATTTTTAATGTCAGGCTAATCTTACCAGTTATTTGGATCATAGAAGGCAGGTAAGGGGAGGGTTCAGGGCAGCCGAGTGTTTGCACCTCCTGAAACTTTAGTGTCAGCTGAGAGCAGTGGAAGGGAAGCCGAGGATGGGGAGGTGTTGGGAGCAGAGTGGAGAAGAAGGTTTACAACAGCAACACAATACTTTCGGCTTAAGAGAAGGAGCCAGATATTTATAATGTGGATGACGTTATAATATATGGGTCTCCTCTCGGAAGGAAGAGCCTGATTGAAAGAGAGAAAGAGGCCAAAAGGCAGCAGGACCAACAACAAGGAAGAAAGGCCACGCTGTGAACCCTCTGAGGAGTTAATCACTGTTCTGTGGAGCCTCCTCTGAATCTCCCGTCACACGATCTGAGCGGCGTGTTATGGATTTTCCAACTCAAGAAGAGAGGCTTTGACGCCTAGAGACTGAGAACTCGCCTGCTCCCAGGGCAACACGTAGCCAGCAGGATAATTTTATTTCGAGCATGCATGGTAGAGTTGCGATGCCATTTTACAGTGGGAAACACATTTCTTCTTAAATAATTTAATGCAACATAATGTTGGGAATTCAGTTTCAGTTAAAACAGAGATCTCTTGGAAGATGGGAAAGCGAGAGGATTTCTTCCCAAGTTCTTTTCCTTGTAGGCTTTCTTTAAGCCTGTTAAAATTCAATTATATGTGCGGATATCTCTATCTATATATCTGTCTCTGCAAACAGACACACACACACACACACACACACACACACACACACACACACACACACACAGAGGACAAGTTTATAATCCTTTTGTGAATACGATCACAGCCTCCTTTATTCATTTCTTAACCTTCTATGCAGGTCAATTTTTCAGAAGGAGGACCGGGCTCTAATTCCACTGGCAGTGAAGTGGCGTCGATGTCCTCTCAGCTCCCAGATACACCTAACAGCATGGTAGCCAGTCCAATTGAGGCATGAGGAACATTCATTCAGATGTATTTTTTTCCCTGTTGGAGAAAGTGGGAAATTATAATGTTGAACTCCGAAACAAAAGTATTTAACGACCCAGTCAATAAAAACTGAATCAAGAAATGAATGCTCCATGAAACGCACGAAGTCTGTTTTAATGACAAGGTGATATGGTAGCAACACTGTGAAGACAATCATGGGATTTTACTAGAATTAAAACAACAAACAAAACCCAAACCCAACATAATGCTATCCAATGACCTTAGGAGTACTGAAGAAAAAAAAAAGACGTTTTTAAAACGTAGAGGATTTATATTCAAGGATCTCAAAAAAAGCATTTTCATTTCACTGCACATCTAGAGAAAAGCAGAAATAGAGATTTTCTAGTCCATCTTATTCTGAATGGTGCTGTTTCTATATTGGTCATTGCCTTGCCAAACAGGAGCTCCAGCAAATGAGCAGAAAGAGAAACTGGCCTCTTTGGCTGAAAGAGTCCTTTCAGGAAGGTGGAGCTGCGTTGGTTTGCGATGTTTTTAGTTGACTTGAACAAGGGGTTAATTGAAATCCTGGGTCTCTAGCATGTCCTGTAGCTGATTTCTTTTTCCCTTTGCCCCTCCCCCTCTTTTTTTTTTTGAGATCCATCCTCTATCAAGAAGTCTGAAGCGACTTTAAAGGTTTTTGAATTCAGATTTAAAAACCAACTTATAAAGCATTGCAACAAGGTTACCTCTATTTTGCCACAAGCGTCTCGGGATTGTGTTTGACTTGTGTCTGTCCAAGAACTTTTCCCCCAAAGATGTGTATAGTTATTGGTTAAAATGACTGTTTTCGCTCTCTCTGGAAATAAAGAGGAAAAAAAGGAAACTTTTTTTTTGTTTGCTCTTGCATTGCAAAAATTATAAAGTAATTTATTATTTATTGTCGGAAGACTTGCCACTTTTCATGTCATTTGACATTATGTTTTGTTTGCTGAAGTAAAAAAAAAAAGATAAAGGTTGTACCGTGGTCTTTGAATTATATGTCTAATTCTATGTGTTTTGTCTTTTTTCTTAAATATTATGTGAAATCAAAGCGCCATATGTAGAATTATATCTTCAGGACTATTTCACCAATAAATGTTTGGCATAGATAAATAAATAAACACAATGATCCAGGGTCCCTCTTTTATATGTTTACAAGTAAGTCATTAAAATGTCTGAAATTAAAGACTGCATGTGAATCGGGGTAAACTGACATATAATAGGTGTGATATTTTATTGCAGATAGTTAAGGTGGAACTTGCAAGTTTGCATTTCAATAGTTGGATCAAAACTGGTTGGAAGCCTTTTGCTCTCAGCTGTGATAATATTACTGGTTTTTTGACAATGAGATGCTTTCCTCTGTCCTGTTTCCCACCTTTCTTTCCTCCTGTCTCTTTTCCTGCCCCACCCTCCATCCCACTCCACCCCACCCAAAATAGGAAGAGGGTCCTGCTTAAAATGGATTTTGATCCTGAGTCACTATGTTTATCTCCTTAGAGTGCTTTATACCAAAGTCTTCTGCTTAGGATCGTTGAAATGACCCATATTTCAAGTATAAGCTCTCGCTAAAAGAGAGGCTTTCTGCCTAGCCAGTGAAGTATGATCATTATTTACCAGTGGCGGCTGTCAGCCGTTTGAGAAATGCTGCTTTATTTGAGCAGGAAGACCAGACGGAGCGAGGGGAGTTTTCTCACCAGTTCCCAGACCAGTCAGTGGGTGTCTTTTCTTGCCTCTCCTGCCCCACCGTCTCTAACTTGTTTCCTACCCCCCTCCCCTTCTCTCTTTCTCCCTTAACTCAGACCCCCAAAACCTTACGAGGGTGATTGGTTAGGGTGGAGGGGCGCGGCGAGGACTAGGTGGGGAACCGCCTTCTAGGGGCAGGAATCCGGGTTGTCTGCGGTCAGAGTTTCGTGGACGTGAGCTCTTAACACCTTGCCCGCTGGCATTTAGCAGCGGCTCCTGGGCCAGAACCAGAACCCAGGGAAGGAGAAATGGCCCTGTTCGAAATCAGGCTTCTCGGTTCGTTTGTGGGTGTAGAGTAAGGATTTGGGGCTCCACCCTGTCTCCTCCCCTCCCCCTCCCCCCATGATACTTTGGCTCTCTACAGACTGAATGCATTTGTACGCGCCAGTGTAATGCCTTTTTAAACATCTGACAACTCGTAATAAATACGAAAGCTAACGTACCCTAATCGTGTGTCTCGTGGCGTGCGCCCCTTAGGACCCCTGACGGCGAGCGGGGTGGAGGCCGGGCTGGAGCCCCGGAAGCTCCGCGTCTCCCCAGCTCTCAAGTCGCTTTCACCCTCTCCAAACCTGCCGCAAGTCGGGAAAGAGCCTCAATTAGGCTTTTGTTTGGCTTTGTCCTACATAAGGGGTTAATTACAGGCTCTAACGTGGTGGGGCCAGAGAGAAAACAAACTTTGCATTGAAAATGTTACAGTGCATTAGACATGCCCGTTGATTACTTTGATTGTTGTGTCTAATTCTTGACAGAGGGGTAATAATTTGGCCGCAGTAATAATGGCTTGTAGTCATCTGTTGAGAAAAACAGGAGTTATGTCTTATCTCACACGGATCTTCTCCAAGAAAGGCCTTTTTTCTTTTTTTCTTCTTCTCCTTCTCCTCCTTCTTCTTCTTTTTCTTTTCTGTCCCGTCTCTCTCCTCTAATCTCTTGCACCAGACTTGGCTTTTTCAGATTCCGATTCACTGTTTCTATTCGCCTGTCTTTGATTTTCCTTTTTGCTCACCGTCATACCTTAGGCGACTAACTAATAAGTGCAAGGATGGCAGGTACAACATGGATATTGGTATCAGGAGTGCGGAGTTACGGATAGCCCAAGCCCTGGTTTGAAAACCATTAAGTTCCCTTTCCCAGCCATAGCCTTTAGTAGACACTTTTGAAAACATTAGGACTTGGATAAAAACTTTATTTAG
This sequence comes from Stenella coeruleoalba, assembly GCF_951394435.1. Taxonomy (NCBI): domain Eukaryota; kingdom Metazoa; phylum Chordata; class Mammalia; order Artiodactyla; family Delphinidae; genus Stenella; species Stenella coeruleoalba. The sequence continues at coordinate 38,948,041 of NC_137148.1, forward strand.
GGTTTGAAGGCAATAGAGGTACTTAAGTGAGGCACACATCTTTGTGGTGGTTTTTCATCCTGACATTTATTTCTAAGATTAGGTTTGTGTGTGGGGAGATAATGTTTTACATATATAGATGTCAGTCTGTTCCGAAGTCCACAGCTCGAATTTAAGTACAGTAATTTGGGAGGGAAGTGTTGAATGATTTGGGTTCACTTGCTAGATTCAAGATATATGTTGCCTGATGGCTGAGAATGGATTGATGGGTCGATAGCATTCCAGTTATTGTATTATTCATAGGAAAGGTGTGTTCCCTTCTAGACTCCTCAGCATGTGCTCTAAAATGTGTCGCTGAAATGTCTTCTTGTTTGCAAACCATCTTTTGCACATACTCTCCTTTTCCCTGCACACCTCTGGAGATCGAATTTTGAGCGTTGCTCTTCTAATGAAATTCCTCCTGTTTGCCATTATCTTTGATCCTCCCTCCCCTTATTACTCTGAATTCTTCCTTCTGGACATTATGACTCATTTCCTCCAGCTCTGCAAGCTAAAATTTAATGCAACCAAAAACATCCAGGACGCTGTCCTTAAATCAGGGAATCTATATCAACATCTATACTCCTAAAAAGACAGGATTTTTTTCTCCTTATTGTTCAGAGCAATAACATCCTCTGTGTCAGTTTACTGTCGCTGTCTTTTCCTTTCATCAAATGGACCTGGCTTTTCTTACCATTAAAATTTTTAAAAAAAATGTCCTTTCTAAGTTAGAATCATATTCGAAGAGGCTTTTTTTTTCTTCATTGAAATAACATTTCTGGTTATTTGAGATTCTGCGTGGGTGTGTCTACCCACTTCCCAATTCACAACTTTTTTGGAATCCAAGATTAAATAGATGATTTTGTGTTGCTCTGCTGCTCTTCACCCTGATCAAGTTGTTAAACCTATCTATTGACCCCCTTTTTGGTCTATCTTATCCTTTTGGCTAAAAGCCAGAAAGACACAGTGTGCTTTTGAGGTACCTCAAAGTACTTGGCATTTTTCTAGCACCTTGAATTTTTAAGCCATAAGATCGATCTCATTGAAATATCTCTTATAAGCCCCCTGTGGATTTACTTAGCCTTTTCCTTTTTCTTCAAAAAGAAGAAGAAAAAAAAAAAGTAAAAACTAGGTCCAAACCACCAGAAGAGCTAAGTTTGGATGGAACCCAGCCAGTTTGAGTTTAATCTCACCTCTAATACAAGTAAACTAAGCAGAAAGTACTTGTTTTCTTATCTGTAAAGTTCAGTTTAGTCAACTTTTGTAAAGGAGATTTATAATCCAAATTATGCTTGGGTTCTATTCATTAAGGACTATTTACTTCCTCGCTGCTAATCAACAATTAAAGATTATGTCACAACAAGACAAGTCAAATTTTCTTTGGGGGCGCTGGGAGAAAGGGGGAGGAGATTATTTTTGTGCCCTTATTTTAAAAGTGTTACTTTCAAAAAATGGCTGCAAATCTTGAATTCTCATTAATTATTTAAAATAAAAACAATTAACTTGTACAGTGTGAGTGGGTATTTTTAAACTAAAGTGTAAGTAGTTAATTCAGGGTGCTGGCAGCCGATTCTGTTTACTGATCTTTTCTGATTGTTGTTTTCTTGATAACCGAGCAAGCCACTGAATGGCTGTTTGAGCCCAGGCGCCACAAACATAAACTTCACAGCTTACAATGTCCCAAGTCGTGATGGAGGATCTCTCCACACCTCCCGGAGACTTCTGAAGTGTAGACAGAGAAGTTGGTTCACTGGGAGCGAAGGAGGGGGAGGGGCAGGAGGGAAGGCTGCTGAGTGTTTGCTGTGAGCATTGTTACTATCACATACTTTAATTTTTATGGCGCTTAAGCTGTTGGCTCCGAGAAGCCAGTTTCTATGCGTTGGAGAAGTCAGCCTCTCCCGGAGCCGCACTTAAAGAGTACTTCATCCTTTTTAGTTTTTTTAACATTTATTTTGCAAATCTTTCTGCTTAATTATGCCTCTGAAAAAGGGCTCAGCAATGATAAGCAAAGCGTTCCAAAAAGAAAACCATTTTTTTTTTCTCCAAAAGAGGACGCCTAAGACTAGGGGGGAAAGTTGGGGGGTAAGATTGCTTTTCACCAGATGGGAAGAAAGGCACCTTAACCTGAGCTTTACGAGAGCCCTACGGGGAGACTCCGCTCAGCCCTCTCCACGCCTAGGACCCTCTTTCCCTTCCACTGAGCAAAAGTTCGTGCTCATTTCAGGGTGATGTTATTTGTGGACTTGATTGGGTTGGCAACTAATTTTTTCGGTCTTCCTAGTGGTCTCCCCTCTGAAGTGTTTCCCATGTCCAGCGGGCAGGGCAGAGCCGGGCTGCACTCGGGTTTGGGGTGGGTGGGTGCTAGGAATGGGGGACCCGACAGCGGTCTAACCAGCCCCATGACTCCCGCAGGCAAGTCAGCCCTTGATCCCTTAAAGCAGGGACAATCGTGGTCCGGGAGAGGAAAAAAGGGTGTTGCTGGGCCCTTCTCTTTCAGGGGTTGATCAGGTTGGCAGATCTGGAGGGCTAATCCAAACAAGGCGCTTGACTTGTGAGGTCGCGAGTCTAGACAGAGCTGGTGGCTCGGCGGCTCCTTATCTTTCCCTGGAATCAGCCGAAGAGGCGCTCCCCGGCCCACTGCGCTCGGCTCGCCCCGGCCGGAGCCACAGCGCGGCGCAGACGGCACAACAAACAAGGCACCTGAGGCTTTACAGCTCGCTTTATTGTTTAATGGGGAGGGCCGCAAAGCAGTCATTTGTTTTCTCGGCCCCGATCCGGGCCGTTCTGCGTGGCGGCGGGCCTCGGACACCGGGTGGGACGCGCGCCAGCGCAGCCGTCCGCTCGGTCCCCGCGGGCCACCGCGCGCGGCCATCCGGTCCCATGCCGCCCCCGCGCAGCCCCTGGCCAGGGCTCGCCGGAGACCCCAGCGCGGCGCGCATCTTTATCCGCGCCTCGGAGGCCTAGGGGGTGGCGGGCTGTAGGAGAAAGCTCAGCGCGAGGTGTCCTAGACTAATCCGGTATCTCCTCTTGCTGCCTGGAAATGACAGGTCTGCGCTATAACCACTTACGGTCTGCGGGGTCAGTGGGCTCTGACTCAAGGGCAATCAGTAAAAACATTTAGTTCAGTAATAAGCTTCTCCCCCCTTCGCCCCACACCGTGTACCGAGAAAGATGCGTCACCATCTTAGAGTGTCCCTGAGCGGCGGAGCGCCCTTTCTTTCCCAGCAAGCACAAGGTGTGGCGTGACTTTCTTTTCGTGACCAGTTCACTGGGCAAACCGTGGAAGCCTGCCTTGATCCTCCATCTGGCTTCCACCACAGAGAGGCTGGCACTACCATCCACTTGGGAGCGAGGGGACCATTGGGACAGAGCTTGCAGTGCCCTTTTTGGAATGACGAATAACCCAGCTTGGGGATTTATAACCAAGGATTTTGTGGCTTGCATTTCAAATTAATTGAGTAGCGTTCAGTTAATTATAATTTTGGTCCTTCCCTGTGGGGTTTTTCTCTTGTTTCAAAAAGAAGGGAGAGTTTCTAGTTACATCTTGTTACTCACTATTCTTCTAGTTTGCAAACAATGTATGTGTGTATGTGTGTGTGTCTTTGGCATGGAACAGATAATACTGCCTCTGTTTGAAAACTAACCATCAATGGAGGTCAGAAAATTTGGTTATTTGCTTCATGTGATGGCCATACAGACAACACCATCTCCCAGCTTTGGAGGTATGCAAATTCACATCATGTTCTTCCTTGCCTGGTCCCAGTCTCACAAATGTGTCAAATGAAAAAAGACAAAACCCAAGTTTCGTGAAATCGAAGAATTTCTGTAGGGAGCTGAATTTTTTTTTTCTTTCTCCAGAAAATAATCCTTAACTGTAACTCAGGCATTGACTTTCCTTTTTCTCATGGGTAAGAGTTGCTGTTTATTTTGACCTGTCACAAATACAATGTGTTGTTTGAAACTTGTTAAACTTAGCAGGTATATGGAGATAATACTAGACAGGCCACTGAATATGATAAGGTAAAATACGGTGGGAATGAACTTTTAGGGGCTATGAAGGATTTTACTTTTTCCCAATAGCTTTTTAATTAATTTCTTCAAAATGTTACATCTATTTTTTTTCACAGTTCTGTAATATCATACAGTAAAGAATTGTTCGGAGCACAGTAAAGACACGACTGGCAAAATGCTACTTGTGCAGATTCTGGTCTGCAGTTATTTTGATAATTTAGATTACTTATAGTCTCAATTAGTTTTAAATAAGTTTTCTTTACCATTAATAAAAACTGCCCACACTTAGTTAAGATCATGTTTTGCCTTAAAATTTTCAGTAATTACTTATTAGATCAAATATTACTTTGTTTTTATTATATACAGGAGGTTTACTTTAAAAATAGGTTTAGCAAAGGAAAAAGAATATCTGACTTCGGGGGAGAACTAGCAGGAAATAGAAAAAAAAAGTTTTATTTGGGAAGAGAGCGTATATACTTTGAAACAGTATATTTTAAGCAATAAAGGGGAAAGTGCTTGTGGGCTAAATAGTTAAAATCTCATTTTAAACTCACAGACTATAAATAATAGTTATTTAAAATTCTGTCCAAGAGTTTTTGTTGTGGGATATAAGTTCTCAAGAAGAAATACTTGAAATAAAAATAGTCTGGCAACCTAAATAACATTTAAGATTTAATTCATGAAACAAAATGAGTGATTTTATTTATAAAATGCAGTCATTTTCTTCCACTAACAATGAATGCTGATGTCTAAAACGATTAAGTGCGGAAAATACATTATTGTCAGTTTCTGGAGAATGAAACTGATTATCAGTTTCTGGAGAATAAAAATGCTGAATAAATTCTGAAATCATTTACTTCCTTCAGTAACGTATGGAAATATTTTAGAGATCACTACTTAGAATTTCATTTTTGTATCAAAGTACATTTCGTATTTTTAAGACTATGCTATATCCTTGAAGTCTTTACAGCTTCAGAGATACTAGGCACTGTGGCATTTTACGCATGGCCAAATTTCTCCCTGTTTACCAGAATTTTAACACTTGGATGAAGGATTGTATATCACCAATAGAAATTCACCTTTTAGTTCTATTATCCCATCAATGGATTCATAAGTCTCATTAATGTTAATGGAAAATGTCCTTATGTGTCATTTGCAAAACAGGGCTTGGAGGTATTTCACCCAGCAATGTCCTTATAGCAGGTATGTCAAGGCCAAAACGACCTAAGAAATAATTTCAGTCACACCTAGGCCTAGATAATATATTAGTCTCACAGGTGAAAATCAGCATATGAAATGGTAGGATTAGAATTGACTTTAAAAACAGATGCATTAATTTTTTTAAAAAAAGCCTAAAAATATTTTCCCTGACCTTTTAGAATTTTAGGAGTAACCCTTATTTGTTAACTGACTGTTCAGAAATATTCCTGCCAGGCCAGGCAAATAATACAGCTTCTCTACCATTGAGATCTAGGACCAAAGCTGGTGATATACTGCTTACTCACCATATAGGAACTTGTTTCTAATGAATTAACTACCGGAATTGAGTAATGCTTTGTTTATTTGTTTTCATTTTGTAGTGGTGATGGACTCTATGAAATCATTCTTGTGGATAAATGTGTGCATTTGTAACGTGTATTATGGCAGCCTTTGGCCGTGGCATAGTTTTCTCGAGGGCCAGGCTAAGTGGCTGGTATTAGAATTGAATCTGTAACATTACAGAATTGAGTGATGGTCCAAGAATATAAATGATGAATGTTGTTCATCACGAATGTTGTTCATCATGAATGTTGTTTTGGTTATTCAAGTTAAAATCTTCTAGAACCACTATATAGACTAAGAATATTTTAAATCGTCTTTATAGGGAATATCAGGGAAGGAGGCAGTTTCTCCTAAAGCAAGAGACGCATAGTGGTTGCTTCTGCCATGACATGACACTTTTCTATCTGTAAAGCACTTTACAGTCATTAGTTATGCATGAGAGCCGCCCTGAGCCTGTTTTTCTAATGACCTCTCTACCTGTTTCTCAGCATAATTCTCAATTCCCTTGTCTTTCCCTCATATGTGTAAGAGCAGAACATCAAAGAAGCAATACTTTGTCCTTGATGGCTTCAGTGAGGACTAAATTAGATCAGAGAATGGAAACCATTCCATAAACATCTTCAGTGAGGTCCACTCTCCTTACTTCCAGGAATTGAGGGGAGATGCTGAATGGTGAAGTGGGTGCGTGAAATTGACTAGCAAAACTGTAATTTATCTCCTTAAATAAGTGACTCTAAAACTTTTTGATTTCAGGACCCTTTAAACTCTTCAGAATTATTGAGGATCTCAAAAAGTTTTGGTTTATGCGAGTTATATTTGTCAGTGTTTACTATATAAATTTTAAATGATGATTTTGAAATATTTATTATTTATTTAAAATAATGTGTCATATGATCACATAAATTACTTTTTAATGAAAAATAAGTATAGACTACAAAGCAAAAAATCTAGTAAGAAGAGTGATATAGTTTTCTTTTTTAAAATCTTTTAATATTTTTAACTTTTTATTTTATATTGGAGTATATAGATGATTAACAATGTTTTGGTAGTTTCAGGAGCACAGCAAAGCAACTCAGCCATACATATACATGTATCCAATGGTCTCCCCCAAACTCCCCTCCCATCGAGGCTGCCACATAACATTGAGCAGAGTTCCCTGTGCTATATAGTAGGTCCTTGTTGGATATCCATTTTAAATATAGTGGTGTGTACATGTCAATCCCAAACTCCCTAACTATCCTATCCCCCCACCCTTCCTCCCTGGTAACCATAAGTTCTGTTCTCTAAGAAGAGAGTGGTATAGTTTTCTATCTTTGCAAATCTTTTAGATATCTGGCTTAATAGAAGACAGCTTAATCCTCATATCTGCTTCCTCATTCAAACTGTGGTCATATCACACATCCTGTAGCCTCTGGAAAAGTCCATGTCCTCCCATGAGAGAATGAAAGTAATAAGGTAAAAAAATGTCTTAGCATTACTATGAAAGGAGTTTTGACCTCACAGACCCCCTGAAAAGGTTTCAGAGACACCTCCTCAGAGGTCCCCAGATCACACAGTGAGAATCTTTGCCTTAAAAATGGGCTTTTACAAAAGGATTATAGAGAAACTATTGCTTGAGGGAATTTAATTGCTTAGGTTAATGTTCTAGTGATAACACGTTTGTTTTTAAGGCAAATTCTCGTTGCAGTTTTATTTTGTGACTTTCCAATTCCGTCACCAAACACTGATCTGAAAGTCACCTATATCCAGGGCCTTGAAGAAAAAAAATATTGTGATGTTACATAACTGAAAATTTAAGACTCCTTTGTAAAAAAACTTTAGGAGAAACAGATCCATGAATGTGGACTAGAGTATGTAACATGTGCGGGACTCATTTATTTTATGTTTTATCTTTTAGAATCTTTTTCTCCTTTACCCTAGTAAAGTTGGAGGATGGTGAGCACTGAAATCCATGAGGAATAATTCTGACCTGACATATGTGGGAATTTCTGGCTGCAGTATTTTGAGACAGCAAATTAAAAATGACAGTGATAATTTGGAAAAGTCATTTGGATTTCGGAATGAGATAAGCTTGTGAGATGAAAGACTAAAGGCTAGAAAAACAGCAAGTCAAGGATCATAGTGGTTCAGGCAAGGGAAGGACTTTTTTAGATTTGGCAGGAAGAGAAGGGAAGGAGTTGGTCTGAAAAATATTCTGAGAAATTGACTGATGTGGAGGAGAATGGCAGTTGTCTCATCAGAATCTGTTTTTCCCTTTTGGCATAAGCTATTGTATAATAGGCTTATATCCCAGGTTCCCTTGCAGGTGTGTGTGGGGTGCACATGATCACATCCTTGCCAATGGAATCTAAGCAGAAATAATGTAGGTTATTCTGGGCTTGGGGATGTGCTTCATTCATGTTCTCTTTTTCCTTCTAACTGGCTGGAACCCAGGAAAGTCCAGTGTTAATAGGACAGATGAGGAAAGTGCCCTACGGGTATGGTGGATCAACATGGTGGAAATAACTAACGTTCTAAATAATTTCACGGAATGGAGCTGCCCAGCTGCCCAGTGGAGCCTGAAACAGTTCAAACTATAAGTGAGAAGTAATTTTTTAAATCTTCGTTAAGCCACTGAATTATTATTATTATTATTATTATTATTATTATTATTATTATTATTATTATTTTTTGCGGTACCCAGGCCTCTCACTGTTGTGGCCTCTCCCGTTGCGGAGCACAGGCTCCGGACACGCAGGCTCAGCGACCATGGCTCACGGGCCCAGCCGCTCCGCGGCATGTGGGATCTTCCCGGACTGGGACACGAACCCGTGTCCCCCGCATCGGCAGGTGGACTCTCAACCACTGCACCACCAGGGAAGCCCCAAGCCACTGAATTATTGTTAGGTCTATTTATTACATCAGCCTAGCCTTAGGCTGGTAATTAGCCTTATTATCCTAATACAACAGGATATAGACTAGAGCATTGAGGTAGTAAGAAATCAAGGATGATTCTAAGGTTCTGAATCTGAATGACAGATTCTGAATGAATCATGCATTTATTTACTTAATCACTCACTCATCCATTAACCCATTTTAATATTTATCTTGTGGTTACTTCATGCTATGTACTATTTTATGTGTTGGCTATATAACAGTAAACATGAAGCTTTCATGAAGCTTATATTTTTGTGATGCATTCAGATGACGTACAATAAATGCACATTACAGTGAAAGCAATAACAAATGCTATGAAGAAAAATCAAGCAGATTAAAAAAAGGGGGGACAGAATTTGAAGTAGGGTGATCAAGTACAGCTTCTCAGAAGCAGTGACTTTTGAAGAGATGGTGAGCACTTGAAAAAGTGAAAATGAGATAATGTATGTACTGTATCAATTCTATATTGAAACTGTATATTTGAGTTTTAACATGTCCTTGATGTACGGAAAGAAATGGATCAATGTTAGAGAGGTATCTGTAAATTATTAACTTACACAACTTAGTGAAAACAAAAGAATCTCTGTAGAATTAAAAAAAAAGCAGGAAGACACAAGGAAAACAGTAATTCATCAAAGATATGTTTAGAAGAAAAGTGACTGGAAAGGTATAAGGAAAAAAGAAAGACAAAGAAATGTGAGAAATAAGTGAAGAGATCAGGGTGATGATGAAGAAAAATAAATGACAATAGAAATGTCTCAGGAACTAAAGCCAGAAGCCTTCAAAGGGGCAGGTATGAAAGGCTGTGCCCCATACATCAGAAAGATCAAGGAAGATAAGGACAGAGAAAATGCCTTTGAACTTGGCTGAATTGAGATCATTGGATACCATAAAGAGGCAAAGATGGAAGCCAGATTTAGGAGGGGAATTAAGGGGGAAATATTTTAAATATAGTTCATCTAACTCTTCACCATTGTTATTGGACATTTATTGAGTGCAGTGATTCTATAGAGTGCTGTTCTGATAACCAAAGTATTCGCTGAATCCAGTTACCAGGTTTGTGAAGAATGACGGAAGTACCAGACTCTGGTACTTCTATTTTAGAAGGGCTCTGGGGGACAGAATTACCTAAAATGCTTTTAATCCCTTTGGCCGTCTGGCTTTGCTGAGTTCAGGAAGACTCAAGTATCCACAATCTAAGCAGACAAACCAATTAGATGTTAAAATCCCAGAGGCTAGAACTAAGCTGTCAAAAGAAAGTGAGTATGGAGAGGTCATTATCCAGTAATTATAAGAACCTAGGGAAAAACCTAAAAGAAAAAAGTCCTATTGGCATGTTGTCAAACTGAGAGGTTAGCAATTTGCTTAGTTTTGTTGACGATAGGCTAGTGTATGTGATGTTTCAACAGTAAGTAATATTCCTTGGGCTCTATATTACCATACTATTAAAAACGCAACTGAAAACACTTTGAGAAAGAGCAACAGGTTTGAAAACCACGTGAAGTAACGGGAAAAAAAATCAGTTGGGCCTTAGAAACTTAAGTGGCGAGAAGCAAAGTCCTCATATGTTTTGAATTGTGAGTCATCATCTAACTGATGCTCTGCTAGTCTGAAAACACTGGGGAATCAGATGGTATATCGTTTTGCATCACGGAGGTGTCCATGGGAAGACAAAACCAGTAATAATATCTGCTACAATTTGCCTCTCATGGAATGGATGCCTACCAAGAATTCAAAGTTTCTCTTAGTTTTACTTTGCTCTGTGAGAAATGGTGGGTTGTATATGTACCACTATAGATGTGCCTATAATGTAGGCCCTTTAGAGGGAAAAGTAAAGACTAAATCTAGTAACATAAAAACACACTAGGTTAGTTATTATTTGTAGTTAAAATAATTTGAAAAGATTAATTATCCCCCATCCAATATTTTGAAAAGATTAATTATCCCCCTTATTTGTGTACACAAGAAGGTAAAACATAAAATCTTTGGTAAAGGTAGGAATGAATGGAGGAAGAAGAGAAAGGCTTACTTGATTTTGGGGGCCAACATAAAGGAAATGGGAAACACTCATCTGATAGCTAAATGTGCTAGGTGTAGTATGGACAAGTGTGTAAAGACAAGACAAAAGACTTCAGTAAGTATCGTTGAATTACTCAGTTTTGAAAATGTTTAGTCTTGGTGAGTTCTTTAATACTATTTTCCCCTAAAATGATAGAGATTCCATCTTTTTCCACCTGAAGCTCTAATTTTGGGATTATGTTAAAGTGCATCAAACGATCAAATGAAGACACCTCCATAATTGTAAAGGTTTTAGTTATTCTATTCCTTGTGGAATCCAGAATTGGCATATAAAATACTTTCCAATATAATCTTTGACTTTTTTTCTGAATGAAATATCATCTGTGTTCATGTGATAAACTTTCCAAAATACACATCATGTGGAAAGTATACTAATAGTGGAAATGTAATTTACCTCTTATAGCTAGATTAATTTGATATCACCTGATATGAATTGTCATTTTTCAAAGACAATGTCTTGATTGTTTCTCTTTGTGGAAAAAAATGCCACAGCAATCCAGACTACATTTGTTTTCAGAAAAGTGGCTTTCTGAAAGCAATTGGTTAGAGAAAAATCATTTCTCTTCAAAATGATGGTGATAAATCTATTTTTATACTTGAGAGTTAATTAAGATCATTTTCTTCCCCACCGACCACTACTCAGAAGGGCAGCCTGAATCAGTCAGTATTGCTTAGCAAGAATGTATAAGCGACATAGCCTAGAAAGTCGTAGAGTTAAATAAAGGTCTTGATTTTGTAAGGCATGCTGCAGTAAACTATCTCAGAAAGAAACATGCCAGGATAAATTCACAAGAGTTGGATGCTCTACAAGAGTCCCCAAACCTCTTGGCGTTGAACTAATTAGTTCTATAGCAAGCTGTGCATAAGCCCCATAGGTGGCTAGATGACACAGGCAGTGAACGAGAACTTTTGTGACGCGTCCTCCTAAGTTTAGGAACGTTCTAACTGTGCCTAGAGGCCTTATCCTCGATGGATCAAGCCTTCCATTCTGATCTGTAGCCATTGATCTGTAGCACATATTCTTATATGCAACATGAATGCATATGGAATAAGGGAAAGAGAGGAAGCCTTCTGAGTCATTAATACAGTTGAAGTTCGCTGTTAGTAAAATAATCATATATTTGAACAGCCAGTCAGTATTGGGAACAAAGTGTGAGGCAGGTGAGCAAGTGGCGCTTCCTTCTATTTTTCCCCTTTCTTCTTCTTGTCACTAAAATGATACTTTATGGGCATTAGGCTTTGCAAACTCTCCTACTACAGTTATTATTTAATGGTTGTCCTCTATGTACCAGGCACCCAGCTAGGTGCTAGTTTCATATTGTTTCTCTTTCTCATGCATAAACATGTAAGATAAGTTCATTCCATTTTGCAGAAGAGGAAAGTAACCTCCAGTCGAGAAAACTTGCCCAAGTTTTCAGAATTCGTGGAACTAGACATAATGATATTTAAATTAATTGCACCGGTAATTTGCATAACAAACAATTTAGGTGTGCTCATTCTCAAAGAAGTTTTTATTGTTGACATGCAATGAGGGAAAACCTAAAAATTTTTAAATGTTGCTTTTTTTTTTTTTTTTTTTTTTTTGCGGTATGCACTGGCAGGCGGACTCTCAGCCACTACGCCACCAGGGAAGCCCTAAATGTTGCTTTTTGACATCATGAATAATTTTTTCCTTGAAAAGCAAACCCTCCAAGTCTTCAAAAAATAATACTGTTTAGGCACAACAAAGTATTCATGGTTATTATTGCATGCCAAGTCCAGCTATATGGGTCACTTTCAGCTTCTGGAATACACCATGTTTGTTTGCTTTTGTTTTTGTCCTTTTTGTTTTCCCCCACCTTGGCCCTCTACAGGAATTATTTCCTATAATGCACCATTCATCTGCTAATCCTAGCTCATCCCTCAGTTTCCCAGTTCAGATGTCAGTTCCTCAAGAAGCCGAAGTCATATGCCCCAGCTATGAGCTCCCATCACAGATTGCACTTGCCTGCTTGCCTGTTTCTATCTCCCACTTGCCTGTATGCCTCCAGAGGGTCTATTTTCTTCAGCTCTGTATCTCCAGAACCAGCCCAATACAGAGCAGGTACTCAAGTATTTATTTACTGTATGTGTATATTAAAGTATGAGTGAATATCAGACCTGCCAAAATCAGATGAGAATTGCACCGTTTTATTAGGGGCAAGGGAGGAATGGAAAAGAGGGCTATTTCAGAATTATGACTGGACCTTAATAAAATAATGAGAGAGACAGAGAGACAGAGATTGAGAGAGGTGCAATTTAGTGGTTAAAGACAGAGTCAGGCAGTAGTCTTGGATATGAACACTTGCTGTTTGACCTTGGACATGTTACTTAGCTTCTCTGAACTTGTTTTGACATGTTTAGGAATGGCTTGTTGGACTAGTTTGAAGGGTGCCTACTACGTAGGATTATTATTATATTATGAAGGGTGTAAGCAAAGTATTATTCTCATGAATGAATTTACTTGGTTCTGTGCATCTTTTTCTTTGTTCCCTATTGAGATGGATACTGAGTCTTTATGTTTTTTCTTGTTTTTATATTTTTACACTTGTTTCCTTTCTGTGGTTACAGTTTTCTTCATGAGAATGCTTGTATACATATACTTCTATGGCTTCCTTTAACTGAGGAGAATTAAAGGGATTTTAGCAAATGATTAAAAGATAATTTTTAAAAATCATACCACCCTACCTAGCACAACTCATTTCATTTTTACATATAACTTCCCACAAGCACAGATTCTCATATAGTTATGATTATAATGTGTATGTATTTTTTATGCCCTTTCTGCTTAATATCCCATAATAAGTATTATGTGCACTTTCAGAATCAAAAACATCTTGAGAAAATGGCTTTGTTAACATCAGTTGTTCCTTAAGCCTTTCTCACTGGTTACCATCGCACAGTCCATTTAACATTATTGTGTATGCTTAATAATTTCATCACATTTCTTGTGGCATAGATTCCTAACCTTTTAATTATGGCAAAATATTCAAAAGGTTAATGAAACAGCCCCCAGAGGAGCTTCTGGTACAATACAGTAGCACAGGCTTATTTTCCTTGGCTTAGAAATGATTGTGTGAAAGAACAGTGTGCACCTCTGGAAAGGCTAGCAATTCTGCCATCAGATAAATGATTGCGTCTTCAGTGGGCTGGCTCCCTTTATTTGAGCTACTAGTTGTGGAGCTGGGAAACAGAAGCCTGCACAGAGAATGAAGGCCCAGACTTTTTTTTTTTTTTTTTTTTTTACTGAAATGTCAAGCTATGTGGCTATGCACGGCAGAAGACGACCCCCTGCGAGATGTGATAAGCCCCAGGCCTGCTCCACACACTACACTGAAAATGCCGTGGGAGGGCTTCCCAGGCTGATGGAACTAATGACAGTAATAGCTCTGGGTAATTTGTCTTTTTCCTTACTGTGCACATTCTCTACATGTGGTGCACTTTACACCTACCACCAGGCTCACATCTGGAATGCTACGACCCTCTCAGGCCTGATTCAGATAGGTTGAGTTCTCCTGTAAAGTAAATCTGACCTCTAATTTTCTTAATAATTCAGGATTATGCTAATGTTAGCAACCAGTAAAGAACAGTACAGGAGCACTGAAGAAAGCTTAAGCCCTTGTATAGGAAGCATGACCAAGTTTTCCTTACATAATGGGTTAGAATTTTTTCCTCTATATCGTTCTAAGAGAGAAAATATAAATTTTGGAAAATGTGTAATTTGCATTATTCCTACATCATTTCTGGTTATAGGACATCCTCTGCTTGAGAAGAAATTTTCTGTTTCTTTTCCTTGGTAAACAGATTTTCTACAGAGGATTTGTAAGAATCCTAATGATAGGTTTGGGTTTTTAATTCTAACTGTAAAAAATACTTAGATAGTTAAAAAGACTGACAAAATAATTTCAGGAATAGATAAAAGAGACCTCACAGCAGCTTAATCTTATAAATGCAGAGTGCTTTCAGGGAAATTTTAACAATAAAAATCCTGTTTTAGTGCTGGTTCCATAACAAGACTATACTTTTAACATAGTCTTAAATATCGTATTTCTGTCTTGTATTTTCTGTATTTATGTAAAACATACCTATATTATTAAAAGTGTAAACATCTGTGCATACCTTTTAGAAAAACATAAATGAACTTAAGTTTTAAGAAATGTTGTACTACATTAAAAGGGTAGGCTCTCCAAACCTAGCTCTCTGTGAATAAAGGGAGATTCTCTGTGAATAAAATAAAAGTATTTTCATAAATTAGTAGGTGAATGATTCCCCCAGAGAGCAAGAGATTTTCAGCATCGTGGAGGTTGGAGAACCACACTATTTTCCAGAAAAAAATATGTGTGCTCATTAGTATGGACATCTGAATCATTCTGTCAGAGTATTTGTAAACTTATTTCTAAGTTATAAATAAACACTTAATTTCATTACCTTTTTCTTCAGTTCAGGTCCAGGAAGGTGCTAGTGAAACACTTTGTTTCAGGGACTAAAGATTGTGCACAGAAACCCACAAATTACAAATTGTTTATTTTGGTTAGTAATTTATGTTTCTCATAAACAATGTAGAGATTGTAAATATTTTTCTATAAATAATGTCCGTGGCTATAATTGGTCAACAAAATGATAAATCATCAACAATGTTTGGTCTCTCTCTTGGTACCTCTGACTATTGACTCAGTTATTCAAACTCCGCACCAATTAAAGGCAGAAGTGTTTGCATCTTTAAGTACTGGGTCACCTCAGAATTTAACCATGGACTCAGACCACTCTGTAAAACCTCCTATGTACCTCCTACATGGATGGTACAGATGAATTTTAGAAAAGAATTTTTTTTCTTGGAATCCTAAGAGGTTGACACTTACCCCTTGGTTTATGGTAAAACCAATCAAATTAGGGAGGGAAAGACAGATGAGGGAGAAATGGCAAGCTGAGCGTCCCTCCCCGGACCGTTCCTTTCTGCTGGGTCCGAGCCTCTAGGAAGGATTACTCTAGGGAAAATAATGATCATCATTATCCCTGGATGAAGCAAAGGAGGCTGCAGAAGGACTGCTAGAGAGGCTAATTGTGACAGGTGTACTGTATTGACCCTTCCTGGGCCACATCCCTTTGGGCAAGATTTGTGCACAGAGTGGAGCCTTCTGCCTAAATGACAGATCATGCAGACTGAGGTTGCTGAGAGCAGTTTTGCTCATGAGTTTGGGGTTAAACGAAGGTGAAGCATTTAAATATTACACGCTCTTAAATATATATAATGCTTTAAGATATTTGACAAGAAAATTCCCCAAAGAACAGCAACAAATTAGGTGGTATAATGTGATTTCAGCAGAATCTGTGAAGGGTGAAATATCAGTTAGTTCATTTCATTGAATGAGTGGATAGCCCAGTAACGAGAAATCTACAAGGACATCCTGTTCATAAGACCAAAGTTGACCGCACTGGCTGTTTTTATCAACACCTTCCATTTACTGAGTCAGGGTCCTCATATGCTCCGTCTTACACATTCCTCACAACAGCTCCAAATGGCCCATATTATTACCAAGAAGGAAGCTGAAGATCGGAGGGGTTCAGTATAGGGAAAGTAGTAAGATATGAACCTAGATTTGTCTCACAGCAAAGTCCTCTGCTCATTCATCTTCTCTCTCATCCTCTTAGCCACCCTCCCTCCTCTTCCCCATTCCCTTCCCTAGTGTTTGTGGTTTTACTCTCAATAGTCAGCAGAGTTCTGAAAAGACAGAGGTCTGTAGAAAGAATCTCTCATACAGGGGCTTGAATCCCACTTCTGCCAGTTGGGTGACCTAGGGCAGTTAGCCTCTCCAGATCTCAGTGTTCTTCTCAATAAACCATGGATAACCCTAACTCGGAGAAGACTGAGAGGGAATCAGATAAACTGCTGAGCGTGGCAGGCTCTCAATGAGTGCCAGACATTAATTTATAATGATAACCCTCCCAAGTCAGAGTTTGAAAGTTTTATTTTTTTTTCTTTCCTCTGGGAATCTGAAGTAGAGGTCTTTACAAATACATGTCCCTTTTCTTTAGAAGTCTCCTAAAATTGCAACACATTTATACAGAAAGGCATATTTACTTACATTTTTATAAAACCTCTTAGGATATTTAACACTTTTCGGACACAGTTTTTCTATGCAAAGTAGTACTTTGAAATATTTTTCTTGAAACCAATTTCTTTAGTTTGTAAAACTGGTAAGAGTGGCATTTTGATTTAGAAAGTAGTTAAGCTTTTATAGCTGATTTAGCTGGTTCTTGAGAAATGCTGATACTCATTTATCTTGAGCTGCCTTCCTTCCAGTACCTTGTTAGTATATTGAAGGTGGAATGGGGATGGTAACTAGTCCTTAAGAGAAGAGAGCTTGCTGGATAAGTATTCTGCCTGCCATCAGCTATTATGCTTTCATTACTTCATTGATATCATATACATTTATTGAATGTCTAAGTTCCGTGAGAGTACAAAAATATGTAAAAAAATAGGCTCTTTGACCCAAAGCAGCTTATTGTTGAGTAAAGGAGCTGAAGCATTATATATAAACTGATGTAAACCTGTGCAAGGGGAAAAACTGAGTTCACAGGAGGAAGGAATCACTTCAGCTGAAGGGATTAGGCTTCATGGAGGGGCAGTTTTTTTTTTTTTTTTTTTTTTTTTTTGCTGTACGCGGGCCTCTCACTGTTGTGGCCTCTCCCGTTGCGGAGCACAGGCTCCGGACGTGCAGGCTCAGCGGCCATGGCTCACGGGCCCAGCCGCTCCGCGGCCTGTGGGATCTTCCCGGACTGGGGCATGAACCCATGTCCCCTGCATTGGCAGGCGGACTCTCAACCACTGCGTCACCAGGGAAGCCCGAGGGGCAGTTTTTGAACTCGGTTACAGAGTAGGGAGGATTTGGATGAAGATAAGGGGAAGGCATTTCAGGTGGAGGAAAGGAGTGGAATGAACCAGGGCTCGGGAGAGGTAGCGTGAGGGCTGCATGCAGGGGAAGGCATGCTCTGTTGAGCACTGGGTCGGGCGGGTGTTTCACCCTGAGTTGACAGCGGATGACCTGTGGAACTTCTTAAACGCCCATGTTCCCAGAATCAGCATGTTTAACATGGATCCTAGTTAATTCTGAGGGAACGACTGAGAAACACAGGCATGGCTGGGTCATTGGAAGTGATGGGATGGCTGGAGGGTAGACAAGTGGCTCTTAGCCCAGGCTGCTCGTGCGCTAGGATCACCAGGGAGAGTTCCCTCCTTCTTCCTACTTTCCTTCCTTTTTCCCTCCCTCCCTCCATTCCTTTCCTCTTTCCATTGTTTCTCTTTCTTCCTCTTCCTCCTCCAACTTTTCCTCCTCTTCCTCTCTTCTACTCCTCTCTCTCTCTCTTTCACACCTGAGCCCCAGGCCAATTAAATGAGAATTTCTGAGAGTGGGGCCTTTGTATCAATGTATATATTTTTTGCTTTTTATTATGGAAAGATTTAAATATATATAAAAGTAGGCAGAGCAGGATCGTGAACACCCATCCCATCACCCAACTTCAACAATTGTAAACTCACCGCCAGTATCATTTCACTTGTATCCCTACCACCCTCCCCATCTTCTGTATTGTTTTGAAGCAAATCTTGGACATTATAAAATTTCATCTGTAACATTTCAGCCTGTATCTCTAAATAAGGACATAAAAGTGCCATGGTACCATACTTTTAAAATATCATGAAAGAGCCAGTTGTGTTTTAATTAGTTACTGTTTCATCAGTGTGAGTGTGTATGTGTACAGTTTTCTGCAGATCGTTTGACTCAGGATTTTGACAAGGCCTATACAATAAGATTGGTTGGTATGTGTCTTTGAATCTATAATATATGTTCCCTCTCCATTTCTCTCTCTCTCTTTCTCTCTCTCTCTGTTCAAGAAACTAGATTGTCCTACAGAGTTTTCCTTACTCTGCAATTTGCTGATTTCATTCCTATGGTATCATTTAGCATATTTTCTAGTCATGTATAGATAGTTGGATCCAGAGGTTTTATAAGATTTCAGTTCCAGTTTTTTTTTTTTTTCAAGACCAGTTTCTAGGTCGTGATGTGTTCTTTCATTAGGAGCATATAATATCTGTTTGCCTGTCTTATTAAGATGTTAGCAAAAACTGATGAGCAATGCCTTGAGCCATTAACTTAATAGAAATTGCAAAATGATAATATTCTATTGTCTCTTCATTAACTTGCTGAAATACTTCTACAAAGAGACATTTCCTTTCATCTACTAGTTGCTTAAAAGGTGGTACAGTTTAGACAGGAAAGGCAGGACGCATGATTCTTTCCCTTATTTACCAGTTTTCAAAAATAATGAATTTGTTCATTAGCATCATTCAGTTCAGTTATCTAATTAATTTGTTTAATTTGTTTATTTAGTATTACTATGAATTTAAACATGTTTGGGATATTCCAGTCCATTGTAATGTTACTGTTACTGATTCTCAGATTGTTCTTTCTTTGCCTGGTGGGAACCTCTTCAGTTTGGCGCCAGAGTTCTTCTGATATGACCCTAGTAGTATTTGAAACATTATTTACTTTCTAGTATGACAAGATGTCTCAGGATCATCATGTACATTTCCTGTCCCAAACCTGCAGTGGAGCTCTGATATCTTTCACTAGGAAACCATATTTTAAGATTACAGTCTGGATACTAGTGGTTTACATTGCTAGTAGGCCATGTTTCTAAGTCTTTTAAATGGAAAGAGCCAGGGAAGATTTTATTTTCTAAGATACCATCACATCACAGATATATACTGATACATTCCATTCAAACTCAGCACCACAGGGTTTACTTTATGTTGGTATCTTCTTTACCACAGTCCTCCCCCGAATCCCAGCTATCAATGACTCCAGGAATGTTCGAAGGAGAATATTTTATTATGAACTATTTGCTTTGTCCTATAGTGAACACACAAAAGTTTCAGATTAACAATAATAACATCTTTTCTAATGATATTATTACTGGTAACTTTGTTATCTTTTTGTTCTTAGTGTATATATCAGTAGGGATATACAGTCAATTTGCTTTGATTTAAAGTTACTTTGAATAGTTCATCTATTTGATTTCACCAGCAATTGGTTATGTATTTGTCTTATTTTCATTTGTTTTATTTTCATTTTGAGAGGTTAATTTATAAATTTAATTTTGTTTTATAATTATGTAGAATATTTACATGTTTCCAAAGTTAAATTTACAAATCAAGTTATTGTCAAAGTAATTTAGCCTGTCCCACCAGCCTATCTACTTCCTCTCCCTATAGATATCCATTTAAACAACGTATGATTTGGCATTCCATTGTTTATGCTCAGTACATAGTTGTAAAACTCCCCCAGTGATCTTATGTGGAGTCAGACTGGAGAGCCTTTACTGTAGAAATGATGAGCTGGAATGTCAGTCTTGTGAAGCAGGGAGTTTGTACAATGTTTTAAAAACTGTATTTCCTGCATCTAGATTAGTGGCTGTGACCTAGCAGGTGATCAGTAAATGTGTTGAATGAATGAATGAATACTTGTTAGGAGTTTGCAATCAGAAGAGTGAGAGGATCTAAGCTGTGCTTTTTTGAAAAGCTAGTCTGACAGCAGTGGTTAAGGTAGCTTGGCAGGAAAAACTGAAAGCTGTATCATCAGTTTGGAGGTGATTAATTGGATGATAGTAGTTTTGAAGGAAGAAACAAAAAACTCAAGAGTGTGTGTGTGTGTGTGTGTGTGTGTGTGTGTGTGTGTGTGAATTCCATGGATTGGCAAGGTACTCTGTCTGGGCTGGCCCCACTCTTCTCTGTTGGGCTTACTCACATGTCCATGGAGAGCTGGCAGGCTGGCTGGCCTTACTACAGACCTGGCAGTTGGCAAGTTTTGCCTAGAGGCTGTCTGATTGTTGTCTGTGTCACCTCACTTCTCCTTGGGGTCTTTTCATCTTTCCTCCCCCAGGAGGCTAGCTTGGGTTCTTTTCCATCCATGGTGGTCTTACGATACCAAGTATAGTAAAAGGCAAGCCCCGAGGTGGAAGTGTTTCTCAAGCCTCCCTGCCCGTGTCATGCTTGCTAAGGTTCCATTGGCCAAAGGAAGCCACAGTGACAACCCTGATCCAAGAGGTGGAGAGAACAGACTTCAGCTCTGGTAAGGGAAGATTTATGGCTGTTTTGAATCTCCCCATATGATGCTGTGTGAAACAGACGTGTAAGTCATCTACTTATAATTTTTAGTCCCAGTCCCTTACATGGTTATTAGTTTCCATCTCTGTGTCCTGTCTCATGTCCTTTCCTGAAATGTTTGTTTTTATCTACATAGTCCATTTTGAGTTCCAAATCCTCAACAGAGCCCTCCCTTACCGATAATTCACTTATGAGAATTTCTTTAGTATTTCTGGCTTTTATCTTGGTGATTACCTTTTAATTTTGCACTATTTTGTATTTTTGCATTGTTCTCTAAATTCTTTATGTATGCTTCTCCTGAGTTCTCACCTAATTTGTCTTATGTTTCTATTGGAATCGTCAATGAATTTAACGTAGTACTAGAATCTAAGTTCTCTATAAATCATTGTTACTTGAATTTTGGATCGACTAAGTGAACCCTCCTGGGATTCAACATTACCAAAAGCCTCTTTGCTTTGATTTCTAATGGAGCTGTCTAATCGTGGTTTGCCATGTGTAAATAATGGTTAAAGCAATCTGGTTAAATTCAGTAGACTATTTGTTTTTAAGTGTTTTGGCAATTGGATTGAATCAGTTAAAAATATTTGAAATTGTGCTTTTTGAATGAATTTACACATGCAATAATACCACTTACAAGTAAGACATATATAATACCCTTGCTAAACCATGTGTATGTCTGAGGAGGGGTCTTGCAGTGGTCCGAGTAGTAAAACAAAACAAAACAAGCAACAGAGATTGTGATGATCCAGAGTGTGTCATTGGGAGACCACCTTCAGTTTCCTTTAGGACCAGGTCATATTGGAGAAATCTCAAGAAGAGTTAGTGGTGTTTGTGAGAGGCAGAAAAATAAAGATAAAAGCTAAGAGGCTAGGTGGGAGAGAGGAGAGTAAGGTTGTGCAATGCTAGGATAGCAGTATCAACTTACAGCTTCTGGCTCTGATTTCCTTTCCCATGGGCCGCAGAAGAGTACTTAGGCATTCTCAGAGGAGGAAGAACTAAAGAAGCCCTTTCCTTCTCATCCTTACTGAAAATTTCAGAGAAGAGTAAAGGCAAAGGGTGCTGCTGCTGAGAGAGCAAAGGATAGGGTGGGGATCATTCTAGGTCCTGGAAGAGAGAAGGAAGGGGAGGTGAAATGGAATTTGTGCAAAAGCCACTTCTCTTAAGCCAGTATTGATCTTTGCACCATGGTTGAAGAGATCTCTGTCCGATTATGGGTGAAGTTTTAAATTCAAATTAAAACTGCCCAGAAGGTCTGGCTCTAATAAAATTATTTGTGAAATGCTCTACCATTTGGGGGTAGGGCGGTAAGGGTATCAAAAATTGTGAAATTTTTTTGACTAATGAGAGATTTTGTTTTGCCTGGAGACTGTCAATCTAGACTAAAGTGAACCTCAAAATTCTGTGTCTATCTCCTACTTAAAAAAAGAACTACAGAGGAGTTAATGTGAATATATGGAAAGAAATGAGGTTTAGCAAAACGCATAGCAATTCATCAGTGAGAGGGATACTAGTGAACAGAAGTCTAATAGATACTATCATTGTCAATAATTGTTGGGGACTGCTTGTCAGCAAATTGGATTGTTTGTTATAGACAGTGACACACTAAAGTATCTGGATCTTGTACTTGTTGCATACGTTTTAAATATTTAGGTAAATATATATATGCACATGTATATTTTTAATGAGACTAATGTTTTCCTGTGTTACAAAGTTTCAGGATTTGTCTAATAAGGCTTGAAGTCTTTTTGCTAAATGGTGGAACTTATCATGACATTTATATACTCTAACATCCAACCATACTGGTTTTAATGAAAATATTTTCCTTAAATATTTTGAAAGTAAAGCATCTTCACTGAATCAAAAGTGACACTTTAATTTGAACTCTCCACTCTGGAAAGAGTTTGCAGTCAAAATTTGTCATTAAAAAAACTCAATGAAATGAAAAATAATGATATGCTGGCTTGCTCCTACAAGCATCTGGAGCAGAAATGCTAAAGATACTATATTTTAATGCTTAGTTGGCTTTTACTGCCATGCAGGGATTAAGTGGGAGGCAGCTCTCAGTGCAGTAGAAAGAGCCTCGACCTTAAACTCAGAAGAGCTGCATTTAAGACAGAGTCTTGTCATTTATCAGTGGGATGACTGTGTTGAAATAACTTAGTTTCTTCATCCTTAAATTGGGATGATAATAGATATGTCACAGAGGCTTCAGACAATCTTGTATGGAAAAGTGTTACACACAAAATCTTATGTAAATGTAGGATTATTAAATATACATTTTATATATTTTCGAATTAATGGTCTTGTTTGTATTCAGGTTCTATAAAAATCAGTGTACACTTGTTTCAGTTTTCTTATTAAAAAAGCAGTACACGGTGAAGTTAAAAAATGGCAGCAAATTAAAATAAGCAAAAAGGAGTAACTGAGAATCATCCATAATCATTCCAAACAACTATTATCACATGTTTATGTCACCTTCATCTTAATTTTTACCTATACCTATAGTTTTTTAAAGTGTACCCTATTATTGCAGTGTATAATATACAATATGTAGTTTGTTCTTTTTCCCTTAGCATTGAATAGGATAGCATTGAATAGGATCCGTTAATATATACTCTTTCATGTGAATGAACCATAATTATAATTTACTTACAATTTCCCTATTGAACAAAACTTTAGGATATTTCCAATATCTCAGAGAGATGAATATTCTTTTTTATTAATCCTTATACACATTTACTAGTATTCCTGGATGAAAGAGTGAACAGCGTTTTGAACCTTTTGATATAAATTAACAACTTGCCTTTCAGGCAGACTGTTTTTAATATCGCCAGTAGTGTGTAAAAGAGCCTGTTTCCCCACATCGTAGTCATTACAATAATTTTAAAAAATTTTGTCAAGGTCATAGGTGAAAATATTATTTCACTGTTTTTAATGAGCATTAAAAAATATATATACATATATCGTTCCGTTGTAATTCTTCTTTTTGAATTGCTTGTTCATGACTTGGCCCAACTTTTTCTTATTAATTTTTATATCTTTATACATTAAGGTATCAATCCTTTGTAGTATATATTATGAATATGTTTTTTCATTTACCTTTAAATTGTGTTTATGATTTTTAAAAAAATGATGTATGCATTTCTAATTCATAGGTAGTAATGCTTCATTCGGGATTGTCCAAGAATGAGGAATTCTACCTAAATAAAGTTTCAAAATAATTGAAGCCTTTTTTAATGCAAAGCTTTAAAATGGGGCAATTTTTAAATGAAAAATCATTCTAAATTGTATTATCTACCTCTTTGCCTCCTTATACAAAATGTATTGAATACTCTTATATAATAGGCACTTTACATTTTTTTTTTGGTCTTTAAAACAGTCTTGCCAAATAGTTATTGTTATCTCCTTTTATAGCTGGGGCCACTGAGGTTACAGAGATAATAAATACTAGACCCAGCTTATAAGGGGTAGATCTATGATTTGAACATGAGACTAGACCCACTGCTTTTGATAGTGTACTCAACACACTTCTTTTGTGTGTTAATAATCTGCGGCCCTCAAGTCTATATAATGTGCAGGGCTTTATTTGCATGATACCTGCATTGGAGGTTCATGCTTATTTCTTTTTAATAGTTTCTATATATGCTTCCTCAGTTTCAGCAAGGTAACTCTAAATGTGTCCTACTCTCAGCTTTCTTGCTTCTGACTTGGCAACAATAGCCAATACAGTTGACCCCTGAAGGACTCAGGGGTTAGGGGCACCCCCCCCATGCAGTGGAAAATTTGCGTATAACTTTTGACACTCCCCAAACTTAACTAATAGCCTACTGTTGACCAGAAGCTTTGCCTATAACATACACAGTAAATTAACACATATTTTGTATGTTATATGTAATATATACTGTACTCTTACAATAAAGTAAGCTAGAGAAAAGAAAATGTTATTGAGAAAATACATTTACAGTACTGTACTGTAATTAATGATACCGTAAGTTTACATCATCTGTTTACAAGATGAATTGTCTGTCCAGTAACTACATCAATATTGTCTTACATGATTCAGAGCACTGAGGATGTTATACAACTTACTAACATTAGACGTCAAAAACAAAAAGATAACTAGAAAAACAAATTCATATTTATTTATTTATATGTGGACTCTAAAGAATGATCCAAATGAACTTATTTACAAAACAGAAACAGATTCACAGACTTCAGAAACAAATGTATGGTTACCAAAGGGGAAAGGGGGGCAGGGAGGAATAACCCTTACAGTGGTTGTTTGGAGCTTTCCCCTACCATTGTTTTAATTGGCTACTCTTAATCTGTTGTAGGGTGGAAAATAGATAACTGGATTTGTAAAAACAGCAGATGAGTAAAACTTTTTTTTGAGTGACGTCTGAGAACCTTTTCTATAAGTAGACACCCTGAGTTTGTTTTGCCTCAACCTAATTCTCAAATTTATTGACGTTGGTGTTACGATCTGCAGGAAACACTTTAGTAACTTTATCTCATTTAGTTCTTAATATAATGCTGCAGATTAGAATTATTACCCATTTTCATTTTATAGCTGAGGGAATAACTTGCCCGAAATTCTATTACATAGAGTTTGGGGCTTCTGTTTGGAACTTAAAAAATTTTTTTTAATATATTTCTTTTATTGAAGTATAGTTGCTTTACAGTATTATATTAGTTTCAGGTATACAGCATAGTGATTCAGTATTTTTACGGGTTATACTCCATTAAAAGTTAGTAGATGAAAATTGCTATAAGTCCCATGCTATACGATATATCTTTGTTGCTTATCTGTTTTGTCCTTTTCCCCCCTCCCCTTTGGTAATCAGTAGTTTGTTTTTTTAAATTTGAGTCTGTTTCTGTTTTGTATACACATTCATTTGTATTATTTTTTAGATTCCACATGTCAGTGATATCATACAGCATTTGTCTTTCTCTGTCTGACTTATTTCACTAAGCATAATATATGCTAGGTCCATCCACACTGTTGCAAATACCAGAAGTTAATTCTTTTTTATGGCTGAGTAATATTCCATTGTATATAAATATACCCTCTTCTTTATCCGTTCATCTGCTGATGGGCATTTGGGCTGCTTCCATATCTTGGCTATTGTAAATAGTGCTGCTGTGAACATTGGGGTGCATGTATCTTTTCGAATTAATATTTTCTTTTTTTTTTTCTGGTTATATGCCCAGCAGTGAAATTGCTGGATCACATGGAACTCTTTATTTGCTGATTTTAGGCTAGGTTGCAAGATAAGTAGTCTTAAAATAACTGAAGAGTTACTATATCTCAGCATTCAGTTGTAGGAGTCTCACTGAAGAATGCAAAAAGTAGAATGTTTTGTTTATAAGATTTAAGCTATAAAGAAAATATGCATTTTTAAATAAAGTTGAATTTAATGCCACAACATGACATCCAGATTGAGTGTTCTTTCCTTACCAAAAGATAAACATCTTGGAGGGAAGACATATGGGAACATATGTATATGTATAACTGATTCACTTTGTTATAAAGCAGAAACTAACACACCATTGTAAAGCAATTATACCCCAATAAAGATGTTAAAAAAAAAAAAAGATAAACGTCTTGACCTCTGCTAAAGATATTTTCAGTGTACTACAAAATAAGATTCCTATTATGATGAGAATGTTTATATGGAATAAATTATACATGATTATACTAGTATAAGATTTGATTGTGATGATTCAATTCAATCTATATTTGTTGAATGCTTACCTATACCATATATAGGTATAGTTGGGGAAAAATACTAACATATCGAATAACTATGCGTTGCAGAATAATATTAGTATGCCCATCTGAATTTACAAAGTACTACCATATTAGATTTATTCTTAAGTGGGTTCCTAACTGAAAGAAATCAATGGAAGTCAAAGTAAGACTTACCGTGGGTTGTAAATGAAGGTGAGATTTTGAGAGACAATGAGATAACTCAGGTAAGGGGAAAAATATATTGTATTGATTGTCTTCTTGATAACCAGAATTAAAAAGAGATACTGGATAGCTGCCAGAACAGAAAGAAGAGTTAAAAAATCGGTTATTTGGAAGGAAAGGAATCAGGGCAGCTTCGAGGGTCCAGGAAGCAGGAATTTCCTTCACCAATGAAATAATTCAACTCCAACTGTTTGCAGTCTTCTTTTCCTTCTGACAAAAAATGATCTAGAGGTATTAAAATCATTGTGAGGTGATTTGAACTTATTTATATCTTCGCCAGTCAGGAGGTCAACTCATCAAAGATTTTAGTGTAGGTTTTTGTTTTTTTTTTAAACCATAATCAGTCCCTGTGATCGGAAAATCATCTAAAAGAGCTTACAGTCAGATCTAAACTATAATATAGTTGATTTATTCTACAGCTTGATTGATCTTGCTGACTTTTCGCCTGGTCACCCTGGCTGTGTGCTCTGCCCAGTCCGAGGTTATGCACACCTACCTCTCCGCCACGTTGGTTTTGACCACTCACCTGTCTAGACCTGTGGAGGGGGCTGGGGTCTGAGCTAATTCCATCATTTTCTTAGTTAGTTTGCCCCTGTTGTTGCTCCACCAGTTTGCCAGACATAGACAAGTATATCTGACTCCCAGCTTGGGTATGAGTTGGTACTTCACTACAGGTCCAACACTGTTTGTATAAGCCAAACCAGAAGGGCCTGCAAATTACTCACACAGTTTGTTGTTTACATCTTACACATGTGTTCTGATCAGTAAAACGGGGAGATGCTATAGCAGTGGGATATGGAGCCTGTCTGCCTAGTTTAAATCCTAGGTCCACCGCATACTGTTGGACCTTGGGAAAATCACTTAAACTCTTCCTGCCTTAATTTTCTCATCTATAAAACAAGGATCACAATAGTACCTAACATTTAGGATTACTGTGAGGAGTAAAAGAGTTCATGCATATGAAAATCTTATGTCTGTGCATGGCTCATAGTTAATTCTATACATGGATTAACTGTCCTTATTGGTGAAAAATCTACATGGGTCCCACTCTATATCAGTGAATCTTTTAGACTCATTCAGAATAATTAGGATCATATTTCTGAGGTGAATTAATTGATCTTTAAAAAACCTGGAAACCTGATATCTTAATATCAAACATTTCAAATCAAAATTCTTTTTTTTTTTTTCTTTTTTTTTTTGTGGTACGCGGGGCTATCACTGTTGTGGCCTCTCCTGTTGCAGAGCACAGGCTCCGGACGCGCAGGCCCAGCGGCCATGGCTCATGGGCCCAGCCGCTCCGCAACATGTGGGATCCTCCAGGACCGGGGCACGAACCCGTGTCCCCTGCATCGGCAGGAGGACTGTCAACCACTGTGCCACCAGGGAAGCCCGCTAGTCTTTTTCTTTTTCAAAAGATCTGAGCACTTTCTCTCCAGAGGCTCTGCCTGGAAGATCCATCCCAGTGTTCATCACTTACATAGGTTCTTCTCTTGCTTTGGTCTCAGTTTAAAAGGCCCACCTCTAGGAGGCCTTCTCTGATGACTCTCTATCACTCTTGTCCTCAGACTGTTGTTTTTCCTTCATAGCATTATTACAAATTTATTCTTTTTTTTTTCTAATTGCTCCAATCATGTAAGCTCCACAAAGGAAGAGAAGATGTCTATATAGTATGTTGTTTTGTCTTCAGTGAGTAACACATTTCCTGGCACATAGTAGGTGCTTAAAAAATGTTTAGTGAACAAATATGTTGTTACTTTATTGGGGGGACACACAAAAACCACTGTATACAATTATATCAATTTTCTAATTTAAACAAAAAGAACAGAAAAGTAGATCGATTCTTATAGAAAAAAGTGAAATAAGTAGAAAAAATATTTGGATGATTCAAGAAGAAATTCCCATTTTTATTCAATCTATCTTTCACTACAAAGGTAATGAACAACATTACACCTTTACCATGATTTTAAGCATTTCTTTTTAAATAAATATTTTATTATTTATTTATTTATTTGGTTGAGCCAGGTTTTAGTTGTGGCCATCAGGCTCCTTAGTTGCAGCTCGTGGGCTCCTTAATTGTGGCTCACCAGCTCCTTAGTTGTGGCATGCAAACTCCTAGCTGCGGCATGCATGTAGGATCTAGCCCCCTGAGCAGGGATCGAACCCGGGCTCCCTGCATTGGGAGTATGGAGTCCTAACCACTGAGCAACCAGGGAAGTCCCTAAGCATTTTGAAGGTAGAAAGAAATATAAACTGTGATCTATTACAACAGATATTTTAATCTAGTTTTCTTCAATTACCTAATTCAACTTTTGCTTGAATATTTGGGTAATTATTTAAATATAATGATCCCTATAAAAACATCCTTAGATAATCTCTGAATTGGCTTCAGTTCCCCTTTTGTATTGGTGGATTCACACTCTGCTAGGCAGAGGATAAAAGAAATTTGCCTCACTTAAATTAGACCACTCTTCAGCTCAGGCATTTTCATGTTCTATTTAGATTAAAAATGTCTTAGTGACCCACATTCAGTAGTTGGTTTTTTTCAGGTAGAGGTTATGAATTAAACCTTATTCTTTTAAGGCTTCCATTTGTCCCTCGGTATGTATTGATAAGATGCTTATTGGGGAAAAGATGCCACCAAAAGCTGGTACTGCTGCATTTTTCTGTGAAAATAACTGTATTTTCAACGATGGCACTGACTGTTAATAATATGCTCCCAAGAATTCCTCTAAAGCCAGGTATCCATATAATAACTCTTTTGCCCTCTGTCTCATCTGGGAATGAGACCCCTCTTGCCCTTCCTTTCTCAATGGCTGAATCGAGAATGTGAGTCCCTTAATTCATGAATAAGACAGAAAGACAAGTGTTTCTTTAATATATTAGGATTAGAAAAATATATAGTTGTGAATTTTACTCACCTGTTTTACATCAGGAACTTCTGTGATATCCTCTTACTTTTCCTGGTATTT
The DNA here is from genome assembly GCF_951394435.1 of Stenella coeruleoalba. Lineage (NCBI taxonomy): Eukaryota > Metazoa > Chordata > Mammalia > Artiodactyla > Delphinidae > Stenella > Stenella coeruleoalba. The sequence goes on from NC_137148.1 coordinate 38,977,730, forward strand.
AAAAGGTGAGTATTGATGATTTTTTAAACTGCTTTAAATTTAAAATTATTTTTGATCATGTCACATTATAGAAACACTTTGCGTGACCATATACTGCTCAGTTTCATGTATGACCAAATGTGAAGGGATAACATATTTCTATATCTTCCACATTTAAAAAAAATAATCTCTTGAATCTTCCATATTTACAAAAGAGCCAATATTGGAAAATGTTATTTTTAAAAATTCTAGTGCACCTTTAAAATATCAATCTTCTGAGATATAATATACACTCAATAAAATGTACCCATTTTAAAAGTATGTTTCAATGAGTTTTGAAAGATGTATCTATCCATGTAACGACTATCACATCTAGATATAGAACACCATCTCCCAAAAGTTTTCTCTGACCCCTTTGCAGCAACCATTGATCTGCTTTCTGTCACTATAGATTTGTCTGCCTTTTTAAAATTTTTAAATAAGTAGAATTATGTGTTATACAATCTTTTAAGTCTGGTTTCTATTGCTCAGCACACATTTTTGTGATTCATCCATGATGTTATGTGTATCAGTAGTTAATTTTGTTTTCTTTCGGAACAGAATTGCATTGTATGGGTGTACCATTATTTGTTTACCCATTCACCTGTTGTTGGACATATTTCCAGTTTTTGGCTAATATGAGTAAAGATTCTATGAATATTTGTGTATAAGTCTTTGTGTGTACATACTCGGAACTCCTGGGTGATGCAGGTAGAGAGTAAAAGCTATAAAACAAAGTGATGTTTTTAAGAACGTCACATTCAAGAAATGGAACTAGATTAATAATACTTGTCAATAACACAGGCTGGTAAGTTCTATAATGGAGGTGTCAATAAAGTGTTGGAGACTAATAGACAAGGAATCTATTAAATTACACATATCTTTGTGTGAATATATTTTCGTTTCTTCAGGGAAAACCTGTGATTGAAATTGCTGGGTTGTGGTTGCCTTGAAACTGTGGAGCACAGTGACAGAAAGCTCCAGCTGCCACCTCTCTGTATCCACCACCATTTGCACAGAGAGCATGCTGCCCACCACAGGCTTCCCACGTTTCCGAGCCAGTGATTCAGCACAGTGGGGGAACTAGAGACCACCCATGCCTGTGAGATGTGGGACTTTTCCAATGAATGAGTTTGACTTGAGTCCTCCTGACCTCATCTTTCTTGGAATTGTACAAGAGTTCAAGACTCTTTCTACCAATCCTTTCTTCCTTCTCTCTCTTTTTCACAAGTGTCAGACCTGCATCATGGTTTGAAGGCAATCCTCACCATCTTTGGGTCCCACCCCTTCATTGCTTACAGGTGCTTCCCCAAACAAATTTCTTGCATCTCTAAACCCAGTCATGGCATGTGCTTCTTAGAGGACCTGAACTAGTAATGTGTGGATCTTATAAGTGTGTGTTTAAATCCATTATAAACTGCCAAACTCATTTCCAAAGTTGTGGTGACATCATACATTCTTATTGGAAACACATGAGAGTCCCAGTTGTTCCACAACTTTACCAACACTGAGTATTGTCAACCTTGCTCTGAGATCAAATATAGACATTATGACTCTGACTCCATTAGCCCAGGTTCTTAATCAAGACTGAACTTATTCTGTTTGAACTTCTGTTAAACATCAGTTGAACAGATATTAAATAATAAATCAATATTTTAAGGTCAATTAAAGCTTAAAATTAAAGGAACTATATTGAGTTATTGACAGAAAATCTCCATAATTTATTTTTAGCAAACTGTAGATCCAAATGTGGATGGCAACACTCAGTTAAATTTACAAATATTCAGGTTTTCATTTTCTCTTAGTTTATCCTTTAATCATGATTTTATTCATTCTAGTGGGCCTGTAGTGGTATCTCACTATGGTTTTAAATTTACATGCATTTGATAATAAAAGATGTTGGGAAATGTTCCTCTCTTTGAATTTTATTTAACACTTAGTGTGTATTTCTGTGAAATACTTTACTAAAAAGCAACAGATGGCAATAATGAGAGGTTGAATGAGAGTGAAGCCCGGAGAAGAGGAGAGGTGGGGCAAGGGTGGAGAAAAGAAAACAATGAGTAATGAATATATTTATGGAATTCCAATCCTTGAATTGTCTTTTATTTTCCTGTTGTTGGCTCGGGAAATCTAGTGGTGGTTCTAGTGGTTGTGCTTTGTCAATTATGAGTAAATGTATAAGTCTAAGGAAGTGGTATGTGTGAATTTCAATATGATGGAAGCAATTGAACAGTGCAAGTTATTCATTTTAAGAATATAAAAACTAGATATAAAACAGAGAGAACAGACTTCTGGGCTTCAAAAAGCTGAAGTTGTTCCCTAATTCTCTTCAAAATGTAAATTTCCATTTCAGTTTTCATAGAAAAGTTGCCAATAAATATATTGGCTCTGAGATCAAACATAGACATTGTGACTCTGACTATTAGCCCAAGTTCCTGATCAACACTGAGCATATTCTATTTGAACTTCTGTTAAACTTGAATTGAACAAATATTAAATAATAATATCAACATTTTAAGGTCGATTAAAGCTTAAAATTAAAGGAACATAAGAGAGCTATATTGAGTTATTGACAAAAGATTTCCATCATTTATTTTTAGCAAAATGCAGACCCACCCAAACAGGAATGGCAACAATCAATGAATTTTAGAAATAGCAGGTTTTCATTTTCTCTTCCCAAAGAAGCCTGTGGAGAGTCAACAGATGCATTCTGACTGCAGCACATCTCTCGGGATGCTTTCATATGTAAATCCATACAAGAGAATTTCTGTCTACATGCTAGCGTGACATTGTGAAGTTTTAGACACTGTGTCTTGGTGATTACCACATAACCCAACTGCCACATAAATTATCTTTATAAATAAAACTTTGCATACATATGCAGCATCTAGAAGGGAGCAATAAATTGGTCATGGCTCCTTGTCTCCAACGGCGCCACTTCATCACTTCCTTCAGCAAGTTGGGACTGAGGGCACATTGGTGAACGCCTTTGTCTAATCTCCTATCGTGATGCACCTCATATTTCAATATACAACTGGTACAGTTGGTCTTTGGAGGAAAGAAACCTTCAGTTTCCTGCATGTCAGTCTTTTTACTTTCCTGCCTACAGCAAACTTAAAAAAAAATTCCTTGGGAGAAATGTTAAGCAACCAAACCTTTTACAAAACATGTCAAGATTAATTGCTAGTTTCACTCATGAGCTATGTAGACTGTTTCCTAAAATTCTCATCTTCTTAGATACAATGATTCATATTCCCTTTCTTGGCAAAACATCTGCCTCTTTGCAGATATCCCCATCAATAATGTAGGATATCAGTGATGGGTTTCTGCCAACACTGAACTCACTTAAAAATACAAAGAATAAAAACGTTTCAAGAACTTCTTTGGTCTTTGCTACCTTAGACTTTAAATATTTGGTCATTCAGCACTCTCATTCTACTTAGCTCTATTACACAAGAATGATCTGAATCTCTACACTTGTTTTTTATTCAACCCAAATTGGAAAGCTGTTAATATGAGTTAACTGAGCGTTCTTACCCATATTCTTCTCTTCCGCGATACTGCAGTGCTAACCATGAAGCTTCCATGTCTTGAAATAATTTCTTGGTCTTTCCTTCATGTAGTGTTACTAGGGCAGAGCCTGAGGCTGGCTATTTCAACATCAGTTCTCAACTCCCTTTTCCCTACACTGTATGCTTTCTTAGCTTCTCTTGTATTTAGGAAAGGTTGTGTGATTTAGTTCTGGCTAATTAGAAACCAGTATAATACTGTTGTGGGTTTCCTGAAAAGTTTTTGCTTTCCTTATACTAAGAAAAGACCTGGCCAGAATCACCCTGTCATGGAAGTGAATATGATTCTGGGAGCTGTAGCAGCAAGCTTGTGACAATGAGGTCATGAGCTGGAGAATCAGAGACGTACTGGTCCTGGAACAGCTGGGCCTCTAAACCACTGCCAAAAGCTTCCCTCATCTTCAGATTTCTTGTCGTGTGAGAAAAATATTCCCCTACTTATTCAAGCCATTCTGCATTAGGGTTTCTTATCTTTGCCACTGCAAATAAACTGGTATGATTACTACTGGATACCGTAATAGAAGTCAGCTTTACATTTGGACCCCAAATGTCCCATTGAATTGAGAGGGAATCTTTCATCTGAGAATAGGTCTAAAGAGCAGTGAAATAATAAAGTAGGTCTTATTTTTGAAACTTTTCAGATAAACCTTTATGATAGCTGATACCAAGTTAGTGCTAAAACCAGGCCTCATATTTGCAATAATGATGAAAGCTTATTAAAACTTAAACTCTTTAGATAGATCTTAAAGGTCTTTTCCTCCATGACAGAGGTTTCTATTCATAGTTTCCTAGAAAAGCATAGGAATCCTGATCTCTACTTTTATCTCATGACATCCTCAAAATGATATACCTGCTTATTTGCTTTGTTCCCATTTCTTCCTTTCATCAAAACTACCCAAGTCCGACTGACGTCACTGGGAGGGGCGCCATAGGAAGTGACGTGAAGCGGCGGTGCGGCCTGGGGATTGCTGACCGAACGTGGGCTGGCATGTCGGCTTTGACGCATCTAGCGCCTTTAGCGCGCGTTGGAGGCCACTTCTTCAGGGGCCGCGCGCGCGCGCGGGCGGCTGGAGGCGCTGGAGTCCGTCATGCTGGTGGAGGTGTGCATATCGAGCTCCAGTACAGGCAGTTTCCCCAGCTGACCAGATCCCAGGTGATCAAGGCAGAGTTCTTCAGTGCAACCATGTGGTTCTGGATTCTCTGGCGCTTTTGGCATGACTCAGATAACATGCTGGGTCATTTTCCATATCCAGATCCTTCCCAGTGGATGGATGAAGAATTAGGGATCTTTCCTGATGATGAAGACTGAAAATGTAGACTCAACTCTTTCCAAGAGCCAGGTGAGAATTTCAAGAAGTTACAGACATCATATTGTATATTAAGTTGTAAATTAAAGTTTTGGTCAAGAATGTTTAATTTAAAAAAAGAAAAAAAAAAAAAACTACCCAAGTCCCACCTTACCTGTTAGTACAACCTACCTGACACACAAATCGCAATGATCATTCCCTACCCTGAAGTAGGCCTTGCTTACTTGATCATTAATTATTTTTCAAATCACATCTCTTATAGCTCTTTATTCTATTCTGTTTTGAATCTTCAACTGGATTAGATGCCTCTTGAGAGCAGAGAATGTGTTTTATACTGAATGGGGCATTACAGCACCTTCCTCGTGGTAGACACACATAAATGTTTGTTGAATTTATGTGCATTGGCACAGATACTTCTAATTTTTGTTCATTCAAACTTTTTGTACAGCTATCACCATATTACACATTTGCCTACTTTTAAAACACCTACTACCTGTTAAAGAAAATATGAGCAATGTGTAAAGTGCTGTGATAAATCTCAACATAAAAATCACTAAATCCAAGTAGAAAAGTACAAAAGAACTTGATTGGATAATTCACAAATAAGTTCAAAGACAACAAAACAAAACAAAACTATGAAAAAAATCAATCTTACTAATATTGAAAAAAATACAAGTTAAAATAACAAAGTGCTATGTTTTCACCTATCAAATTAAAAAGAATTTTTATTTCTAAGATATTATTGGCAGTGGTGCAGGGAAGGGGTCATTCTCATATAATGCCTCGGGAATTTCACCCTCACTCTTTCTGGAAAGCATTATGGCAATATATTCAAGAGTTTTAAAAGAGTTTGTAGCACTCCACCTACTTTTAGGGATATTCTCATAGCAAATAATGAGAAAAGCAGTAAAAGTTAACTAAAGCATTTTTAAAATAAAAGTGAATTATAACAAAAAACCCTTACCTATCCAGGAAGAGTTAAATTGCTAATATGAGAATAGGTCCCTGTGACAAAGTAATCAGAATAGTTTTCTTGGAGCTCTAGAAAAAGAAGAAAGGAGAACATTTCTTAACAACTGATAATTAACAAAAGAAAAAGAAAAGAGAATTGGATGCATTAACACCAAGGTGGAGAAGAAAATAAAGATAATGTTACTATTTTTTCTGAGTATCTCATATGTCAGTTTATAAGAAATGAAAGATCTTAACGTTAGTTATTTTGATAATAAACACATTTTAATACATTTCACCACTCCCAATATCTCTGTATTTTAGTGACTATAATGATAAAAATTATAATTTCTAACATTTATTGTATGCATAGGTTCCAAGTCCTATACTGAGCATTTTATACATATTTCTCACTTAATTCTCTCCACAACCCTATAAGATAGTGAAGTAGTTTCCAATATTATCATTTTACAAATGAGATACTGAAGCTTCAGAAATGAAATAACTTTGCCAAAGCAACACTGTTACTAAGCGATGGTACCAGGATTTGGACTTGTTTCTATCTGACTCCAGCTCTAAATTTTAACCACTTTTGGGTAATCTATTTTGCATATTTGCCTATGTACATTTTAGGGTTATATCTTAAGGCTAATTATTATTTGACGTTAAGGTATACTTATTTACATGGGAAACTTCTAATGTCGTAAAGAATGCAGTTTCTCTTACTCAGTTCTGTCTCATGACTTTGGGAAAGTTACTTACCCTTTATAAATCCTGAATTTTCCTGTAAAATGTGGATAATAATTTCTACCTTGAAGGATTATTGCAAAGGTTTAAGTAAATCATCCATCATAGTGCCTGACACATTAATGCAAATGGTAATCTTTAATATTGACATCCTATCAATAACACGGTTTGGTTCACAAATACTGGGAAGGGGTATCATTAGTTATAAAGTACGCATAGAAGGGAGTAAGCTTTTTGTTAATTGTAATGTATTTGGCAAATAACATTGTGTCCACAGCATTTTGATTTGATACATTTGTATATTGCTCTATGATTGCCACAGTAGCCTTAACTAGCACCTCTAAAAAGTCACATAGTTGAGGGAGACCTTAAAGATGGCAGAGGAGTAAGACGCGGAGATCACCTTCCTCCCCACAAATACATCAGAAATACATCTACATGTGGAACAACTCCTACAGAACACCTACTGAACGCTGGCAGAAGACCTCAGACCTCCCAAAAGGCAAGAAACTCCCCACGTACTTGGGTAGGGCAAAAGAAAAAAACAGAGACAAAGAATAGAGACGGGACCTGCACCAGTGGGAGGGAGCCGTGAAGGAGGAAAGGTTTCCACACACTAGGAAACCCCTTTGCGGGCAGAGACTGCAGGTGGCGGAGGGGGGACGCTTCGGAGCCTTGGAGGAGAGCGCAGCAACAGGGTTGCGGGGGGCAAAGCAGAGAGATTCCCGCACAGAGGATTGGTGCCGACCAGCACTCACCAGCCCGAGAGGCTTGTCTGCTCACCCGCCGGGGCGGGTGGGGGCTGGGAGCTGAGGCCCGGGCTTTGGTCGGAGCGCAGGAAGAGGACTGGGGTGGGCGGCGTGAACACAGCCTGAAGGGGGCTAGTGCACCACGGCTAGCCGGGAGGGAGTCTGGGGAAAAGTCTGGACCTGCCAAAGAGGCAAGAGACTTTTTCTTGCCTCTTTGCGTCCTGGGGCACGAGGAGAGGGGGTTCAGAGCGCCACTTAGAGGAGCTCCAGAGACAAGCGCGAGCCGCGGCTATCAGTGCGGACCCCAGACGTGGGCAAGAGACGCTAAGGCTGCTGCTGCCGCCACCAAGAAACCTGTGTGTGAGCACAGGTCACTATCCACACCTCCCCTCCCGGGAGCCTGTGCAGCCCGCCACTGCCAGGGTCCCGGGATCCAGGGACAACTTCCCCGGGGAGAATGCACGGCGTGCCTCAGGCTGGTGTAATGTCACGCTGGGCTCTGCCGCCGCAGGCTCGCCCCGCACTCCATGCCCCTCACTCCCCCTGGCCTGAGTGAGCCGGTGCCCCCGAATCAGCGGCTCCTTTAGCCCCGTCTTGTCTGAGCGAGGAACAGACGCCCTCAGGCGACCTACATGCAGAGGCGGGGCCAAATCTGAAGCTGAGGCCCGAAGCTGTGCGAACAAAGAAGAGAAAGGGAAATCTCTCCCAGAAGCCTCAGAAGCAGCGGATTAAATCTCCACAATCAACTTGACGTACCCTGCATCTGTGGAATACCTGAAGAGACAACGAATCATCCCAAATTGAGGAGGTGGACTTTGGGAGCAACTGTAGACTTGGGGTTGGCTTTCTGCATCTAATTTGTTCCTGGTTTTATGTTTATCTTAGTTTAATGTTTAGAGTTTATTAACATTGGTAGATTTGTTTATTGATTTGGTTGCTGTCTTCTTTTTTTTTTAAATATAGGTATATATATATATATTTCCTTTTTCTCTTTTTGTGTGTATGTGTATGCTTCTTTCTGTGATTTTGTCTGTATAGTTTTTCTTTTACCATTTATCCCAGATTTCTGTCTGTCCTTTTTTTTTTATTACTTTTTCAATTTTTTTATTTTCAATTTTTTTTATTTTAATTATTTTATTTTATTTCTCCCTTTTCTTCTGAGCCATGTGGCTGACAGGGTCTTGGTCCTCCAGCTGGTGTCAGGTCTGTGCCTCTGGGGTGAGAGAGCGAAGTTCAGGACATTGGTCCACCAGAGACCTCCTGGCTCCATGTAATGTCAAAGAGCAGAAGTTCTCCCAGAGATCTCCATATCAATGCTAAGACCCAGCTCCACTCAACCACCAGGAAGCTACAGTGCTGGACCCTCTATGCCAAACAATTAGCAAGGCAGGAACACAACCTCACCCATTAGCAGAGACGTTGCCTAAAATCGTAATAAGGTCACAGACACCCCAAAACACACCACCGGACATGGTCCTGCCCACCAGAAAGACAAGATCCAGCCTCATCCACTAGAACACAGGTACCAGTCCCCTCCCTATGAAGCCTACACAACCCACTGAACCAAACTTAGCCACTGAGGGCAGACACCAAAAACAACGGGAACTACAAACCTGCAGCCTGCGAAAAGGAGATCCCAAAGACAGTAAGTTAAGCAAAATGAGAAGACAGAGAAATACACAGCAAATGAAGGAGCAAGGTAAAAACCCACCAGACCAAACAAATGAAGAGGAAATAGGCAGTCTACCTGAAAAAGGATTCAGAGTAATGATAGTAAAGATGATCCAAAATCTTGGAAATAGAATATAGAAAATACAAGAAACGTTTAACAAGGACGTAGAAGAACTAAAGAGCAAACAACCAATGATGAACAACACACTAAATGAACTTAAAAATGCTCTAGAAGGAATCAAGAGCAGAATAACTGAGGCAGAAGAATGGATAAGTGACCTGGAAGATAAAATAGTGGATATAACTACCATTGAGCAGAATAAAGAAAAAAGAATGAAAAGAATTGAGGAAAGTCTCAGAGACCTCCGGGACAACATCAAACTCACCAACGTTCAAGTTATAGGGGTCCCAGAAGAAGAAGAGAGAAAGAAAGGGACTGAGAAAATATTTGAAGAGATTATAGTTGAAAACTTCAATAATATGGGAAAGGAAATAGTCAATCAAGTCCAGGAAGCTCAGAGAGTCCTATACAGGATAAATCCAAGGAGAAACATCAAACTATCAAAAATTAAATACAAAGAAAAAATATTAAAAGCAGTAAGGGAAAAACATCAAATAACATACAAGGGAATCCCCATAAGGTTAACAGCTGATCTTTCAGCAGAAACTCTGTAAGCCAGACGGGAGTGGCAGGACATATTTAAGGTGATGAAAGGGAAAAACCTACAACCAAGATTACTCTACCCAGCAAGGATCAGATTCAGATTCAATGGAGAAATTAAAACCTTTACAGACAAGCAAAAGCTAAGAGAATTCAGCACCACCAAACGAGCTTCACAACAAATGCTAAAGGAACTTCTCTAGGCAGGAAATACAAGAGAAGGAAAAGACCTACAATAACAAACCCAAAACAGTTATGAAAATGGTAATAGGAACATACATGTTGATAGTTATCTTAAATGTAAATGGATTAAAGGCTCCAACCAAAAGACATAGACTGGCTGAATGGATACAAAAACAAGACCTGTATATATGCTGTCTACAAGAGACCCACTTCAGATCTAGGGACACATACAGACTAAAAGTGCGGGGAGGGAAAAAGGTATTCCATGCAAATGGAAATCAAAAGAAAGCTGGACTAGCAACTCTCATATCAGACAAAATAGACGTTAAGATAAAGACTATTACAAGAGACAAAGAAGGACACTACACAATGATCAAGGAATCAATCCAAGAAGAAGATATAACAGTTGTAAATATTTATGCACCCAACATAGGAGCACCTCAGTACATGAGGCAAATGCTAACAGCCATAAAAGGGGAAATCAACAGTAACAAAATCATAGTAGGGGACTTTAACACCCCATTTTCACCAATGGACAGATCATCCAAAATGAAAATAAATAAGGAAACACAAGCTTTAAATGATACATTAAACAAGATGGACTTAATTGATATTTATAGGACAAAAACAACAGAATACACTTTCTTCTCAAGTCCTCCTGGAACATCCTCCAGGATAGATCATATCCTGGATCACAAATCAAGCCTTGGTACATTTCAGAAAATTGAAATTGTATCAAGCATCTTTTCCAACCACAATGCTATGAACCTAGATATCAATTACAGGAAAATTCTGTAAAAAATACAAACACTTGGAGGCTAAACAATACACTACTTAATAACCAAGAGATCACTGAAGAAATCAAATAATACCTAGAAATAAATGACAATGAAAGCACAATGACCCCAAAGGCCTATGGGATGCAGCAAAAACAGTTCTGAGAGGGAAGTTTATAGCAATACAATCCTACCTCAAGAAACAAGAAACATCTCAAATAAACAACCTAATCTTACACCTAAAGCAATTAGAGAATGAAGAGCAAAAAAAAAACCCCCAAAGTTAGCAGAAGGAAAGAAATCATAAAGGTCAGAGCAGATATAAATGAAAAAGAAATGAAGGAAACTGTAGCAAAGATCAATAAAATTAAAAGTTGGTTCTTTGAGAAGATAAACAAAATTGATTAGCCAGAGTCATTAAGAAAAAAAGGGAAAAGACTCAAATCAATAGAATTAGAAATGAAAAAGGAGAAGTAACAACTGACACTGCAGAAATACAGAGGATCATGAGAGATAACTGCAAGCAACTCTATGCCAGTAAAATGGACAACCTGGAAGAAATGGACAAATTCGTAGAAAAGCACAACCTTCTGAGACTGAAACAGAAAGAAATAGAAAATATAAACAGGCGAATCACAACCACTAAAAATGAGACTGTGATTAAAAATCTTCCAACAAACAAAAGCCCAGGACCAGATGGCTTCACAGGTGAAGTCTATCAAACAGAGAAGAGCTAACACCTATCCTTCTCAAACACTTCCAGAGGGAGGAACACTCCCAAACTCATTCTACGAGGCCACCATCACCCTGATACCAAAACCAGACAAAGATGTCACAAAAAAAGAAAACTACAGGCCAACATCACTGATGAACATAGATACAAAAGTTCTCAACAAAATATTAGCAAACAGAATCCAACAGCATTAAAAGGATCATACACCATGATCAAGTGGGGTTTATCCCAGGACTGCAAGGATTCTTCAATATATGCAAACCAATCAATGTGATAAACCATATAAACAAATTGAAGGAGAGAAACCATATGATATCTCAATAGATGCAGAAAAAGCTTTTGGCAACATTCATCACCTATTTATGATAAAAACCCTCCAGAAAGTAGGCATAGAGGGAACTTACATTAACATAATAAAGGCCATATATGACAAACCCACAGCCAATATCGTTCTCAATGGTGAAAAACTGAAACCATTTCCACTAAGATCAGGAACAGGACAAAGTTGTCCACTCTCACCACTATTATTCAACATAGTTTTGGAAGTTTAAGCCACAGCAATCAGAGAAGAAAAAAAAAATAAAAGGAATCCAAATTGGAAAAGAAGAAGTAAAGCTGTCACTATTTGCAGATGACATGACACTATATATAGAGAATCCTAAAGAAGCTACAGAAAACTTCTAGGGCTAATCAATGAATTTGGTAAAATAGCAGGATGCAAAATTAATGCACAGAAATCTCTTTCATTCCTATACACTAATGATGAGAAATCTGAAAGAGAAATTATGGAAACACTCCCATTTACCATTGCAACAAAAAGAATAAAATACCTAGGAATAAACCTACCTAAGGAGACAAAAGACCTGTATGCTGAAAAGTATAAGACACTGATGAAAGAAATTAAAGATGATACAAACAGATGGAGAGATATATCATGTTCTTGGATTGGAAGAATCAACAATGGGAAAATGACTATACTACCCAAAGCAATCTACAGATTCAATGCAATCCCTATTAAACTACCAATGGCATTTGCACAGAACTAGAACAAAAATTTCACAATTTGTATGGAAACACAAAAGACCCCAAATAGCCAAAGCAATCTTGAGAAACAAAAACGGAGCTGGAGGAATCAGGCTCCCTGACTTCAGACTATACTGCAAAGCAGCAGTAATCAAGACAGTATGGTACTGGCACAAAAACAGAAATATAGATCAATGGAACAGGATAGAAAGCCGAGAGATAAACCCACGCACATATGGTCACCTTATCTTTGATAAAGTAGGCAAGAATATACAATGGAGAAAAGACAGCCTCTTCAATAAATGGTGCTGGGAAAACTGAACAGCTACATGTAAAAGAATGAAATTAGAATAGTCCCTAACACCATATACAAATATAAACTCAAAATGGATTAAAGACCTAAATGTAAAGTCAGACACTTAAAACTCTTAGAGGAAAACATAGGCAGAACACTCTATGACAAATCACAGCAAGATCCTTTTTGACCCACCTCCTAGAGAAATGGAAATAAAAACAAAAATAAACAAATGGGACCTAATGAAACTTAAGAGCTTTTGCACAGCAAACGAAACCATAAACAAGATGAAAAGACAACCCTCAGAATGGGAGAAAACATTTGCAAATGAAGCAACTGACAAAGGATTAATCTCCAAATTTTACAGGTAGCTCATGCAGCTCAGTATCAAAAAAACAAACAACCCAAACCAAAAATTGGCAGAAGACCTAAACAGACATTTCTCCAGAGAATATATACAGATTGCCAACAAACACATGAAAGGATGCTCAGCATCACTAATCATTAGAGAAATGAAAATCAAAACTACAGTGAGGTATCACCTCACACTGGTCAGAATGGCCATCATCAAAAAAATCTACAAACAATAAATGCTGGAGAGGGTGAGGAGAAAAGGGAACCCTCTTGCACTTTTGGTGGGAATGTAAATTGATACAGCCACCATGGAGAACAGTATGGAGGTTCCTTAAAAAACTAAATATAGAACTACCATATGATCCAGCAATCCCACTACTGGGCATATACCCTAAGAAAACCATAATTCAAAAAGAGACATGTACCACAATATTCATTGCAGCTCTATTTACAATAGCCAGGACATGGAAGCAATCTAAATGTCCATCGACAGATGAATCAATAAAGAAGAAGTGGTACATATATACAATGGAATATTAGTCAGCCATAAAAAGAAATGAAATTGAGTTATTTGTAGTCAGGTGGATGGGCCTAGAGTGAAGTAAGTCAGAAAGAGAAAACAAATACTGTATGCTAAAACATATATATAGAATCTAAAAAAAAAGGTTCTGAAGAACCTAAGGGCAGGACAGGAATAAAGACACAGACATAGAGAATGGATTTGAGGACATGGGGAGGGGGAAGGGTAAGCTAGGACGAAGTGAGAGAGTGGCATGGACATATATACACTACCAAATGTAAAATAGATAGCTAGTTGGAAGCAGCCGCATAGTACAGGGAGATCAGCTCGGTGCTTTGTGTCCACCTAGAGGGGTGGGATAGGGAGGATAAGAGGGAGACGCAAGAAGGAGGGGATATGGGGATATATGTATTCGTATAGCTGATTCACTTTGTTACACAGCAGAAACTAACACAACATTGTAAAGCAATTATACTCCAATAAAGATGTTAAAAAAGAAATCACATAATTGCCATTTCATTTTTGTGTTGGGAATAATTAAGGTCTAATCTCTTAACAAGTTTGTTTTTTATGATATAATTCTGTTGCCCATAATAGCTATACTATACATTAGATCTCCAGGACTTATTCATCTAGTAGTTGCACATTTTTACCTAAAACAACATTTCTTTTATTTCCCCACCCTCCAGTCCCTGGTAACCACCATTTTACTCTTTTTTTATGAGTTCAACTTTTTTAGATTCTACTTGTAAGCGATATCATGGAGGATTTGTCTCCCTCTGTCTGACTTATCTCACTAAGTATAATGCTCTCAAGCCCCATCCACATTGTCACAAATGGCAGAATTTCCTTATCTCATGGCTGAATAATATTCCATTGTAAATATATACAAGTTCATTTTTTAATTATTAGAATTTTTAATTGAGGTACCATTGGTGTATAACACTATGTCAGTTTCATGTGTATAACTTTATATTTCTACTTCTTGATACACTGTACAGTGCTAGCACTAAAAATTTAGTTTTCATTCATCACTGTATGGTTGATCCCCTTTACCCATGTTGCCCTCCCCTGACCCCTTCCTCTCTGGTAACCACTACTCTGTTCTCTGTATCTACCTGCTTGTTTTTGTTTGGTTTGTTTTGTTCATTTATTTTTGGTTTTTGTTTATTTGTTGTTTATATTCTATGTATGAGTGTAATCATAAGGTATTTGACTTTCTCCGTCTGACCTATTTCACTTAGCATAGTACCCTCAAGGCCCATCCATGTTTTCCCAAATGGCAAGATTTCATATTTTTCATGGCTGAGTTGTATTCCATTGTATGTATTACCACATCTTCTTTATCCATTCATCCATTAATGGGCACTTAGGTTGTTTCCATATCTTGGCTACTGTAAATAATACTGCAATGAACATAGGGGTGCATATATCTTTTCAAATTAATGTTTTTATTCTTTGGATAAATACCCAGAAATGGAACAGCTGGATGATATGGTAGTTCTATGGTTAATTTTTTTAGGAATCCCCATACTGCAACAATTTATACTGGCTGCAACAATTTACATTCCCAGCAACAGTGTATGAAGGTTCTCTTTTCTCCACATCCTCACCAACATTTGTTATTTCTTGCTTTTCTGATAGCCATTCTAATGGGCACAAGGAGATATTTCATTGTGATTTTGATCGCCATTTCCCTAATACTTAGTGACGTTGAACATCTTTTCATGTGCCTGTTGGCCACCTGTATGTCTTCTTTGGAAAAAGTCTATTCAACTCCTCTGCCCACTTTTAAAATCAGGTTGTTTGGTTATTTTGTTGTTGAATTGTATGAATTCTTTATATATCTTGGACATGAACCCCTTATTGGATATATAATCTGAAAATATCTTCTCTCATTCACTAAGCTGTATTTTTGTTTTGTTGATGGTTTTCTTTTGTGTGCAGAAGATTTTTAGTTTTATGTAGTGCCATTTGTTTATTTTTGCCTTTGTTTCCTTTCCCTAAGGAGATATATCCAGAAAGCTATTGCTAAGACTGGTGTCAAAGAGCATACTGCCTGTTTTCTTATGGGAGTTTTATGGTTTCAGGTCTTACATTCAAGTCTTTAATCCATTTCAAGTTGATTTTTGTGTATGATGTGAGATAGTGGTCTAGTTTCATTTTTTTGCATGAAAAAATTGCTGTTCAGTTTTCCCAGCACCATTTATTGAAGACACTCTCCTTTCTCCATTATATGTTCCTGCCTCTTTGTCATAAATTATTTGTCCATGTATGTGTGGGTTTATTTCTGGTCTCTTAATTCTGTTCCATTGATCTATGTATCTGTTTTTTCTGCCAATACCATGCTGTTTTGATTATTATAGCTTTGTAATATAGTTTGAAATCAGGAAGTGTGGCACTCTTAGCTTTGTTTTTTCCTCAGGATTGCTTTGGCTTTTCAGAGTATTTTGTATTCCATATAAATCTTAGAGTTTTTTGTTCTATTTCTGTGAAAAATGTCCTTGGGATTTTGGTAGGGATTGCATTGAATCTATAGATTGCTTTAGATAATAATGGACATTTAAATCATGTTAATTCTTCCAACCTATGAGCATGGAATATCTTTCCATTTATTTGTGTCTTCTTCATTTTCTTTCACCATTCTCTTATAGTTTTCAGTGTACAGATCTTTCACCTCCTTAGTTAAATTTATTCCTAGGTATTTTATCCTTTTACTTGTGATTGTAAATGAGATTATTTTCTTATGTTCTCTTTCTTCTAGCTCATTGTTACCATAGAGAAATGCAACAGATTTTTGTGTGTTGATTTTTTACCCTGAAAATTTACTGTATCCATTTATTATTTCTAACAGCTTTTGTGGAGTCTTTAGGGTTTTCTATAAATCATGTCATTTACAAATAGTAGCAGTTTTACTTCTTCCTTTCCAATTTGGATGCCTTTATTTATTTATTTTTCTTGCTGAATTACTCTGGCTAGAACTTTCAATACTATGTTGAATAAGAGTGTCAAGAGTGGGCATCCTTATCTTGTTCCTGATTTTAGAGGGATAGCTTTCAGTTTTTCACCACTGAGTATGTTGTTAGCCAAACCATGTCTTTATCCATTCATCCATTGATGGACACAGGTTGTTTCCAAACCTTTTCTTTCGTGAATCATGCTGCAATAAACATGAGAGTGCATATATCTCTTTGATAACCTTTTTTAAATTTCCTTTGGGTATATACTCAGAAGTGGAGTTGCTGGATCAAATGGTAAATTCAACATTCTTTGTGTTGCAATACCAATATATGTATGGTTTTTGGCCATGGCTTTGCAAAAATAAGATCACTTTTCTTACTGTTCTTGTTAATCTGTATCTTATGGAAATCCTCATGTCAACTGGGGCAGCTCTAATGTATTTGTTTTAGGGCTGCATATTATTCCATTGTGGATATACCATGATTTATTTAACCATAATGAATCCAACTCTAAAACATTCATTTGGTTTTCAAATTTCCTTGCAACTCTGAAAAATTTATGTGTAAATAGCCCTTTCCATATAGATTTATAAACTAGTATTTGATTCCTCTATGATATATTGCTAGTAATAGGATTGCTAGGTAGAAGGGCAGTTGTATTTTTAAATTAATAGGCTTTGTCAGATTACTTTCCAAAAAGGCGACAAAAATGTATATTTAACAGCAATGTTGGGAACATATTCCCAAAATATGGGAATATGCTTTTCTGAAAAATTTCCCTATTGTTCATTTTTGATTTTGGCAATATGATAAAACAAAGCAAATCAAGACAGCAGAAAAATGGGCATGGGAAAGTAACATACGCAAATGTCTCACAAACATATTTTAAAAAGAAACACTAAGATAAATAAACTAAGCTGAAATGGCAATGAGGTATCACTTTACAGCTAATAGATTGACGAGTTCTTCCCGGGCACTGTTCCTTTTGGATCCTTCCTGGGGACTTTATTTTGCTGATCCTTCACTCACAGGGCCCTGGAGGCTAGGGAACACCACTTTGTTCTCTGGCTTCTACTCCCCTAATTTGCCTAACTCTTCATCCCAGCAACTGCTTAGTTTGGGTGATGAGCCTGGAGTTGGAGGTGAATGAGGAGACATTATTGTGTTAGCAAGTTCTTCTTGTCCCAGAATTGCCTGACTATGTTTCGGAGAAGTTCATTAAACTTAGAATTTTATGAAGACAAATGTTTTTTGAAAATGAGTAAACTCAAGTTGTGTAAAATTTTGTGCTCTTTATTATGTGGGACAGCCTCGCATGTCCGTTACCTTCCTGGCCTCTGAGAGGAATTGAATTTGGGGCCCCTGGTCTATTTGTAACAGCATTAATTTGATGCTCACCATCACTATGGGTAACCCCTGTGGTGGGCCATGGGACTAGTTTTAGCTAAAAGACCATGAGTTTCTGCACATGTGTGATGTTTCTGTGATGAGACAGGGGAAAACCCCTGTGCAGTCTTCATTGTCCTCCTTCTTGGAAGCCATGTATTGAGAATGTGGGGACATAAGGAGAAATTACACTGAATCCTTGAGTCAGCTCCTGGATGGGAGCTTCTGGGGAGAACTCCCAGGCCCACAGAAGACTTTGAGTGAATGAAAGTTAGAATAAATTCTTATGTGTTAAGCCACAGAGATTTTGGTGCTTGTTACCTTAGCCTAGATTAGCCTACTGTATTATACTTTCAGACCGATGCTGGGGACAACTCCTGTATGTAATTAATGTCTCACAGATTGACCAAGTCATTCCATGCATCCATTATCAATAGAATACATATATCTAAGGATTACAACTGACAGCAAACCCTAGGTGAGCTCTAGACAAAAAGAAATATGAATGTTTCAGCTCTAATGTAACCTAATATATCTTAGAGGACAGTTTCCTGGTGGTCAGTGTTAAGATGGCACCAGCCATATAGAGGCAGACAAAAAGCTGGGAAATATGGGATGCAGTCCAGGAGATTGCTAATTTGTGCCAGCTTTTCAATGCTCAAGTGAAGATGTTTTAGATTTTGTAAGCCAGACTATTTTATTTTATTTTTTAATGTTTATTTATTTATGTCTGTTTTGGGTCTTATTTGCGGCATGCGGGATCTTTCATTGTGGCGTGCGGGCTCAGTAGTTGTGGCACAAGGGCTTAGTTGCCCCCCGGCCTGTGGGGTCTTAATTCCCCTACCAGGGATTGAACCCACGTCCCCTGCATTGGAAGCTGGATTCTTAACCACTGGACCACGAGGGAAGTTTCCAGACTATTTTAATACATTAAGATTTTTAATTTCTATTTTGTTTTCTCGTAATATTCAGTGAAGTGCTTTTAACAATGTCAGCAAGTGTGTGAGTAATAGCCAAAAGTTTTGTCCACACTTGGACAAGAACTCTAAAGGGGGATTACCACAACCCTAGTGTCAGGGGTGTGGTGACTGGTGAAAGCACTAAGAACTCCAAGTGGGTGCAATTTGGGGAACAGAATTTTTCATCCAGTCCTAATCTTAGAAATTCTAGGTATTAAGCTAGACCTTGAAGTATAGTGGAATTTCCAGAGGTTGAACTGGGCTGGGCATTCTGGGTGGAGGACAGAGTGAGCAAAGAGGCAAGAGAGCTATTGCTGGGTAATCATGGGGGAGGTGCCGAGGGAAAATCCCTCTCCCATCCTTTCTTCTCTCACTGAAGAAAGGAAGAGCTACCCATGTAACTATCCTATTCAGGGGCCCCTGTTTGTGGCATGATTCATGGGGAACCAGACCACTGCCCCGAGGAGATGGGGAAGCCAGTCCTGTATCTATGGCCCTCTCCTCCTCTTTCCTTGTATGAAACTGATGCAGAAGGCTGCCGTCTAGCGCCTGTCCACTCTGGTGCCTGCCAGCTCTCTGCTTCTCCCAAAGGATAAGTAAGGCTCACTCATCTCCTTAGCCTGCCTCCCTCAGCAGACTAATGGGGAGGTTTTTGGTTCAGCAAAGGGAAGAGAACCCTATAAACTTGCAGGTTAAGCTTGAGGGATCCAGAGGACTGCATTGGGCATAATGGGTATGATTGTGATTAAAAATAAAATGACTTTATGTCCCATTTACTATATTCTTCAGGAAGCTGCTGAATAGAGGAGGGGGCAGGATTTGGGCATTCTTTGTTCCCAGCCAACTACCATCTAAAACCAACAAAACCCTAACAATAACTCTTAACATTGGCTAAGCCAATTTCTGAACCTAGAAAATAAGGATATTGATGATTTAACAACCTCCCTCAAGAGTAGTTAAATGGTAAATGATTGAAAACATACTTCATTGTATGTATGTGTATATATATGTGTGTGTGTGTGTGTTTGTGTATACATATATATATATATGTATTCTCCAATTTTAAATCAACCTGGGTGAGAGTTTGAATCAGCCTTTCACAGTTTACAAAGTAGTGAATCCTATTTTTAGATCCTTTCTCTTTTTGTTTTATGGTGTGATTGAAATAACCTGAAAATATACTGAAAAGTTCTGTTTCCTAATTTTTAAACATACATAGATACTCATAATAGGACTCTATATTCAGATCAGGAATAATAGATCATCTATTTAAATTCAGTAAAGAATTTTGAAGAAAAAGTAAAAAAATCCCAACTTTCATAACTCTGTTCTATTAGTTGTGTACTAGCTTTTGAGATTTTAGGAAAGAAATGAACATGGAAATATAAAAGTGGACCAAATTCCCCTTTTTTTCTCTAAGAATGCCACAGGCATGAACAAACCTGCTACTGTTCAGTACACATCTGTGAACAGTAGGATCAAAATGAACACTTTAAAGATGCTCTTCCAGATGAATTCTTTTGAGTTCAGCAGTATCACTCTTAGGAAAACAATCAGGGGTAAAGAAAGTAGTCTTTTCTTTCTCAATGAAATACAATTGATTCTGTATTTTTGGAGACCTCCTTCTGAAGTGTTTTAACTTCAAATGTCTCGAGAGTTTCTTTAGACATTTGGAACCTTCAAATGATATTTTCCAGGTACTTAGAGCTTTATCTTCCTTCTGAGAATGGAGACTTGTGATAATTACATATTCTTTTTTAATGTCTGCAGTTACTGACTAAACAGTTCAATACTTTCCCAATCAATATATTAAATAAATAAAACTAAGGTCTATAGTATATACGGGCAAGATTTAAAATATTATTTTGGGCTTCCCTGGTGGCGTAGGGGTTGAGAGTCCGCCTGCCGATGCAGGGGACACGGGTTCGTGCCCCCGTCCGGGAGGGTCCCACGTGCCGCGGAGCGGCTGGGTCCGTGAGCCATGGCCGCTGAGCCTGCGCGTCCGGAGCCTGTGCTCCACAGTGGGAGAGGCCACAGCAGTGAGAGGCCTGTGTACCGCAAAAAAAAAAAAAAAAAAAAAAAAAAAAAAAAAAAAAAAAAAATTTAATTGTATTTGTTTCTAAAATTGACTTACTGCAGTTGTAATATAGAAGATAAAACATGGTCTTTAAGATCAACAAGATTAGGGGAAGTTAGGGCTAAGCTGCCCCAAGGCTAAGTTTTTCACCTATAAAATGAGAAATACTAATTCACATTTCATCAGGTTTTTATGAGGACTAGAACTTTCATCAAAGTCATCAGTGACCTAAAACTTGTCTAAACCTCACTAGTCTCTGTACTTCAGCAATGTTTGCTGAGCTTGACCACTCTTTGCTTCTTGTAATGTTTTTTTCCTCCTTAGGTTTTGGTATACCCATTGACCTGATTTTGCTTTTCCTGCTATCTCACTGGCCACTTCCTCTAGCAGATTCTTATTCTAAGAAAGTACAATTAGACTCATCAGATAGAACTTCATAGACCAGCTCTAGACTGGCCATATGCTGATAAGACTAGGATTTCTGTTATCAGCCAGACCTTTCTCTTAAGTTCTAGCATCATGTATATAACTCCGTATCTCACATATGGATGTCTAATGAACATGACAGCCTTAACATGATGAAAACAAACTATTGATACTCCCTCTAAGCCTTTTACATCTCAGTGAATGGTACCATCCTCCATCTAGTTGCTAAAACTAAAATCTTAGGAATCATTGTTGATTCTTTTTTTTTTTCATCACACCCCATACTTCAGTAAGTTCAGTTAGCTCTGCCTCTAAGATTTGTCCTTGATCCATCCAATTATCATCATTTCTACTGCTACAGTCCCTGACCTAGTCACCATTTCACTTGCCTGTTGACCACAGCCATCTCTAACTGGTTTCTCTACATCCACACTTGCCTTGTTGCAATCCGTTTCCACCTAACAACTAAAGTGATCTTTATTAAAAATTAAAATTTTTTTTATTGGAGTATAGTTCATTTACAATGTTGTGTTAGTTTCAGGTGTATAGCAAAGTGACTCAGTTATACATATACATATATCCACTCTTTTTTAGATTAAGGAGGGGGATAACTTGGGAGATTGGGATTGACATATACACACTACTACATATAAAAGAGACAAATAAGGACCTACTGTATAGCACAGGGAACTCTACTCAATACTCTGTAATGACCTATATGGGTAAAGTGATATTTTTAAAGCACTAACATGATCTGCTTAAAACCTTTGAATGACTTACCATTACAATTAAATTCATTTCCAAATTCCTCACAAGGCTTCTCTTGATCTAGCCTACCTGACAGATCTCATCTCCCTGCTTTCTGTCCATCATCACTGAGTTTGTTCCAGCATCCTGGGCTTTGTTCTGTCTCTTACATATGTCACCTTTTTTCCTATTCAGGAACTTTGACCACATGCTTGGAAGCTTGTTTCAAGATTTGTTATGGCTGCCTTCTTCTCATTTGTTTAGGTATTGATTCAAATACTGCCTTCTTAGAGAAGTCATTCCTAAGTTCCCTAATGAAACCAACTCTTCAGCTTACTCTCTACCATGTTACTCATTTTGTTGTTGTTGTTGTTTGGTATATGGCACTTATCAGCACCTGAAATTCTTTAGTTATGTCTTCATTTATCGCCTGCATCCCTTACCTCCACCACTAGGACATCCACTCCTTGTGGTCAGAAAACTTAGTTTCCCATATATTGCTGTAAACCCAGTGGCTAGCACTATGCCTGACACGTTGTAAGGGATAAATAAATGGTTAACTGAAGTTGTTGTTGTTGTTTTATTGTTTTGTTGTATTACTAAAGTTCAAACACTCACAAATGGTTGCATTAGTGGAGATGGTCTAGTAATAATTTCTACCTTTTTTAGTCTCAAAAAAGGTGTTACATATTGATTACAGTTGTTACTATGCAGAAATATTGGTTAGCCCTGACTTCATTAGGAAAGGGAGACTGGTATCCCCAGGGCTGTGTTTTATTTACACACCTGCAGTTACCATCAATACACATAATCTTAGAGACACAGAAATGCAAGGTTTTAAAGATTAGCTAGTTGAACCATCTCAGATTAAAGGAAGTAGACAAAATAGAACTCTCTCCCCAAATAAATAGCTTTAATAATTACTTAGAAGTATAATTAATTATTGTACTGTATGCATTAGCCGGTTTTTATTCTTTAGTTAGCCCCTATTCCCTGCCCGCTCCTCCCCAGTTTCCTCTGCTTACCTTTGCAAAATGTTTGGTTAATTTTAGTCATTTGAGTTTTTGGTTCTTCTTGTTAGTTCTTGAAAAATATGTAGACTGATTCTAATGATTGTATACTCTTTTATATAGTGTCAGAATCCATTTTCATTCAGAGTATTATAGTCCAAATACGAATTTTATATTTCTTTACAATACCAAATGTATTAAAATGAACCTTTAATGGCTTAAAAATCTTGAGTAAAAGTTAACTGACTTTTATTTGGAATTATTATTATTATTTTTTAGTCTCAAGATGTTACGTCTTGATTAGAGTTGCTACGATGTGGAAATATTGATTAGCCCAATTTTATTTTAGAATTATTTTCAGCAAAAGTGTAAGCCACCTTGTTTGCCAAACTGAATTCAGGTATAGTGTGAACCTGAATTTTTCTTTTAAGATTTGACGGTTCCTTCCAGGTGATTAATTCCACGCACTAGAACTTCTGCATTGATAAGCCCCATGCAAATACTATAGTCTGTTGAGAATCTGCCTTCATGCAATACAGTTCTTGTTCCATCCTGCTTTTTACCTTTGTATCAGACTAAATTAGTAAGTGGGTCCATATATGAATATAGCTAATGAATATAGCTAATTCCTATTTTATATTTTATTTTCCTCTTAAAATTTATTGCATATGTGTCATTTTGCCAGTAGTGTATTTTATTATTTTTTAAAAATTGGAATATTCAAAGGTAGATGAAAAGAAATTTTGACTATAGAAAAATAATTTGAGCCATGTCAGACCAGGAAGAGAAAAAAGAAAAGCTCTTACTCTCAAGTCCACTTGGATTAACCATATGAGAATGGAGAGTAAACTGTAATGAGCATCTGCTATGGTTCCTAGGATGGTAGGAAAGCAAGAATAAAATGAGAGTTGCTGGATCAACTGCTCAGGAATTTGAAACCACAGGATATTGTAAGCCTTTGGGATTCTAAATATTCAGGCATCTGTTAGGTAGCAGATTCAGCTAAATACGAATCATCAAAGGAATACCAAAACTATGTTGAGGACAAGTTTATAATCCATAAAGAAGAAAATCAGTCAGTGGGGACGTTATCCTGGAAGAATGCAACTATTATAACTGTGCTACTAAGTAGAAGTTCTTGGAAAATATATTTCCAAAAATTTAACTCCTTCACTTCTCCTTCCCGGCCCCACCTTGCCAAAAAGGATGCCAACTAGTGGGGGATGAGTCTGGCTTGAGAAAACCAAGTTGGGGATATATATGTATACATATATATATATATGTGAAAAATAACATTCATCATAGGGACTAATGGATTATCCCAAGTGAAGTGTAATTTAGGATAGTTACCTCAGTTATTCTCTAGCTACATTTTATAGTCACAAAGGGAAAATAAGTCTTTTAAAATATTTTATTTCCTTAAATTTCTTTTAAGTCATAGATTTCTAGAAGAAGAAATTGAAATGAGAAGCCTAATCGTTAAAGGAAGATGTAATATAGAATGGAATTCCAAACTATGAAAACTTAAAATGGGGTGGGACCTCACACTAATATCACTCTATAATCTCAGTAACATTGAGTATTCATTTTTTCATTCAACAAATACTTGCTAAGCATGAACTATGTGCTAGGTTTTAAGAATATATTACTGAAGAAAAACAAGCAAAAAATTCCTGTTTCTATGGAACCTCCCCTTCTTTCTCATAGGAAGGAGAGTGTTTGGAATTACAAGCTTGCAGAGGGAGAAGTCTCCCAGAGAAGGGTGATGTGAAGGGCATATCATATTAACCCCTCTACCTCTCTTCCCTTCTCTTCTCTTTAACGGTAGGGATCCTCTCAGCAAAATGCTTTGTGAGGTATATTATGTTTATCTTGTCTTTGCCCTTACTGCTTTTTACCAAATAATGAACCAGCAATAAACACGTGAACCTTTACACATTGGATAAAATGGGAAATAACTGGAAAATGCTTACACCTACCTTTATATTTGCTCACTTGTGGGTTTGTACGGCTGCTGATCCTTTGTCCCTTATACTGCTGGTGGGTCCGCAAATCCAAGAAAGTTTAGAGAAACCAAGTATGTGGTGAGGATGCTTTGGTAAAGGATCAGGTAGAGGGAAAAAATATCATTTACAAGTCAGCTCTTTTACAAAATGCATCATAGATAAAATGTAAATTTACTCTACCACCTGGATTCTTTCTTTTTTTTTTGAATTTTATTTAATTTATTTTTTTATACAGCACGTTCGTATTAGTTATCCATTTTATACATATTAGTGTATATATGTCAATCCCAATCACCCAGTTCATCCCACCACCACCACCACCTCCAGCCACTTTACCCCCTTGGTGTCCATACCACCAGGATTCTTCTCAATAACACACAGAAGCCCTGTCTCACCCTCTCTCTTCATTTTAGATATCTCTTCTGTCTGCATTGACCAGTTTGAGCTCCCAATCTATACAGCCACTCGAAAAATTTCCTAGCAAATCGAAGAAATGTCTTCTCTGTTGGAAACCAAAATATGGCTCTGATGCACAGCTGATTTACCTGTAGATGATAAATTACAGCCTTCATGTTATTGGCATTTAAAAAAATTCTCTTGGCTACAAGAGAATTTTTCACCTCTAATTGCTATTACACATAAGTTGGGTATCATTTATGCCCTTTGATGCCTCTCTCTCCAGTTGGTACCTTTACCTCCTGGTCATTTTGTTGCTCACTGACAGCTCTATTAGTTGTTCCTCAAATTATTCAATTCTGAGAGTCGTCTGATTTAGTTTGGTGTGGGGAGGAAGTTGAAAACATTTGCAGACACAGTTTTGGGGCCCTGTCTATAATTTTGACATTGGGGCATTGCAACAAATTTGGCACAGGTAAAAGACAGTAAAGCTCTTACCCTTTTGAAAATTCCCGGGGCTTATTTTAATGGGTTAGGCATAGTCTTACCGTATAGCTCAGTTGGAGCCTTCATATTTACTTTTACAGCTCACCTCTTTAAGAGAGAATGTTCACAGTGGAGAACAGCAGCAAGAGTTAGAAGACCTTAAAAAGGAAGCTGTTAATGCAGCAGTAAAATTTGCCCAGGTAAATTTTTTTCTCTCTCTTTAAGTTTCAATATTCTTTAGTATTATGACTTAGCCAAAACAGACTAGCATTGAATCTGAGCTTTCAGTTTTACAAAAATTATGACGTGTTTGCCTAAGCGCTATTTTAACTTGGATAACTGTATTCTGGACTTGAACTCCAATAATTCTTTTATTAACATTTTCAGAATAAGAATTTCAGAAGTAAATGCTTGAGCTCTGTCATTAGTTAGGTCTTCTAAAGATTTATTGAACTTAAAATTAATTGAATCTCTTTAATAACTCCATCAGTATAGAAACATGAGCTCTTATGTTTATATATTTTTCTTTTAAAAAACTTTTTATTATGAAACTTTACAAACACAACCAAAAGTAGAAAGTACAGTCAACCCCATGTATCCATCACCCAGCTTAATCAACAATCAACATTTTTCCATTTATGTTTATGTTTTAATAATCATGATTACTAGATATCCCCAGGAAGAATCATCATGTACTATTTTTTTAAATCCTAGTAAGATTCCTTAGTTTGTAAAGAACTGGGTTTGGGGTGAATTTCATTTTTAAAAGTAGAATATGAATTGTAGAACACAAACTGGATATGCTATGTTGGCTGAATTTTAAAAATTAGTTGCTATTTCTGCTTTTTGTAGCTATTATTTAAAATATTGGTGGAGTATGAAGTTTTGTTTTCCAAATGTCAGCTGTTCCTTTCTCTATTCCTGGTTCAAAGCCAGCATTGTCAGAAGGGAGACAAACTGGCAACTAGCCTAAATACCAGTGGGGATGCATCGTCTCTTTTGGACTTATATTTTTAAATACCACCTTAAAAATCTGTAGATAATAAGTGCTGCAATCTTGAAAATATTAATTAAGGAAAGAGCTAATAATTACTATGTGTGAAAATGAGTGATATAATTAAACTGTGAGGTTTTTATTTGAAATTGATTAAGACTTTCAATGAATTACTTGGCAAGGAGAGATTTCCCATTTCTATTGTCTTTACTAGTTAATAAAATATCAACAGGCCCAAATGTCTGTGTACTTACAGATTCTTTTTAGATGGAATTCTAATTCCACCTCATTTTAATTATTTAGAGTAAAATGTTTTATTTATGATGACGGCATTTAGGAGAGTTGGTCAAATATTGTAGACAAAAAATGGATACCAAAAAAGAGCTTTAAGCATACAGACCTTTAAGCATACAGACCTTTTCTTTACAGAAATCATAGAGTACTTTCTACAAATCGAGTTTAAGTTTTTCTCAAATCATTGTCTATGCATGTTAAATAATGCTTTGAGGTTTTTTTTTTTTCCCCCTCTCAAAACAAAGAAACAGTGAATTAGAAAAAAGATCTCAAGCTGAATGATGCCATTCTGAATGGCTCAGTGTTGACAGGCGGGTAATGGGTTAGAAGGGTTGGCTGTGGACAGTACTCTTGCTTGGGCGGATGAAGAGAGATCCCTGTGAAATATACCGCCCTGCTCTGCCTTCAGAGAATGTAACCACATCAGTCAGCCCCTTTTGCCTGAACCTATGAGGTCACCATTATTAGTTCACTTTTTATTCCTATATAATCCAGGCTGAACTTCAGAAGCCTTTCTGCTTTTCCCATCACAAGTTACTACTCTGAAATATGGAAATAATATGAGAGATCTTTTATGAAACGTATATGCTTCTATTCGTCCTACGTACGCAGTTGAAGCAACAAACTAATCTTCTGAGCAAAAGATCCACTAAATCTAAATCAACTTGAGGTGAATAGCTTCTTTCCATGCAAATAATCCTCTGGATAAAAAAGACAGAGATGTAATGCTAGTGGAACAAGGATGGGAGCGCTGTGGGAAAGGAAGATGGGCTTTTGTGAGAGTGAAAAAAATTTTTTAAAGAAAACAATTACTAAACTAATGGAGAAGTGCCAGAGATTGTTAATGTCACTAACGCACACAAGTTATTTTTAAAATAGTGAATTTCTACATCTTTTAAAAACGGTTAGAAATATGGGCTTTGAAGTTTGATCTGGATGTGAATCCCAACACTAACATCTGCTAGCTATAATATCTTATATCTCACTTCTATCCATTGACAGGGATTGGCAATTCTTTTTTATTTTTCTTTGTCTTTTTTTTCCTCTTTATTACAGCTTTTTGCAGAATTTCTAAGGATCTTGGTTGCTGTCTCAAATGACACATTCTTTCTTTGCTCAGTTGTCATCTCCTTTTTTATTTTTTTATGTTATTTTTTATTTTTACATTAATTTTTATTGGAGTATAGTTGATTTACAATGTTGTGTTAGTTTCTGCTGTACAGCAAAGTGAATCAGTTATCATATACATATATCCACTCTTTTTTAGATTCGTTTCCCATATAGGTCATTACAGAGTACTGAGTAGAGGTCCCTGTGCTATACAGTAGGTTCTTTTTTTGTTTGTTTTTAATTTAATTAATTAATTTTTGGCTGCATTGGGTCTTTGTTGCGGTGCACGGGCTTCTCACTGCTGTGGCTTCTCTTGTTGCGGAGCATGGGCTCTAGGCGCGGGGGCTTCAGTAGTTGTGGCACACGAGCTCAGTACTTGTGGTGCACAGGGTTAGTTGCTCCACGGCACGTGGGATCTTCCTGGACCAGGACTCGAGCCTGTGTCCCCTGCCTCGGCAGGTGGATTCTTAACCACTGTGCCACCAGGGAAGCCCTACAGTAGGTTCTTATTAGTTATCTATTTTATATATAGTAGTGTGTATATGTCAATCCCAATCTCCCAATTTATCCCTCCCCCTCTTCCCCCTTGGTAACCATAAGTTTGTTTTCTACATCTGTAACTCTATTTCTGTTTTGTAAATAAGTTCATTTGTACCATTTTTTTAGATTCCACATATAAACAATATCATATGACATTTGTCTTTCTCTGACTTACTTCACTCAATATGACAATCTCTAGGTCCATCCATTTTGCTGCAAATGGCATTATTTGTTCTTTTTTATGGCTGAGTAATATTCCATTGTATGTATGTGCCACGTCTTCTTTATCCATTCATTTGTCGATGGACAGTTAGGTTGCTTCCATGTCCTGGCTATTGTAAATAGAGCTGCAATGAACATTGTGGTATGTGACTCTTTTTGAATTATGGTTTCCTCAGGGTACATGTGGTACATGACTCTTTTTGAAATATGGTTTTCTCAGTGGGATTGCTGGGTTGTATGGTAGCTCTATTTTTAGTTTTTTAAGGAACCTCCATACTGTTCTCCATAGTGGCTGTATCAATTTACATTCCCACCAACAGTGCAAGAGGGTTCCCTTTTCTCCACACCCTCTCCAGCATTTATTGTTTGTAGATTTTTAACTTATTTTTATTTATTTATTTTTTTTGCGGTATGCAGCCCTCTCACTGTTGTGGCCTGTCCCGTTGCGGAGCACAGGCTCCGGATGCGCAGGCTCAGTGACCACGGCTCACGGGCCCAGCCACTCCACGGTATGTGGGATCTTCCCGGACCAGGGCACGAACCTGTGTCCCCTGCATCAGCAGGCGGACTCTCAACCACCGTGCCACCAGGGAAGCCCTGTAGATTTTTTAGTGATGGCCATTCTGACTGGTGTGAGGTGATACCTCATTGTAGTTCTGATTTGCATTTCTCTAATAATTAGTGATGTTGAGCGTCTTTTCATGTAATTCTTTTTTATTGAGGTATAATTGATATATAACATTATATTAGCTTCAGGTGTCCAATATAATGGTTCGATATTTGTACATATTGTGAAATGATCACCATAATAAGTCTAGTTAGCATCCATCACCACACACAATTACATTTATTTTTCTTGTGATGAGAATTTTTAAGATCTACTTTCAACAACTTTTGAATATACAATACAGTATTATTAACTATAGTCACCATGCTGTACAGAATTGGCAAAATCTTCTGCGAAGGGCCAGATAGTGAATATTTTAGGCTTTGTGGGCCATGTTGTCTCTTTAACAGCCACTCAACTCTGCTATTGTCTTGTGAAAGCAGCCATAGATAGTGTATAAATGAATGAGTATGCTGTGTTCCAATAAAGCTTTATTTATGAATACTGAATTTAGATTTTAATATGTGACAAAATATTCTCTTGAATTTTTTTTTTTCACTATTTAAAACTAACATCAGTTTTAGCTTGTGGATCAAACAAGAAAAGCCATTTGCCTGGATTTGGCCTGTGGGCCATAGTTTTCTGAAACCGGATCTATGACTGGTTTTCAAAGTGTGGTCCATATACCAGCAGTACATGCATTTCTTGGGAACCTCTTCAAAATGCAGGTTCTCAGGCTTTACCCTAGACCAACTGAATCAGAAATTCTGGGGATGGATGCAGCAAGTGTTTGAACAAGCATTCTTGCTGACTCTGATGTATGATCAAGTTTCAAAACCATTGATCTATAGATAATGCTTCTTAACTGCTCTGCGTTCTCGGGCGAATTAGTGAAACAACAATTGACAGTGCTTAGCAAGATGCTGAACCACCTCAGCAGAGCTAAACACCTATTAGCTACTGTAATTAAGGATGAAGTAAGTTGGTTTTGATTTTGATCATATTTTTTTTCTTTTCAAAAAGGTGACTGTGTACAATAGTCGTTTGCAAGAATTCCAAAGCCAAACTAAAGGAAAATAAGAGCAGATAATTCTAATCTTCTTTGACTAAACTTATAAACATTAGAATTAAGAAATTCAACTCTCAACAGTGTGATAGACAATGATTTTCTTGGGAACACAGAATCGCTTCATTGTTAATACTTCCTTTGACCTGTTAGTTATTAGAAAATGATAGGAACAGAATTTGTGGTGTCACAAATCTTATAGCCAAATAAACTCTTGCTAAAAAAGCAAACTATGAATTTATATTTAATAGGACAAAGACACCTACTACACAGCATTTCTTGTCTTTCATTTCTCCACAAACGTGTGAGCACAAGGAATATCCCTGGCCATTCACACTTGGTTTACAAGAGTCATGCTGACTGTCTGACCCATCATAGCTTCTGATTAAGATAGGTTTGTGTAGTGGAACGGCAAAGGCAAAAATAATATTATCTCATAAAATAATTTATTTGTGCCTTGTGCAGAACTAATGTCGTGGAAGCCTGCTTTCTTAGGGACGCCTCCATCATTATTGAACTGAGCGTTTTGAAATATAAACAAATAAGGGAAAATGAAAGAAGACAGTATTTACAGAAAAAGACCACTTACAATTTCTTTGACTCTGAGCTTAGTACTGAATGTAAAATTTTCTAAATAATCACAGGTGAACAGAAAACCTAATGAAGTTAAGAGTTGCCATTTTTCATGAATATGGACTTCATAGCAAGCCATACCTAAGTAGAGGGAAGAAAGGGAGTTCTGCCTTTCTCACAATCATCTAGATAACTTTTTTCTAATTAAACATTTTGCTATGATTTATCTGGGTAGCTATGACTGTGTGTATAGGTTTGTCAAAATTTCCCACACAAAGCAACATGAACTTTTATTTTGCTCTTAACACATGCATATTTTATTGCAAATGCTCACAAAATTTCTTGGGCAACAGCTGGCCTCCTAATGTCCTCATCATGACAGTGAATCTGCAGAAGCAGATGAAATCCTTCTATAAACTCAAGTGAACTAGAAATTTAAAAAAAAAAAAATGCTTGCGCAAGTCCCCAGAACAGAAATGTTTTGTTAAAAGTTTTCCTGTGTTTTGGTATTTTAATAAAGGCCACATGATATGAGGCTTATTTCTTACTTATGATACTTAACTCTGGTTGCCATTTCTGTGACAGTCTTACTATGTAAAGGTCAGACTTTTTTGTCCTTTTAGCTAGGACTTGCTAGAAAAGCGGCAGGAGCGATGTCACAGCACGCCGCTTTGCAGCAAGTTGATGCATTTCGACAGTTGAGTATTTCTGATCAAGGGAAAACTAGATTTCATTTTTGTGTATTATGTAACATTTGACACTTTAGTATGTTTCTTTATTCAGTAAGCTATCAGTTACATCTGCAAAAATAGCCCCAAAGGGGGATTTCTAAAAAATATTGTTAAGACTGTCTTGGTTCAGAGTGAACATTAAATAGTAATAGCTATCAAGCAGTATTATGTTTGGTTTAACCCCAAATATAAACAACTACAGTCCAGATGTTTCCTACTTTCCTATCTGCAAGTTTCCTATGGTCATCCTTGACTTTCATATCTAAATCAACTGCCTTAAACTGTACTGTGGGAAACCCAGAATCCTCCCCATTCTTTCTGTTTTTTTTTTTTTTTCCTGGAGTGCACGTGCTTCTCTGCGGGTGCACATCTGTGACTTCTATGGGCTGTTGCTTACTCCTGACCATGCCTATTCCTTCCTGTGGGTGCTCCCTGCCCACGCTGAACAAGTGGGAGATGCTGCCCCTCACCATACACCCTAGCAAAGCACCACAAACCGAGGCTCATGTGAGTGGCAGCCTCTTACTGCAGACTTGAGGGTTGCAGAAAGTAATTACAGGTACGAAAACACTTCAACTTAAATGTCAAGTACACATATTGATGTTCCCAGTAATTTGTCGTCCATCCCCTTGCGTTGGAAGTTTTTCATGATCGTGATGCCCCTGTATGCTCCAGCCTCCAGCTACGTGCCAGGAGCCCTCTTTCTTTTTTTCCTAGATCTTCCTGGCAACTCCTTTTTCTCCTCAGTCCCAGGCCCCTCTCCTAGGCTGCCTGCAGCAAAGCCAAATTTTTCTCTCTTTCCTCTTCAGAGTAACAGTGCAGCTTTGTTTTTTTTCTTACGCCACCCATCCAGCCTGGACCAGCCAGGTCAGGGACCTGAACTTTCTCAAGGAAAGGAAACAGCATAGACCGTGAAGATGATTTTCTCAAAAAAAGAGCCGTCTCCCCGCGGATGAATTATGCCATTTCTCTGGAAGGCAGACTCAACTACAGTCTGTTTTCACTTCCAGTAGCAGTTGCTTCTGTTTCCAATGTGCACAGTATTTCCATCGGTGCAAACCACTATGCTCTCTCACAGGTAGGTTATTTTTACCCCCTTGGATACATGCGCCATACCGCAGACAGGTGATCCTTATACAGGGGTAATCTGATCATGCCATTCTTTTGGTTAAACTATAAGGGGCACCTCACTGCTCTCAGGACCAAGTTTTCAATCCGTAATAGACCCTAGAGAGCTCTGTGATTCTGCCCCCAACCCCATCCTGTACTCCACCAGCCTTGACTTTTCTCGCTCTCCTTTGTCCTTGTCTTCTCTCTCTCTGAAGGTGCTGGCCTTTTGGCTTCTGGAACAGGGCCTCCTCCTTCACACCATTGGCCCCCTGTGTTTCTTGTTCTCTCTGCCTAGAAGTCCCTCCCCCTTCACATGGTTCTTTCTTACTTACCATTCATATCTCAGCTTAAATATTGCTCCTTAAGTTTTCTCTGACCCAGAGCTAAGTTAGGGGCCCCCATGCGTACTCTCTCGGCACCCTGAACTCTTTCATAGTGCTAATCAAAATCATAATTAATTCATTTTGAAAGGAGGGTATCTGTCAGATTACTGTGGCTTCCTCCACTGAGAGTTGCCCAGGATTGTCTGTGTGCTTCTCCTTAAGGCTTCCACATCCAACTTTTTCTTTTCTATTCTGTTAACATCTCAGCCCCCCTCAATGCTCCTCCAAACTTGGGGGTAGCAATCACTGTCCTCCACTGATCCACCCAGGGACGCGTTGCTCAAATGTGTCAATCACTCTTCAGCACCTCTCTCCACCTTCATGCTGGTCCCCACACCACCTGTCTAGATTCCAGTAACATATTCCTAAGCTTTTACCATCTTTTCCAAGGTTTTCATTGGGCTTTATCTCTTGCTAGACATCGTCTTGCCCTCATTATCTCTGCTCAAGCCATACTCAGTTTTTTTCTCACATCTTCTCTTGGGCCATGTTCTTTTTGCCCCCTGGGCCTTTATACGTGCTGTTCCCGTAATCAAAACAGAGAAGCCCACCCTTAACCCTGCTAAAACTTTCCTTTAACTGCCTATATTCTACTTATCCATCAAGATTTGTCTTACATTTCAATCCTCTAATTAGCTTTACCTCACTCTTTATCCTCCCCACTGCCAATCTGCTTATGACAGGCAGAATAATGGTCCTCAAAGATGTCCACATTCTAATCTTAATCCCTGGAACCTGTGAATATGTTATGTTACCTGGCCAGGAGGGATTAAGGTTGCAGATGGAATATAGGTTGCTAATCAGGTATTGTTGAGATGGAGACACTCTCCTGGACTATCTAGATGGACCCAATGAAATCACAAGAGTCCTTATAAGTAGAATAGAATGGCAGAAGAGTCAAAGAGATGTGGCATGAAAAAGATTCTACAGGGCATTGATGACTTTGAAGATGGGAAGGGACCACAAGCTAAGGAATGCAGGCAGCCTTTAGAAGCTAGAAAAGGCAAGGAAACGGAATCTCTCCTAGAACCTCCAGAAGGAATGTAGCCCTGGTGATACCTTGATTTTAGCCCAGTGAAATGCATTTCGGACTTCTGACCTCCAGAGTTGTAATATAATAAATTTGCATTGTTTTAAGCCACAAAATTTTGACAATTTGTTACAGCAGCTGTAGGAAACTAATACAGTGCTCTTCCCAGGGAGTTCCATATTCTGTACTTTTTGTCATAGCTTTTATCATCTTGTATTATAATTGATTATTTGTTCATCTGATTCTTTTACTAGATTCAAAAGTTCACAGGACAAAGACAGTGACTTTCTTATTCACTGTCAAATATCCAGTGATAACTACAGTGCCTGGAAGATAGTAGGCTTTCAATAAGTATTTGTTGAGTAAATTAATGGCTGAGCCAGAATTCAAACATGGATCTTTGACACTCTGCATCAGCCCTTTCATCCTGAAGCAGACACTACCTGAGATTTTCTTCCTCCAGGAAATCCCCCTGTAGGTCATCTGCTATCAGATATAGGCTGGCCAAATTTAGTTATTTGAAAAAATATTTCCCAAATATGTATAGATCCACTGTGCTGTAGCATCTCATTTACCATCTAGAAGGAAACACATTGTAAAGGAATTTATTGGATCCCGTTAACTTCTTTAAGCAGAAAGATGGTGTAGTTCTCATTTGCCCTTAAGAATCTGTTACATACATGTGTTTCCATGACACATTGTTCAGAAATGGCCAGAAGCAGCTGGATAGAGAAAGCAATGGCTGCCAATGGGCCACACGCTGTGTTTCAGATCCCATGGTTCACTGTTTCTCAACCCAAGGTGAACTTAGTCTCCTTTGAAGGTTATTTCCTCAGATGAAATAAACACAGTTCCATATATTTCAGCCACTTGCACGGCAAAACTGGAACATCTTAGCATTCCCAGAGCAAATGCTGTGGGAAAGTCTGTTCAGGGTCTCAACTTGCCGACATGCATGCTACAAGTTCCTGATTACCACCTACATGACAAAACAGAATAAATCATAAAGTTTTAATATGATAAAAACCAGATGTTTTATTCTTTCCTTTTTGGTATTTCTCTCTAGTGAACAATTTGGTGGGTGAATATCAAAAGCTGTTGGAACTGAGTACATTATCACTCTCCATGCCTTATAG
This sequence comes from Stenella coeruleoalba, assembly GCF_951394435.1. Taxonomy (NCBI): domain Eukaryota; kingdom Metazoa; phylum Chordata; class Mammalia; order Artiodactyla; family Delphinidae; genus Stenella; species Stenella coeruleoalba. The sequence continues at coordinate 39,013,536 of NC_137148.1, forward strand.
TTACTAGTTTTTAAAAAAATTTTAACTTTTTTACTGATTGCTAGGAAGATCTTTTACTTATTTATTTATTTGGTTGTGCCTGGTCTTAGTTGCAACAGGCAGGCTCCTTAGTTGTGCCTCGCCAGCTCCTTAGTTGTGGCAATCGGGCTCCTTAGGTGTGGCATGCAAACTCTTAGTTGCGCACACATGTGGAATCTAGTTCCCTGGCCAGGGATCGAACCCAGGCCCCCTGCATTGGGAGCGTGAAGTCTTAATCTCTGCACCATGAGGGAAGTCCCCATGCCTTATAGTTTTAATATGCAATGAAAGAAAGGAGAAAAAAAAACACCCTTCTAAATGATTCTTTTTATCTTTTCCAAATACAGTAACTCTACCAGCTAAAACCACTAAGAAATTAAAGGTGATTAAGGAACATTAGGAAAGCTGTCAGTGTATTTTTGAAAATCAGGGAAAGTTGCAGTATTTATTAAGCCCTCAGGGGAGGAAAGATATATTCTTCCAAATAACAACAACTGAAATGTATTTCTACTATTTTTTGCTCAAGACTCTTTAAGCACTTATACTAAATTTCAGAATGCTTCAACAACTCAAATGGATAGAGTGTTAAATGCCGTGAGGAATGCTGGTGCAGGAGACAGAAGAAGAATAACATTTCTGGGTCTCTAACTAGTCAACAAGTTATTCCGTGGAACGTAAGTTTGGTGTAGATGACCTTGAAAATGTATACACATTTGCTTTTGGACTGAAAAAGAAACATTTTGTTATAATTTTGAGGGTTAAGTTTTAATAAAAGGGATACTTATTTCCTTCAAAAAGAGTCTAAATTACACAAAACTGGGGGATTCAAAAAGGAGTCAATCAAACTATTTTGGATCACGGGGAAGCTTCACTGGAAAGTTCTCCACTACAGCTTCTGCCAAGGTTGATTTGTAAGAGGAGCCAAAGAGACTGGGCTGCTTGCTGAAGTGTAAAAACCAAGGCATCAAACAGGCTAGTTCTTCAGCTCATTGTGACCCTCCTGAATTACTTGGAGTGTGGGCAGAAACCTAAAATCTGGCTTAAGAGTGAAACACATGTGGCTGGATCTATCAGAAAAAAAAATTTTTTTTTCCAACATAGATCAGCAACTTCAGATCTCTAAGATGAAAGATTTTGTAAAATGGGTTGGGAAGCAATGCAGAGGAAAACAGGAATAAAAGTGCACCAACACACTATTGGTTCCTATATAAGAAGAGAATAGGCAAATAATCCCTCTGATAAATCTACCTTTTTTCTATTACCTTTTTTTTTTTTTTTTTTTTGCGGTATGTGGGCCTCTCACTGTTGTGGCCTCTCCCGTTTGTGGAGCACAGGCTCCGGACGCGCAGGCTCAACGGCCACGGCTCACGGGCCCAGCTGCTCTGCGACATGTGGGATCTTCCCGGACCTGGGCACGTACCCGTGTCCCCTGCATCGGCAGGCGGACTCTCAACCACTGCGCCACCAAGGAAGCCCTCTATTACCATTTTTCTACCTCCAATCAGGCTACTGCGGAGATCTGCAAACATACCAGAATAAACCCAGGATTCCCAAAGCGCTCATTTCACCTCCATCCAGCTGATGGATGGAGGTGAAACCCAGGACTCCCAAAGCCCTCATTTCACCTCCATTCTTTCTCCCTTAACTGTTCTACGGTTGAAAATAGAATTTAGAGGTGATGATGCCCAGATTTTTGTGCTATGAAGCTGTTGATTTGTAGTGGTTGAGTCTTCCATTCATGCACAAAACACATTCGTACTGTCTTCTTTTTCACCCGTGTCAGAGCAGACCATCTACCACAACATACTTCACCATATTTTGCTGGATCAAACGAGCTTGCTGTGCCCTCAGAATGGGAGAAAACACTTGCAAATGAATCAACAGACGAAGGATTAACCTGCAAAATATATAAACAGCTCATGCAGCTCAATATCAAAAGAGCAAACAATCCAATCCAAAAATGTGCAGAAGACCTAAATAGACATTTCTCCAAAGAAGACATACAGATGGCCAAGAGGCACATGAAAAGCTGCTCAACATCACTAGTTATTAGAGAAATGCAAATCAAAACTACAATGAGATATCACCTCACACCAGTTAGAATGGGCATCATCAGAAAATCTACAAACAGTAAATGCTGGAGAGGGTGTGGAGAAAAGGGAACCCTCTTGCACTGGTGGTGGGAATGTAAATTGATACAGACACTATGGAGAACAGTATGGAGGTTCCTTACAAAACTAAAAATAGAATTGCCATATGGCCCAGCAATCCTACTACTGGGCATATACCCAAAGAAAACCAAAATTCAAAAAGACACATGCACCCCAATGTTCATTGCAGCACTATTTACAATAGCCAGGTCATGGAAGCTACCTAAATGTCCATCGACAGACAAATGGATAAAGAAGATGTGGTACATATATACAATGGAATATTACTCAGCCATAAAAAGGAATGAAATTGGGTCATTTGTAGAGAAGTGGATGGACTTAGAGACTGTCATACAGAATAAAGTAAGTCAGAAAGAGAAAAACAAATATCGTATATTAACGCATATATGTGGAATCTAGAAAAATGGTACAGAAGAACTGGTTTGCAAGGCAGAAATAGAGACACAGATGGAGAGAACAAATGTATGGACACCAAGGGGGAAAGCAGGGGGTGGGGGGTGGGATGAATTGGGAGATTGGGATTGTCATATATACACTTATATGTATAAAATAGGTAACTAATAAGAATCTGCTGTATAGCACAGGGAACTCCACTTCTCTGTACAGTAGAAACTAACACAACATTATAAAAAACTACACCCCACATAAAAAAAAATTGGGAAAAAAAAGAAAACAGCTTGCTGTGGCACATCTGTATCATAAACACTGCCACGTAAAAATGCAGTGTTGTAATAATGGAAAAATAAGTTAACATTCAGTGCTTTTAAGAAGATAATTTGCTTTGATTATGCTTATATAGTGAAAATGAACAGAATTAGTGTAAAGAAGGTCTGATAAAGCACCATGTTTGTAAAAAAGATGAGAAAGGCACAGATTGTATTTTCAACTCACCAGAACTTAAATTTACCATTAAATATGGTCAATTCTTTTGGAAGCTGGTTCCCTTGGAAAATAGAAGTCCGTTTCTGAAACTGGGTGAAAAATATAAAATAAACTTGTATTAGAGACACGTAACAAAAAAGTCTATGACAGCAAGAAGAATCTTACAATAAATCCTATATTGGATCTACAGGTAGGCACTTGTGAAATAAATTCCTTGCATTACAGAGTCGGTATGTCACTGAATATTGGCTGAGTTTGGTGACACTTTCTCTGGCATTTCTGTTAGCATTTTTCACATTAGGAAATTTCCTAATTAGCTAAAGCTGACATTCATGAAGAATGTTAAAATTTTTTTTCCCCCTCTACCTAAAGCCACAGACTGTCAAGTTTTGAGTTCTTGACTTTTCTCTTTCATCCCCTGATATCAGAATGACGATTTGCTTTTGCCTGACAGCATCCTTTACAGTGGCATAGCTATTTGCTATTTTGGGTTTGTTGTGGGCAGCTTGGATTGTAACTTACCCTGTTAGCAGTGTGGCGGAGTATTAGTACTGCATTTTTAATTAGGAATTTTTATTATTTTTTCATTTCCTTGGGAAAATATATTTCCAGTTTATAAGTGGGCTTGTTACAAAAAAAAATTCTAAATTGTTTGGCAGGAACTCAGCCTATAATTTTCTGTGGGAGTGGGGGCTTTATCTACTAAAGACTCTGCAACAACTTCATCACATTGTAACTGAAATAATATTAATTGAACCACAAAGGCCAAATTTGTAGAACTCCTGGGGCTTGAGTCCTGTCCCCCCAATTTTGCTTCCTTCTTGTTGAGCTTCTTGAATTTGAGGGAGGCAGAGTGTGACAGAGGATGATAGAGAAGCCTATGGCTGGGCGTGAGAAGCTCCTGTGACACCACAAAGGTCTCTCCCAGCTTGAAATTAAGAGGAGAGGGGCTGAGATAGGGCCCCGGCAGAGGAGACTCGGCATAAGAACATTTGCAGCTAGGTTACGCACTTGTAGCATGTCATGGGAACACAATGTCATTGACTATTAACGAATTAAATCTTAATAAAAACCTGAGCTTTCCCTTATTCAAATCAAAACATCTTAAGAAGTTACTAGTTTTGAGCATTCTTTGAGCACATGATTTTCCCCATAGTCCACGTGGGAGTTGTGTCTACATACAGGACGGGTTTGCTTTAAGCATCACTGTCCAAGGCACTTGTTAATGGCATTAGAGACCAGATGGCAGTAGTCAGTGAACATGTAGCCCCTTATTCTAGGAGATGGTAGTTTCATGAGAATCAGTAAATAAGAAAAAACAAAATTAGTTACCCCTTCAAGCAAATAATTTAAGTAATTGTGAAGGGAAAGAGGCTTTTTTTTTAAACTGGAAGTTTATATTTCAAACTGCAAGATAGTCAGAAAATTAACATATCTCTTAAAAACCTGAGTTTTAATTTAGCACTCAGGGTGATATCATTGATGGTCTATAGCTCATGATAAAATCAATTCATCTTCTTATGTAATTTTATTTTCAAAATCAATGATGATAATCAGATTTAACTATCTCTAAATGATATATAGCATAACTACATATAGTTGAAGATACATGAACTTATTTCCCTGGATTTTCCTTGTAATAAATCCCAAGCACATTTCGACCCTACACTGAATCTAGCTTTATGATATTTAATTGAGGAGTAAAGAGGGGAGCTCAGGAAAAAAAGAACAAAGAAGTAGGTGATGCTTCCAAAATGGTAAGCGAGCCAGAAAGACTAGATTTTCCCCCAATTCTTATTTTTAGGAAACTTTTCTACTCTTCTTCCCCCACTTCTGCCTTCCATCTCAAGCCTAGCTTGTCAGTAAGATAAGTTTGGGAACAGGGTAAGTAAAGTGGAATTTATTTAGTAAAAATTACAGAAATGATTTAAGGAAGGTAAAAGTAAGTGCATAATTTGGAATTTGATAAGTAAACAAAAACTAATATCCAACCCCTTTCTCATTTCTATAAAAAAATTTAAAGTGAGGAAGTCTTTATTTTCTATGACTAACAGTGAGAATCATGATTTCATATCTCTTGTGAATTGCAGCAGTATTGTTGAATATTGAAACAATATCCAGTACTAAAAGGATATGTAAGAATTTTTAGGAGCAGAAGAAAAAGACATCTAGAATAAAGGTCAACCAAGAAAAGGACATTTTAAGCGGCCACTAAATGACTTTTAAAACCTCATTTTGAAATCTATTAATTAAACATTTAGTAAATTTGGCTTTTATAAATATGACATGTATACTTGTTTCTTGATTTCTACAATCAAATTATAAAAAATAATATAACATCAACAGCAGTAGGTGATTTTTTAATGTGACCATGAAATGTGATAAAGTTTTTTAACTGAAAAATTAAAGTGAATGCAAACGTATAGAGGTAGTTTCACCAAGATTTTATACTAAAGAATGATCCATTTAAATAGATGACATTTTACTATTTTTAAAACAATGACAATTTGCAATCAAATGACAAAATGTATATAGAATATCTGACTATATTTGATTTAAAGAAAACTATTATAAAATTATGATTATAATTCATTATAGCAACTTAGTACAATGATTACACAGCAGCTATTAGACGATTCTATGATGATCTGCACAACAAACGCGTATGGGAATAAACTGTGACAGCTAAAGAACTTACAATATAACTTTAAAATACTTGGATTAGTAGACACTTGATTTTAATCTATCAAAAATAACGTGAATGTTAATTTTAGTCACACATTACTTACAGTGATCTATCAAAGAACAAAACGTGCCTTTGCAATTTTAAAATCTCTTAAGTTGTAGTTTTCATATCTGCAGTCTCTCCTCACACTATTTTGAAAGTGTCAAAATACTTGTCTGTTTAACGGTAATTATAGCATGGAGAAAGAGCACATCACTAAAATGTGTTTAATCAGAATTTATATTTGCATCCCTCCATAATGCATAGCTTAAGGTCTTTCTTGATCATAATATTAAAATGAAGTATTATAATAGTATGCGCTGAAGCTGAAAAAGATGAGAAGAATAGACACTAAAGTTTCCACAGGACTGTTATTGATCAGGAGGTTCAATCACTTTTGATTTTTAATCTTCTGAAAGTGCACACTGAAAAATACTTTTTGAGCTTCAGAAAATTCGTTTAAGCTATTTTAACATAATTTAATTACAAGTGATAAAATTTCAAATCAGTCATTTTGGGTAGAAAGTATTTTCCAGAGTATGTCTATGAATAAGTTAATTCACCAGATTTTAAAACTGAACATGTTTGAACAACTTGTAATCTTAATTTTCAAATTACAGTAATGGAATCTCTTGTAAATCTTAATGCCAATTATTTCTGTCTGAATTAACTTTCAATCTTTATTGACACATGGAAAACTGGGGGTTTCTTTTCTTGCTGCTAATTATATTGTTCTGGTTGTTAGAATTATAGTGTCTCTGCTTTGTTCAAAGCTCGTTAGGGCAAGTTTTTTGAACTTGGATTTATTACCACTTACTTATCTTAGGTCTAGCACAACCTCAGGAATTGTGACAAAGACTCTTTTACTGATATTTTAGCATATTAAAAGGTCAGAAACATCAACGAGGGACAAACAAGGTTTAAGAACATTTATTTGTGCAAAGAGAAAATATGCTTTGTAGCTTTGTGCCATTAATAACAAAACAAAACAAAACAAAACAAAACTAGTCTTGCTTTAGCTTTCCATTTTCTCAAACAGTAGAAATAGACGGCATACGGTCCCTGAATTTTACAATTACATTATGCCAAAGAAAATGAGCCAGAACATTTTAGCGAATAAAAATGAGCATTTTTGAGCAAATTTTTTCTGTATGAGTTTCTTCTAATCTTTAAGTCTCTGCTTCTTTTCTTACTACATTGATACTTTTCTATTGTGACTTTACCTGTCTCTCGTCCTGCCCCCAGCTTTCTCTTGTTCTCTTTCAAAGCATTTTTTCAATCAGCACATGAGTTTCTGAAAGAATATTATTTAGTCTTGGCTTTTCCCTCAACTTTATTCAGCAAAGCTACTGACTTGAACAAAAGCAGTACTGTACCTGCTCCTGGCCGCCAGAAACAATGACGAGCGCCCTGATAAGATTAGATGTAATTTTAAATGCAGCGGGGACAAAGCCTCCCTCCCACTCACCCCACTCATAACCCCCTACTGTAATTCCACCACAGTGAGCAGTTGAAAAATCCCTGACCAGAGCCAGACTGCTTGGTAAGCGCCACCTAACAGACATCGAAACATGATCTGCATCATTTTCAGGCTTGGCAGACATTTTGTGCATAAAAAAGAAAGGAAAAGAAAAAAGAAGGAAAGACTAGAAAGAAAAGGAAAAAAAGACCATCTTTGAAACTGGACACAAGCAAACTTTATACATTCCCAGTTTTATAGTTTCAAGAAAGACTTAAATCTGAACTATCAAAAAAAAAAAAAAGAAAGAAAGAAAAGAAAAATATGCTGAGAACATGTATAAAATCAATATAGCTAGTTTTCTTATAGAACAGCAACTATCCCTTTATATCTAAGTTAAATTGTTCTATGGATTGTGTAGTTTTGTAAACTATTGAAGTAGCATAAATGTTTGTTTATGAATCCAGGAACCTACGTGCACAATATGCATTTTTTTAACTCATAAAAATTTACCCTTTAATTCTGTGAAAACACCTATAGAGTGTCAGAGCTCTTTCCTTTTTCTTCTGCTCTTTGGATAAGACCCTTGACTGAATAGATGTCTTTACCTTTATGTGTTACATTGGTTCTGATCACAAAACTCTGTTGATTCCTTTCTTGTACTAGTATGCAAATAATAACTTAATCTTTGTTGCATTCCATTTCTAAATCTATCTATCTATCCATCAATCACTACTCTTTCCATAACTACAAAACACTAATTTTATATTTTAAGAGGAAAAAATTATATTGACAACAATGAACGTATATTTAATACAGACGCAACTCACTTTACCCACACGAGGGCTTTTATAACATTATAGTAAGTTTGAATTTTTGTGAAACAAATCATTTAAACTGCATTAAATAAACTTTTAAAATCAAAGGTAACCCTTTTTATGATGTGGATAAGATCTCCTTAATCTGTCAGATCTCAGATGCATTTGTTGTGTCGAATGTTCTTGATAGGGGACATGACTGTGTGCTGAAAAAAAGTCAGATGTTGAAACTGGATAAAGAGTCTTAATTGACTAAATTTGAGAGGTTTACTAATCTCTGAACTTCTGATCCCATAGTAGTAGGTATTTTTGAGTTAATAGAAGAGGACAAATCTCTACACTCGCCTAGTTATGGAAATTAGTGATGTTTTGAGTACAGAGCCTACCCATTACCTGACAAATACACTGCATGCGTGTGCTGTGATCGCCCTTCTTTCTTGCCAGAAAACTTCAGAAAGCTGAGAAAGTGCAGCTTTTTGAGATAGATTTAGAATCTATCCCAACCCATGATAAATTTGTATGTTGTTTTCCTCTGAGAGAAGAAAGAAACCTAAACTAAGAATTTCCCTAAGATTTCAGTTAATTAGATTCCACTAAACATTATTGAAATGTGTTGTTATCCTTGAAAAGGGTGGACTACATTGGTTTTTAAATTGTTTTGGTGGGCAAGAATGTCTTTTCCTTTTCTCCTTTCCCCCCCTTCCCTTCCCTTCCCTTCTTTGCTCCTTGCTTTGTGTGTGTGTTTTTCAGTCTGCCAATAATGTAACCAGATATCTTCAATGTTCTTCTATCTCCCTTTTGTATCCTCCTCTGTCTGTATCTGGAAAGATGCGGATGGGGTAGCAAAGCACATTAGGATCGGGGAAAATGGTAAGGATGATTTTCCATCTGACAGCCTCTTGGCAGGTGCCCAGCAGCCTCTGTATGCTTCTAGATTCTCAGCAAATTTCCTGAGCAGTTCCTCTTTTGCTCTCCCCTACCCCCTTCCTTCCTTTTCTTTCTTCCTACAATGTCCTGGACCAAGTCCTAGGCGCGGGTGATTAAAGAAGACACAGTAGGACATAGTTCCTGTTCTCAGGGAACTCACAACCTGGTGACAGGAGCCTCAAGGAAAGAAGCAGTGTTTGCTCCAGGCTTTCCCTCTCCCCTGCCCCTGATCAGAACTGAGGCTTCCCATTTTCCACTTTCTTCTACCCACCAGGAACCTGGAAATGAATGCAAGCTAAAGTAACTGATAATCTTTAAAAGTCTTGGTCACCTCAGACAGCATTTAAATGTTAACTCTTGCTTTCAAAAATGGGGTAAATTGTAAGGATTTTAGTCCACAGGGAGCACAGATGAAAGGGAGAGACTGTTTTATGTTAGAGCTCCTTCCTCAGAATCTCTCAATCATGACCACAATGTATTTATACTAAGGTTGGCCTCATCTTCTTGGTCCATCAGGATTCATACTTGGAGAAATTCTTTACAACTGTATAAATTTAACTTTTTTCATATTTGTCACTTTCAGTGTCTACTTTATGAGAGAAAAATAAGCCAAATATTATTTACATGCCAATACTCATCATAAAGTAATAAAGTTTATACATATATTGAAATATTGTTTTCTGCATTACTAATATATCCTTGTAAAAACTAGAGATGAACCTCAGTTTCAGAAAATCTGTACTTGGGAACTCTCCCCCTCTTTCTGTGTCATCTTGCTAGCATTATTTTAAAGTCATAATTAATACATGTTTGTTGTAATAATATCACAAGATCCACATAAACAAAAAGAACAAAAAATAAGAAAAAATCAATCAAATTTTATTATATTTCTAGCACCCAGAGATAGCAATTCTTAACATCTGCTTTCAACTTTTTTCTATCCAAATATTTTCATATTCTTCCACGAGGGAGATCATAGTGTACACAGCAGTTTTAAACCATTTTAACTTAACAGTTTATCACAAATGCTTAAAATTCACTAGAAGGATTATGCTTAATGTTTATAAATACATTTCTATCTTTTACATATTTGCATCACATGGATGTGCAGTTTATGTAAAAATTCCCTTTTATATCTTGTCTTCTTTCTCCTATTATACTAATATATTCTTTTCTGGTTCTTTAACCTCCAGCCTCTAAGCTTTTTTTTTTTTTTCTGTTCTGCCACTTCCAAATGGAAAACTGTTTCCTCCTTTATCTGCTTGTCTGGAAATGTTGTTCATCCTACAAGACTCAACTGATATAGCTCTTTCTCCAAATCTCAAATCCAGCTTCATCCTCTGCATTCCTGTCATGCCTTGAGTAGACTTGCATTATGGAAGTTATCATACTCTGTACGTAATGGCATTGGCCTGGGTCAGAGATCAGACGCCACAAGCCTGGCAAGTGGCATTAGTGAGGCGTTTTCCTGCAGATCTAGGTTGAATGCTCTGGGCAGAGCAGCCTCTAGGTGGCATAGACTGTTCTGGGAACTCCTCACTTACGGAAAGCTCAGCACCGTGAAACAGCTGCCTGGCTAAATTCTGTAATCTGTTTAGGCCCAGTGAGTCATGTGTTAGAAGATGTGAACCCAGACCATAACTGGGGTTCAGGCAAATGCAAATCTGATTGAAGGATTGTGGGTTTCTCCCGGGAGACTCAGTTGGAGGAAAAGATTGCAGCTCTCCAAGAGAAAATCACCTGTTAGTTGGGTCTGACCTGCAGGAGTGGGGAGACAAGCTGGCGGCAGAGTGCAGAGGTCCATGGGGCAGAAGGATGGGGCAAGTGCCAAACCTCAACTGAGAGACCCTTCGGGAGAAGCCCCTATCCATCTCCTCCCACTTGGCCGGCTGACTGGCTCCTAGAGGGATTGCCAGCAAAGACTGCACTTCCTCTGGTCAGAGCGCTAGGATTTAGGGTATGACTCCCAGTCTGATACACAGATACACATGGCAACTATGTCTTTTTATCCCTTGTATTCTCTAGCACTTAGGATGGTATCTTACAGGTACCTAATAGATTCACTTATTTATTAAACTCAGATGTTGCTGAGGCCTAATATATATCTGGCATTATTCTAGGTTCTGGGACAAAAACAGTCAGCAAAAACATACTTCTTGCCTTCACGGAGCTAAATGTCCCCTAAACTAGAATTCAAGCAAATGTTAGTTTTACCTTTTCTTTCTCTCCTATCTCTTCACGCAGTCTGTTTTGAAATATAATAATCCAAATTTCACTTTATTTTCATAATATGCTCTTAAAAATATGGAGGAACAAGCAGTTCTAAAACAGAAATAACCTAGCAGGATACCAATGATCCTCAACAGGTACTGATACGTAAATTGATACTTTGGAATGTACATTAATTTCACCAAGTCACCAGGGCAGGTGACTTGCTTTGGAACCCTGAATTGTTCATTAGCCTGTCGGGGAGATGAACATTTTGTACATATATGCAACTTCTTTGGAACTGTAATCCTCAGTCTCTTCATTTTGATCTGACAATGAAGCATAAAATGAAGATTGATAATAATTTTGAACTGGATTCTTTAATAATTATTATTAATTTCTTATGTTCAAGATTCTATGCTTAGTCTCGGGAAAGAAAGAAAAATGAAAACAAGATGGTTTCTACTATAGATATAGTATAAAGCCTAGTAGATTTGGCCGAAGATGTAGTCTTTCAAAATGAGCGAGCTGCCAAGTGCTATTTTCCCCACTGTTGACAGATCAGAATCTTAATCCACAGAGTTCAGCCTGGAAGGGAGCAGGGGACAAGTACTGCGTGCTGGACACAGGCAGGGAACGGGATTGTCCAGACAGCATGGCTCGGTACTTCCCGGCACTTGCTCGTGCATGACAAATGTATCCGAAGTGTTGCTATCCATTTCTCGTGAGTCCTGTTATTTTGAAAATCTTAAAATAGATGAATTTTCTATAATAATAACTAGACAATGGACACTAATTAGAAAATGAACAAAAGCCACCTCTTTTCAAAAGCCTTATTCCCTTCTGAAGAGACTTTAATCACGAAAGTGACTACAGCGTACAGCAGCTCATGTTTTCCAAAGAATAGTCACACATTTAATTTTTATAGCAACTTGTGAGCCTAGCGGTATTATATTCATTTTAGAAGTAACAAAACTGGGCCAAAGATATTAGGTAATTTGTCCAATTTGACTAAGACATGACAAGAAATTGATCAGAAAACAAACATAAAAAACACTTATTTTTCTCCCACTTTGAGCAAAACGTGATACTTCCAGATGTTTGGGGAGACGCTTGTGACATGGATGATATGACCTCTTTTCACAAAGACCCTGTATTTGAATGGAGACAAATAAACCATTTATGTAAAAAGACATAGATCATTATATTAAAAGTGCAGAATAATAAAGGGCAAGCGACAGTCACAAATTCTGACATCCTATGGAGCAATGCCACAGCTCAGAGATGTTAATTCTATTAATACTGGGGATATCACTTTCTCAGTGTGCAGGAGAGGTGCTGGGTGACTACCTTTGAGTCACTAAAAGTTTATCATAGAACAATAGCACAGAAACCAGGAATAGAAAAATGGGTGTCTCTGAGCAGTAGAAGGGTTTCATGGAGAAGCAATTTCCTTAATAATTTCTAATTGTATCATTAATAAAATAAAAAAGACAGGAACTAAAATATTATCGCATTTTTACTAATGAGAAATCCATATAAATATTTTCCATATGAAAAATCCATATACACATTTACAAATAAGTATGAAAGATTTTTTAAAACATATCAGCTATTAAGACAGAACCTTTCTCAGTCTTAAGTTTCCAAGCCAGGGTAGAAAAATGGACTCTCTTCCCAGCCCTCCTCTCTTCCCTCAGAGGGTGCTTGGAATAAAATTGTAGAGGGGTGCATACTCCCCTCAAGGGAAACCTTGAAGAAAGAGAACGCAATACCTCACTGCCATGTAATGTAAGGTGATACTTTTTAAAGTAGAGGTTTTATTTTACAGCAGACCTACAGCATATATCCCCACAGGTTTAACCCTGACCTACACTGAAAGGTTCCAAGATATCTACTAATTAGGTACTAAAATTTTTGAAGAGAAAAAGATTTAAAAAGAAAAAAAGTTGCCTACATCTTTCAAGCCCCAGGGCAGCTACCATTTAGATGGACGGTGATGAGTTATGCAGGACAAGGTATCTCAGCTTGCTGTTCTTAGAGAAATAATGAAAGCAAGTTTTGCTGAACTAAATTTTTTTCATGCAGACTGTCTTTCTTTCAGCTTCAATTGAAGGAAATCCTTATGAAGGTTTACATGAGGAAACATGTTCAGATTTAAAGTTAATGTGTGACTTTTCTTCTTCTATTTGTTTTTGTAGAAAACAGTTGTATAGACTGATATTACTTAAAAGGTCTAATAATTGATTCATTTTTCAGATATTTTGTCTAGATCGAAGCTGATAAGCCCCAGAGTAAAAATTTGTACAAGTAAAATAGGAATTTCTCTAAGCCAACACTTGAAACAATATTTGCTTGAATTCTACTGGTATCCTGAATTATAGTATAGCCATAGAAATAAAATATTTTGGATAATGTCACTGGGTCAGTATTTTTTGTTTTTAAAATTTTAATGTTTTTAATGGCATTGCTTTTGTGATTAATCTTAAGATGTCGTGATATTTAACATTATTTACCGCTACTATGTTGTCATTAAAAATGCTGATACTGTGTTAAGTGGAAGTAACAGGGAGCCTGGGTCCAACCTTACCATTGAGTTAGTCTGTGTGTGATTTATTCAGGTCACTTAATTTCTTTGTGTCTCAGTTTTCTTCATGTTTCCAGAGATGTTAATAAAAGCCGTTCCCTAAGTCGCAAGATTTGGAAGGACATATGAGATACTATTTGTAAAAGAATTCTGAAAAAGATGAAGCATTCACATATAGGTGATATAATTTTGAAATATTCAATTTAGCTCTTTGTATTAATCAGAATATGACATGTGATATAATTGATGCTGTCAGTGATACTTAGGTATTTATTTAAAACTAAAAATATACTTAGGTCTTGTGGGGGTACCAAGGAGCAAGATGGTGAGTGCAAAACACATAGACTCAATGTCAGGAAGAATATAGTGGAAATCCTGCCTCTGTTGCTTAACAGGGAGATTATCTTGGACAACCTCTTTATCTTCTCCAAACCCCAGTGTCCCCATCTGTAAAACAGGGATAGTGATGTTTATCCAGTTGGGACTTTACACATTAATGAGGCTCACTGTTGGCCATAATTAGGATTGATGACTTACAGGCTAGGTGCTTTTAGGAAGTTGATTAATACATGAACACAGCAGTTATTTAACCAGTGTTTGATAATTTTATTTTTTTTAAGTATGTGATCATCACGGTGGTCTGAATGAATTCACACTCCTCAGAATGCCTGAAGTTACTAGACAGCAGCAGTATTTAGTTTTCAATTCCGTAAGAAAGAATGATTTTAGGGTTGATGTATCCAGGTGTTAGCTATATTGCAAAGTTTTTTTTGTTGTTTTTTTTTTGTTGTTTTTTTTTTTGCGGTACGCGGGCCTCTCACCGTTGTGGCCTCTCCCGTTGCGGAGCACAGGCTCCGGACGCGCAGGCTCAGCGGCCATGGCTCACTGGCCCAGCCGCTCCGCGGCATGTGGGATCCTCCCAGACCGGGGCACGAACCCGTGTCCCCTGCATCGGCAGGCGGACTCTCAACCACTGCGCCACCAGGGAAGCCCTATTGCAAAGTTTTTAAAAATCAGATATTTAGCTAGACAAAGAGTATATGGAATAATTGCAATATTTTTCTGTAAATGAACTAAATAATTTCTTCTATTTCATACTAATTTCTACACAGAATACATTTTTAGTCTCTAAGTATTTTAGAATAAGAGTTTTTCTGTATTTACCTTTTATACAAATGAACAAAATTATAAGCTATCTTTTGTATATATGGTATATTTTGGTATATTTGGTATATGTACTATTGTCATAATGGTGGTAGACTTAAATATTCTTGTTATTTTTTCATATTTTGGGCTTTTAAAAAATTCTATTTTTATAGAGTCAAAAAGAATGACTTATATTAGCAACTGTACTTACAGTTTTAGAAATAAAGCAAAACTTATGCATCTTCATGGATGTTAGAGTGAGGCACTTGGGGGATCATAGTTGCTCTTGAGTATCTGGAATTTTTTTTTTTTTTTTGAGGAAGCTAACTGAAGCTCCATGGTAGGTTTTACGAGGTATAAAACAAGAATTCAATGCAATTAAAAAAATTTTTTTTAGAAAAAATAATTCAGCTATGAGAGCTAGTTCTAATGCATAAGTATTCCCACAGTAATTTTGGTTATTGTAGGTGAAGTTTGAAAAAAGAATATGGAAAAACAATACTTGAGAAATCATTTTATAATTTGTTCAGTATGTTCATACTAGATAATAAAATGATATAAGAGGTAATAGAGTCATCTGTCAATGGCCATTTAGGTTGCTTCCATGTCTTGGCTATTGTAAACAGTGCTGCTGTGAACACTGGGGTGCATGTATACATTCAAACCAAGGTTTTGTCCAGATATATGCCCAGTAGTGGGATTGCTGGATCATATGGTAGTTCTATTTTTAGTTTTTTAAGGAACCTCCATACTGTTCTCCTCAGTGGCTGTACCAATTTACATTCCCACAAACAGTGTAGGAGGGTTCCCTTTTCTCCACACCCTCTCCAGCATTTATCGTTTGTACCTCTAACCCTAAAAATGAATGAAGTAATGCCACTTGCAGCAGCATGGATGGACCTGGAGATTATCATACTAAGTGAAGTAAGTGAGACAGAGAAAGACAAATATCATAGGATATCGCTTATATGTGGAATCTAAAAAAAAAAAAAAGTGATACAAATGAACTTATCTACAAAACAGAAACAGAGTCACAGGCTTAGAGAAAGAACTTATGGTTACCAGGGTGGGGGGAGGGATAGACTGGGAGTTTGGGACTGACATATACATACTACTACATTTAAAATAAATAACCAACAAGGACCTACTCTATAGCACACGGAACTCTGCTCAGTATTCTGTAATAACCTAAATGGGAAAAGAATTTGAAAAAGAATAGAAAGAAAAATAAATTAATTTAATTTAATTTTAAAAAGAGGCAATAGAAATATAATCTGGTTAGAGTGTTCATTGGACACAGAGGAAAATTTAGCATTTGTTTAAGAATTATGATAACAACAGAGTTAGAGTTAAAAATGAAAGGACTTCCCTTGAGTTGGTAATAAAGAAGGTGATACCAGATGGACTCCTCTAGTGGCTTTTAGAGGTGGTGTCACAGAGTCCATGATTCAAGTAAACAGTGGAGAAATTGTGTTTTTCGGTGCATAGCTCTTTCTGAGAAAATGCAATAAGATACTATCTTGCTGATGCTCTCCTATGACGTGATCTCATTCCACAGAGGTGCTTCTTGTAGGGAGTAATTATTTGTCACTAGAGATAAGCAACCCAAGAAGAGCCTTCTGACCTAAAAGAAGAATTCTGTGAATAGACTCTAACCCATATACATATACATACATATATATATATATATATTTTTTTTTTTTTTTTTGCGGTACGCGGGCCTCTCACTGCTGTGGCTTCTCCTGTTGCGGAGCACAGGCTCCGGACGCGCAGGCTCAGCGGCCATGGCTCACGGGCCCAGCCGCTCTGCGGCATGTGGGATCTTCCCTGGCCGGGGCACGAACCCGTGTCTCCTGCATCGGCAGGCAGACTCTCAACCACTGCGCCACCAGGGAAGCCCTAACCCATATTTTTAATAAAAAAGGAATTATCATCTTGCTGATCAGATTCAGGATAGAGATGCAGCTTTCAAAAATTCACGGGAATACTATGTGAGTTAAAGCAAGTGTGTTTGTGAGGGTTGGTGTTGGTGGATAGTTCTCTTCACTCTTGGCCAAGCAGAGAGAGGATTTATTTCCAACTCTGACTCAGGAGGACATATTGCTACAAAAAGAAATTAAAAAATGCCTGGGGATCAAAAAGAGTCAGACTCCTTGCCTTTTGCTATTTCTCCATGTTTTTCTTGGTCATTGTTAATACTGGGGCCAGATTCTCTGGAGAACAGGGATCTTTTCATGTAGTAGACACTTAAAAATATCTCTTGAATGAATGTTGAATGAGAGTAGATAATTTGGAAGAACAGTCAGGACTCTGGATTATTTTTGCTCTGTTAAAGGGTTAATTTTGGGCTTCCCTGGTGGCGCAGTGGTTGAGAGTCCACCTGCCGATGCAGGGGACAAGGGTTCGTGCCCCAGTCCGGGAGGATCCCACGTGCCGTGGAGCGGCTGGGCCCGCGCGTCCGCAGCCTGTGCTCTGCGGCGGGAGGGGCCACAGCAGTGAGAGGCCTGCATAACGCAAAAAAAAAAAAAAAAAAAAAGGGTTAATTTTAAAAATCCCCGCCCACATTTTCTGTAGTGAATTGCTCATGCAGTCATAAATTGGGCCACGGAATTTTGACACTTGCTGTTAAAGTTAACGTCAGATAACAAAGACGTATCTATGCTAAACTTAGAGGTACCTAAGTTCAAGTTGAGAACCATTAAGAATAGAGTCAAATAACCTTTTTTTTTTATATGAACATTGTTTTACTGAATATGCCTATTTTAGAAAAATAACTAATGCAGAAAAGCGAATGATGCATATGTGCTTTCCAAATAGTTTAATTGAGTTTTAAAATATTTTAATTCACCAGTGAAAGGACACAAGATGAAATACTGACATGTTTTACCTCTGTAGTAATTAACAGCAATTTTTCAATAAAATTATTAGAGCAAACTATTTTTTATAAAACATATTATTATAAAATAATCTTAGTCCTCATATATTAAACTTAGAAGATATTTGTTTTTATAAAAGTTCAAGGCCTTTATATTTCAAAATTACAAGCAGTGAAGAGATTGTGTAAAAGGTCTATTATTCATGATAGAAGGTTTGAGGATACAAATCTTTTAATCTAAGTCAGGCATTAAAAATATTTTGACATATGACCTGGTTTTTTTTTTTTTCCAGTTCAATTTTCAGAAATTAAAGGAATAGCATGAAAGAGTGAAAGTGTTTTGAGTATACAAATAAAAATAGAGAAAACAAGCTAACAACTGGAATGGTAAAAAAATCTACTTACACATACATGCCTTTGACTTATTACCTACATACCTAAGGCATTAACAGTTCATTTCTTACCTGACCATAAAGGTTAGCTTCTAGGGACTATTTCAAACTTCCACTAAGACTGCTAGTTATGACACAAACAGTTAGTAAACTAAAACCACCTCTTCTGTTTAGAACTGCTACTAAACATCTTGTAAGTGATAAGAACCTCCCAGTACAAACTGGGGCCCTCAAATGAAAATGGTATAACCAAGAGAAATAAAGATTAATATCTAAATTAAGGTAACTGAGCTAGTGCGTATTTTTAGTTTAATGAGTACTTTTACCTTAACTTTGCTGAAGCCTAAACAGTATATTACACATTTTCTACCTAGACTTATTCTGCATACACGTAATCTTGGACCCTACCAATAAATTAGTCTCGGGCATAAGTGATACCCACAGTGCAATAGTTTTAAGAGTTAAAATGGCCCCAGAAATGAACACTGCTGATGGTACTGAGTTACACATTTCAGAGTGACACCTTTTGTCCTTTGATATCATTTCCCAACAAGGTTATCATTGAAACTTCTTCCATTCGAACGAATTGTATTTCTCGGTCAGCTAAAGTAGCTGACAACACAGTGTGAGTTGACATGTAGCTCTAGGTCCTTCCTATTTTTTTTTTTTTCTTTTCAGAGTTCTCTTAAAAGATTTTAGTTATCTGTCATCAGGCCCGAGTTTAGATTCTCCCGAGCCAAAGCAGCTTGGAATGTGTTGGTGAAGAGGACACTCCAGACAGGACAATATGCCTGTCTGCGGGGTGAGCGTGAGGGTGAGGGCTCAGAGGTTGGAGCAGTATTGCTTCGGCTGGTGTAAGCCCTGGAGAGAAGAGGGGAGCCCCTGGGAATGGATCCTGGTGCTGAAAGCGTGCACTTCAACCTTTCAGTTTGTACACAAGCCTCAGAGCAACAGCATTATCTGGCAGTTGGCCTTCTTACGCCTAATTTTCAACCCACAAGTAGGAGTGAGGTTGTTGAGGATATCCTCACCCTTAGAGTTATTCACTTTTCATAATGACTCTACTTAGCACGTTAGGAGGGAGCGCTGATGTCTAAGTGCCCATCTGCTCCGTAGTCATTAGTGTGCACCCTTCAATTAAGCAGTCCAGATTATGAGTTCTTTTAAGATAAACTGAAAGTGATTACGATGGTGGTTGCATGGGTATGTACATTTGTCAAAACTCATCTAACACTTCAAATAGGCGAATTTGTAAGTAAGTTATACCTCAATAGAGCTGATTTTAAAAAATATTTAGGGATCTCAGAGTGTGAAGAATGGCTTCATAAAATAAGAAAGCTGCTGTCATAAGAGGCATGCTAATTTCTGTTATTGTTACAGGAATAAACTTTTCTGAGTAGAGTTAACCATTTATAATAAACAGTAAAACTAGCCCATAATTGATGCATTTTACAATGATTATGTAAAAGAGCATGGCTCCCTTTTTCACCTTTGTATCCCTATGGATGTGTGTGTTGCACAACACATAGTAGGTGCTCAATAAATATTTGTGGAATAATTGATGTCTGAAGCTATAATCAGTAGCATATAAAATGGCATTATGCATCATCTTAAAATATTTTTTAGAAATGTATAAAGCAAAGGGTAGTATTCATTTAATCAGTCTAGAGCTGAAAAGATATTTTTGAACTTCTTTGTTAAATATCCTTTAACACTATCAGAATTTTCTTGCTATTTGGCAATATCAGATGCTTGATGTACAACATCAGAAGTAAGAATCCAAGATCATTCCAGTGTGCTGGAGTCTGATTTGTCCTCTTAGCAGAACCAAGGGGTTTCCTGTCTATTTAATTTTGAGTATATCATGCTTTCTGCAACCTGATACATAAATATATGCTTACTTGGGGGATAAGTGGGAAAAATAACAAGACTTGAAATCCTCAGTCTTTGTTTATTCAAGAGAGTGGTGGCATGAGTGGGGCGAGTGTGAGAGAAGCTTTCCCCCTTATACACAGAAATAATGCTGTGTTGCATAAGTCATAGCTGTTTTGAACAATATGACGAAGCATACTGAAGGAAGGATTATGCCTTGATTTATGAAGAAGGCTTTGCCAATTTGGTTGCTTTCACAAAACATTTGTTTTAAGTGATTTAACTTATGGAATCTAAAGAGACAAAAAAAATAGTGAAAGAGAATAGGTGAATCTTCGCTTTGGTTGAGGGAGGATGATGGATGACGATCACC
Organism: Stenella coeruleoalba; assembly: GCF_951394435.1. Taxonomy (NCBI): domain Eukaryota; kingdom Metazoa; phylum Chordata; class Mammalia; order Artiodactyla; family Delphinidae; genus Stenella; species Stenella coeruleoalba. Next base: position 39,033,989 of record NC_137148.1, read on the forward strand.
ATGTTTATTTGGAGAAAATAAAATATTTAGGGGGAGGTGTCCAGCTGGAGGCTTTTCTGCTTATTTTGCAGCTCAAAGCAATAGTTAAGATTGAAACTCAGTTGAGTATCTGACAATTCAGAACGCAGACCTGGAGAATATATGAATGAAGGAAGAAATGCCTTTTGTTTTCTGCACTGTGTTTGGCTCTCCCCTAAACACACTATAGGGGAAGGCGCTGGAGCCATCGTTTTGAAAATCCTGCATCAACAATAGTAAATATTTCACATAATTAACTGAAAGAGTTTCTTGAAATATTTATAAATTAAGAGTTTTTCCTAGAATGTTTCCAACCAGATGTTAGTTCCAATTATATTTACCTTGTTTTCTTACAGCAAAGTCTTGTCTGAGTACGTAAAATCACTTGACTTAATTTTTATGTAGACAGAAAGGAGATAAATGAATACAGATTAAGCACTGTAGTCATCATGAACACCCTGTGGCTTAAAGTTTGGACCTAATGTTCTCTCATACTAATTATGTTGACTCTCATCATAGACTCATTTCATTTTCACAGTTTTCTCCACTACACTATAAACTGCTTCATGGCTGGGACGAGTTTAGTTCTCTCTGCACCACACACAATGTCTCCTACATAATATGACGCTCATTGAATATTTCTGAAGTGATGAAATGAATAAATTACCATATAAATGCATATGCATGTGCACAAGTTCTTACTGTGGTTAAACACATCAACTATTTCCATTCTCTCTTTTTTCCTTTTGACTACTAGTATCCTCCAAGAATAAGATGAGCACATGACTTTCAGAGAGTTTCCATTTTTCAATTTTTCTTGCAGCTACTTTTGACCGTATGACTAAATTCAAACCATTCCTATCTGATCAAAAAGAATGTTTTGATATTTCCAACTGAGGACAAGCTACTTGGGTTTCCACTCTTTTCTCTTCTTATGAACTGGAACACTAACTTGATTGTGAGTCAGCTCCAAACATGTGGAGGAGGATAAGGTTCTGAGAGATGACAGAACATGAAGATGCCATGACTCTGGACCTCTAAATGACAACTTGCAGCACAACTATCATTCAACCTGGACCACCCAAACTGGAACAAGAGAGATAAGTAAACATCTATTTCATTTAATCTGTTTTACTGGGGAGTCTTTGTTATAGTAGCTTAACTTGTACACTAATATATTGTTTATGAGTATATAGTGTATACATACAGTCACATACCTATGAATTGAATTAAAAGCAAAAGGAAGAAAACTATCTAAATGACCCCATTTTTAAAAAGTCTTTTGCTAATATTTACTTCATGTGAACATATAATATTTACATACTAATTCACAATTTTTAAGACTGAAAAATAGACTAGTATACAGTAAAGAGTTGAAAGTTTGTTGACTTTGAGCTTACGACAATCTTTCTGAGCTTCATGTTCAACATGTATGCTTTGAGCTCTAAAATTTTATTTATCTTTAAAATTCTATGGATTCTTCTTAATATTATAGTAACACAAATTTTTAAGAATCCCAGTGGGATAACTTCCCAATGAACTTGCACATAACGAAACTATTTCCAAGCTTAACCACAGGGCTCATTAGAAAGAACTACATGCTCACCTGGAGTATTCCCTCTATGGTCAATCATGGACATGTAAACTTATATTCCATTATTTAAAAGGATGAATAACAAGGTGCCCAGTAGTTTTCTTAAGTCTTTTCCCTTTGTGATCCTGTTTTTGGATTCCCCTCTCTCTATCTGTGAGACCAACCCAAGAGAATTTATACTAGCACAGATGTAAGAAAGATGATAATTAAACTTTTCACTGTTCTCTACATTTTTTCACATCTGAATTGAGAATATTTATTATACTCTTAAGTGTATCAAAGGTTTGCATTCTTTTCAAAAATTCTCCCAATAGTTGTCATTCCACAATTATTGTGAAACTCTATAAATATTAAAATAATTTTATGCAAGGCAATTGTGGTGGTTCAGTGGATAATACAAAGAGATTTCAGACATGATTCCTATTTTTAAAGTGCCTACAGACTCATGAGAAGATAGAGTACACACACAAATAAAAATGAAAGGTAATGTTAAGGATCTTTTTTACTTGAGGAGATCAGATATGAAAGAGGAGTGAAATGGGGAAGCTGATGTTTTAACAGTCAGTGTAGATTTGAAATGGATCTTGAGGTATGAAGAGGCCTTAACCAAGAGCCCTGAAGTGTGGAGCCAGATGGAGACAAGGTGGAAACGTTTATATCGTATTTGCAAAGCCTGGTTTAGCTGAAGCAGCTGGCTTGGATAGGGCAGATGTGGAATTTAGGCTTCTTGGACTGTTCTGGGCCAAGTCAACTCAGTTCTTGAAGATGAACTTGAAGACTATGGATTTCATTCATTTTTTTAAGGAAAGAAAGGTACATGAACAACAGCTTCTAAGGAAGATTAATTTCAGACCATTATGTTAAGGGGATTAGAGTAGACAAACTGAAGCCAGATAATTAAATTAGGGGAAAATTGTGGTTACCAAGGCTGGAGGAGATGTAGATTTGCACTAGAGGAAATGGCAGAATGCATGACTCTTAGAACCTTATTCTATTGACAGTGAATTTTAACTTGTGTGTGTGTGTGTGTGTGCGCGCGTGTGTTTGGTTGCTTTTTTATGTTCCTTCTGCTGCCCTTCCTTAATTGAGCTGCAACTTACTTTAACCCTGAATCTTTCATGGCTTTCTCACATTGAGAATTCTTTTTCCTGTTTCTATAGTTTATGCACATATAGTATTTAAAAAATTTTTAAATTAATTAATTAATCTATTTATTTATTTTGCGGTACACGGGCCTCTCATTGTTGTGGCCTCTCCCGTTGTGGAGCACAGGCCCCCGACGCGCAGGCTCAGCAGCCTTGGCTCACGGGCCTAGCCGCTCCACGGCATGTGGGATCTTCCCGGACCGAGGCACGAACCCGTGTCCCCTGCATCGGCAGGCAGACGCTCAACCACTGTGCCACCAGGGAAGCCCTAAATTTATTTTTATTGAAGTATAGTTGACTTACAATGTTTCAGGTATACAGCGAAGTGATTCAGTTGTGTATGTATATATATTTTTCAGATTCTTTTCTATGATAAGTTATTACAAGATATTCAATATAGTTCCCTGTGCTATACAATATGTCCTTGTTTATCTGTCTTATATATAGTAGTTTTTAATCTGTTAAATCCAAATTCCCAATTTATCGCCCCTTCCCTTTCCGTTTTAGTAACTGTAAGTTTATTTTCTATGTCTGTGAGTCTATTTCTGTTTTGTAATCATTTGTATCACTTTTTAATATTCCACATATAAGTGATATCATATGGTATTTGTCTGACTTACTTCACTTAGTATGACAATCTCTAGGTCCATCTATGTTGCTGCAAATGGCATTGTTCTTTATGGCCGTGTAATATATATATATACATATATATATATATATATATATATATATACACACACACACACACACACTCACACACACACATACATACACACACCACATCTTCTTTATCCATTCATCTGTCAATGGACATTTAGGTTGCTTCCATGTCTGGGCTATTGTAAACAGTGCTACTATGAACATTGGGGGTGCATGTATCTTTTCAAATTAGAGCTTTCATTTTTCTGGGTATATGCCCAGGAGTGGGATTGCTGCATCATATGGTAACTCTACTTTTAGTTTGTTGAGGAACCTCTGGACTGTTCTCCATAGTGGCTGCACCAATTTACATTCCCACCAACAGTGTAGGAGGGTTCCCTTTTCTCCACACCGTCTCCAGCCTTTATTATTATTATTATTTTTTTTTTATAGTTTTTTTTTTTTAGATGTTGGGGGTAGGAGTTTATTAATTAATTAATTTATTTTTGCTGTGTTGGGTCTTCGTTTCTGTGCGAAGGCTTTCGTGGCAGGCGGGGGCCACTCTTCATCGCGGTGCGCGGGCCTCTTCACTACAGCGGCCTCTCTTGTTGCGGAGCACAGGCTCCAGACACGCAGGCTCAGTAGTTGTGGCTCACGGGCCTAGTTGCTCCGTGGCATATGGGATCCTCCCAGACCAGGGCTCGAACCCGCGTCCCCTGCGTTAGCAGGCAGACTCTCAACCACTGCGCCACCAGGGAAGCCCCAGCCTTTATTATTTTTGATGGCCATTTGAGAATTCTTATTTTATTAGTTGTACCAGTAAAAGTAGTACTAGTAGCTATCACTTGATAATAGCTTTTGATGATCACTTACCATGTGCCACACACATCTTAATCAATTTACATGTATTATAATATGCATTACCATATGTAAATTACACGTCGAACCATATGAAATTGCCATTCTTACAGGTAAAAAAGTGAAGAGCTGTGACTTCATATGGTTCACTTAATCCTCAAAATAATCATATGAGTTAGTTCCTATTATTATTTGCATTTTATGCAAGGAAACTGAGGCATAGAGAGCTTACTCTCCCTAAGGTTGTAAAACAAGTAGGTGGCAGAGCTAGGATTCAAACAGAAAAAGTGTTGCCCTAGAGTTCGCACTCTAAACCACCTGTTATTGGCTTATATTGCACCAACCCTTATATCTTATGTAATCCTCCCAACAATCTTGGGAAATAGATACATGCCCATTTGAAAGATATGAAAAGTGAGACACAGAAGAGTAACTTGCCCACAGTTAGTCACCTAAGGAGGAAAGGTTAAGATTTGAATCCAGTTCTGTCTGACTCCAGAAATGTTAACATTCAACCTTTGTACTATACATGGAGGGAAGAGGTAAGATTGGGATCCTCTTGGCTACCTATTGGTGATTTCAAGGGATTGTTCTAACATCCTTTACATCATTCCACTTTCCCACTTAACTTATGTGTCTTGTCAACAACCGAAAGTGTTCCACATCTGCAATCTTACGTTTTGAAATTCTTTCTTGACACTACAACTCTATCTCTAGCATGTCTACTAAACATGCCTTTGGCTTTAAATTGACATCAGTTCCACACTTTACTTTACTCATCTGTTATCCTCTTTCTGGTTTCACTTCATACCCAAATCATAATGGATACTACAGCTACTTTGTCTTTACTTTCCTTATTATTTTCAATTTCTTAATGCCACTGACACGGTTGTTTCACTTTGCTAGTTAATTCTCACCCTGGTTCAACCAAACTATCAGTTTTCTCTAATCTTGTTCTCAGGCAATTTGGATATACCTGGAGAAAATTACAGAACCACGTGGATTGCCTTCAGTATAAACGTATGATTTCCAATCTAAGTTGAACCCTTGATACTATACAGTGGCCTTTTTGAAAGTCATTTAACTCATTTACCTCATTTTTAGTCAAGTTTCCAAATACATGCAGAAGTTGTTTTCAGCTGTTTCTTCTGTTCTCAACCTGCCAATTCCTTTCCCACTCTTTTCAATCTCAATCCCTAATTCAGTGATAAATTAAAATTTTATGTTCCCTTCATTTTATGACCATGTTGGCTTACCTCTTTCTCAACCAAATATTTCATCCTACTCAGAAAAAAAAAGTTGCTAGCAACTTCCCCTTCCCTCCAAAGATAACGCTTCTCCCAAAGTTTCTTCATCAATCTCCCACTCACTATATTTTTTTCTAAATTAAAAATAATTTTTTAAATTTTATTATTTGTCTGTGTAGGGTCTTAGTTGTGGCATGCAGGATCTTTTATTGCAGTGCACGGGCTCTCTAGTTGTGGCATGCAGGTTCAGTAGTCACAGCGTGTGGGCTTACTTGCCCCAGGGTATGTGAGATTTTAGTTCCTTGACCAGGGATCGAACCAGCATCCCCTGCATTAGAAGGCAGATTCTTAACCACTGGACCACCAGGGAAATCACTCCCACTTATTTTAAAGAAATCTCTTGTTGTTGCTTAAAAACATACTCAAGGCTTCATCCACTCCTTCCGAAAAAGAAAAACAAATCTGCCCTTGATCTGGATTCTGTGAAGACTTCTCTAGTTAAAGTTGCCAGCTCTGCCTGAGAGCCATAAAGTGTTCGCATGACTTCCCCGGCAGTCCAGTGGTTGAGACTTCCGTACTCCCAATGCAAGGGGCACGGGTTTGATCCCTGGTTGGGGAACTAAGATCCAGCAATGCCACGTGGCACAGCCAAAAAAATAATAATAATAAATAAATAAAGTGTTCTCCAACTAATTCCTGAACCACTTCTCTGTCTTAGCTCTTCTCACAAAATGCTTCCTCAACTTCTCTAGGTCTTTCTCAACTCGCATCTCAAACTTTATTTGCAATTTAGAACATCACCTTGTTTCTTATCCCGTGAACTCAGAATTGTCACTATTTTAATCTGCTTTTTCTTAACGCTGCTTTTTTTTTTTTTTTTTATAGAAAAACATAGACTCCCTACTGAAGGATTCTCCAGGTATATGACTGGGATGCAAATAAGTCTTTCACTACCTGCCACCCTAACTCCTTCCTTAATTAAACTCTCAAATCCATCCCAAGAGTGGTCTACATTGTGTTGCCTACTCTTAAACTGTCTTTGATGTTTCATTCTCTTGCACCTGGTTTTATTCTCACCACTCTAGTGAAACTACTCTTCCTAGAATAACCAATGACCTTCAAGTGGAGTTCCCAAATCAAATTCATTCATTTAATTTTTTTCTATCTTTCTGCTGTGTAGTCAAATCATCCTTCTCCAATATTTCTCTTTTCTGTGTTCTTGGATAACACTATCATTTATTAATTAATTCCGTAAAAATTTTGAGCATTTTTTTAAACATCTTTATTGGAGTATAATTGCTTTACAATGGTGTGTTAGTTTCTGCTTTATAACAAAGTGAATCAGCTATACATATACATATATCCCCATGTCCCTTCCCTCTTGCTTCTCCCTCCCACCCTCCCTATCCCACCCCTCTAGGTGGTCACAAAGCACCGAGCTGATCTCCCTGTGCTATGCGGCCGCTTCCCACTAGCTATCTATTTTACATTTGGTAGTGTATATATGTCCATGCCACTCTCTCACTTCGTCCCAGCTTACCCGACCCCCTCCCCGTGTCCTCAAGTCCATTCTCTACATCTGCGTCCTTATTCCCATCTTGCCCCTAGGTTCTTCATGACCATTTTTTTTTTTTAGATTCTATAGATATGTTTTAGCATATGGTATTTGTTTTTCTCTTTCTGACTTCCTTCACTCTGTATGACAGACTCTAGGTCCATCCACCTCACTACAAATAACTCAATTTCGTTCCCTTTTATGGCTGAGTAATATTCCATTGTATATATGTGCCACATCTTCTTTATCCATTCATCTGTCGACGGACACTAGGTTGCTTCCATGTCCTGGCTATTGTAAATAGAGCTGCAATGAACATTGTGGTACATGACTCTTTTTGAATTATGGTTTTCTCAGGGTGTATGCCCAGTAGTGGGATTGCTGGGTCGTATAGTAGTTTTAATTTTAGTTTTTTAAGGAACCTCCATACCATTCTCCATAATGACTGTATCAATTTACATTCCCACCAACAGTGCAAGAGCGTTCCCTTTTCTCCACACCCTTTCCAGCATTTATTGTTTGTAGATATTTTGATGATGGCCATTCTAACTGGTGTGAGGTGATACCTCATTGTAGTTTTGAGTTGCATTTCTCTAATGATTAGTGATGTTGAGCATCCTTTCATGCATTTGTTGGTGATCTGTATATGTTCTTTGGAGAATTGAGCGGGTTTTATATTACAGGCAATATGTTAAGCTCTAGGGATAGAGAGATAAACTAGATACACTTCTTGTCCTCAAGAAACTGATGATCTAATGAGGGAGAGAGACAAGAAAATCAACTTTACAATATAATGTATTAAATGCTATAATAGAGCATAAAAAAGCTGAAGGGGATGTGGTAGTGCAAAAAGAATAAAAGGACAGTTTCTTGGATTGGGAGTGCTTTTCTTATTTCTTCTGTTAACCACATCTGCTAATTTATCTTCTCTTCCTGCTCCTTAAATATTATCATTCTCTGGAGTTATCTTTTCACTTCTCCCCTCTTCTTTTCTAACACTACTTTATCTTTACTTTTGAAATATCATCCTATTTTACCTTACCTTACCTTAGTATCCAACTCAATATTAGTAGCTCACTTCTATTCGCCAAGTTTAAGACCAGTTTTTGCCTCCTGTAATCTCTTTAATATTAAAAAAAAATGCTTGTTTGCTTTCCTATAAAATTTGTTTTTGATCCCGAGTTGCCTTTCTTGGCTAATAGTTTTTTCTATTTGGTCCCCAAGATAATGACCTCACATTAATCTGGGATACCACTGTGTTGTTTATGTATTTGAATCCCTAATTAGGTAATTAGTTACTTAAAGATGGACACTTTGCTCCTTTCATTTTTGAATGAACTCTGCCTGGAATATTTAAGTCTTAATGTTGTTTATGTAAATGAATGTATGAAGATAAGAAAATAGATTAAGAATTATTAGCAACATGTTAGGAATCATAGGTGATGTTCAGGTTTGAGTCTTGGTAATGAGAAGAAAGTTCATGTCATGAATACTGAGTGAAAGAAGGAAGAAACGTAAACTCATGGTTTGCTTTTATTATTTTTAGGTTGGATGTATTGGTGAAGCTTGCATGTAGAAAGATTCAGTTTATATTTGGAAATATATGTAAATATAAAAATATATATATAATATATAAGCTCTGGACTTGACAAAGAAATTTGGGCACACTCACTGAAGAAAGAGATGGGAATGACACCTTTAGAACTTGGATACAGGTAAATAGAAAAGAGAAATGGCTCAAAACTTTTAACAATGATCAATTGCATCATTTTGGTACCATTATAGACATAGAGACTTCCAGGGGGATTTTATACATATGGTGTTTTGGGTCAAAGTTGAATATTCATGGTGGAAAAGTCCCTGAAGATACGTTTTGACAACTAAGGAGAAGCTAAAGAGACAACTCTTGGACTGAAATAGTGTCCAGTCACAAAAATCAAAATTGATAGGAGAATGGTGTTTGGTTTGACAACAGTCAAGAAAAGAGATTTTTGTAAGGAGGTGATCAAACATATTGAAAGAAATTAAAGCTTAACCTGAATGAGGTGGAAAAGAGAAACACTAATTGATTGTCACATTTGATTGAGTGACCTTGTAGAACAAAACTACAGTAGAATGATAAGGGCTGCACAATGACAGGTAGCAGGTAGTTGAGGAGAAACAAGTGATGGAGGTGGTGAACACAAAGCATCCTTCAAAGAATTTGGCAGAAAATGGAAGGAGAAATATAAGATACTAACTCAAGGAGTAATGAAGCCAAAATATTTTGATTTTATTTAAACTTCCTTTCCTTTTTTTCTTTTTTCTTTTTTTTTTATTTGGTGGGAATGGGGTAGGGAAGGGAGTCCTACTCTGTTCACAGGTTGATTGAAAATAGGTGGAGTAGAAGAGAAAGATGAAAAGGGATAATTGAGCATGAACCAAATTTAATGAATAGCTATCTTGGAAGATGCTCTTGTGTTAAACATGGCCCAGCTGGTGGTGGGTAAGTCTATTCATAAGAGCCAGGCTGCAAATAGCTTTCTCGAGGGCATAATGCTACTTTGGTGGCCTGAGTCCAGGATTCTAAGGTGATTTTTTTTTCTTAAGTTGGGATGTTCAAGCATGTAGAGATCTAATCCTACCCGTGACCTTTACATACCTTATTTTGTGGTTTTAAAGAAGATCGGTCGAGGCAGTGAATAGAAACATAGCATCACAGTTCACATGCTCGCTAGCACATAGCAAACATGATTTGTAATCTTGATTATTTTAGCTTTTCTTTTTGCCAACAGTTTATGTGGGGAACACAAAATTAGTATTCGCTCAGTGCAAACCATAGAGATTTTATCAAGGGTAATAACATAATTAAAATCTTCTGGAGAAATTGAAGGAACTACATTAATATCTGATGGTAAATTGCCTTTGTGAATACTAATTCATTGATGCTAATTTAATCTATCAACTTTTCCATGTGAAGCCTCTCTTACAAAACAAAGAATTGGCTGGTGTTATTATGTTTTATCATATTAACAGCACTCCGTTATTTATATGTCTTCTCTAGTTTACAGGAAAGTTTTAAAACATTTCATTCATTAGTAAGCAACATACATTAGCATGTATTTTTCTGATGATTTAACAAATTCATTCCAGAATTCATATTTATTTAAAAATACCCTTTTTTAAGTTATAATTTCATGTAACACTTAACTCATTCCTACATGTACAACATATTTGAGTTCTAGCATCTTCAAGCTTGTAAAATGCCTAGGACTGATTTAAGCTGTTTCCCACAAAAAGTTAAAATAATGATACCACATAATGAAACAATCTTTACCCAATACCTAACATTTTCACATCTTCAAATTAAGTTGTAAATAGAAATTATAAATTTTTTCATTACTGAGAAGTATGTTCATTTCTAACCCAGGAAAATGCATAGAAGTTTGTAAAACCATTCAGTCCTTAAGGAAAAAGTGGTTGTTTCTTGGTGCTGTCATCGTTTGTAAAGAGATTAATAGAAGTTGACAACATGTGTCATTTATGTGTCAGGCTGGCTAACAAAATCTTTTGATATGCAGAATTATTTGTCAGGTAACACCTTTCTAGTTCCCTCTTCACCTTTAAGTGGATCTATCTACTCTGGGTCATTCCCATCTGTATCTGATAGCAAGGCTTAAGCACAGTTTAGCAAGGCTTAAGCACAGTTTAGCCCCATGAATTTTGCATTCCTCTTTTATTACTCTTTCTTAAAAACACTCAACAAATCTTATTTTTCAAGCATGTGTTAAACTTTCATCTGCAGCAGCACAGCAAAAATGAGGTAGAAGATGACACAAAGGATAGATTCTAGTCTCCAACTTGAACACTTTCAATCACTTGTATAATTCTTTTAGTGTGATATCTACCTCCTATTTCAATTTAAATGTATTATATATATATATATCTCTCTAGTATCAAATATATAGTAATATATAAAATAATATCTAAACTTTAAAATTTGACTCACCAAAGACGTTACCAAGAGCTTTCAATTTTATATAGGTATCTGCCCCAAGATAGTTTAGAGCTTCAACATTTCACAGACTAAAGGAAACAAGCAAACAACAAAAAAATCCACAAAAGAACAAATTTTTTTTTTCACAAATTCCAATCTTCTCCCTTGCTTTGTTTTCATTGTCTTGAAGGTCTTTATGGTAGTGCGGTTTTGTTAGAAGACGATAAATCTGTGAACTTAGCTAAAAGTAATTTCTTGAAATATCTATTTTTTTTTTTTTGGAGTGTTGTCGCTGAATTCAATCCTATGTTTTCTGGGATTTGTAACAGTTAATGCAGTTAATGTTCATTATGAATGTCACCATGCTTATATTTTGATGAGGTGTAAAATTAATATGTCACTGGTTTTAAGAGTCTATACTGAGTGATATAAGAAGTCAGAAGGGAAAACAGATTTTTGGACTATATTTTTTTGGCATAACTGTTTATTTAGAGAACTGTGTCCCTGATATTTTAAGTGGATATGTAAATCATTAGATCTTTTGTTACTTTGACTATTAATATTATTATTAGATGAAACGGACAGTCTTATCTATTTGGGAATTGCTGCCTCTTAGTATTTTTATAACAATTGATCATGCAGTGTTTTTTTCCTTGACTGGCAAAATTAAATTGTACCCATATGAGTTTCTAAAACAGGGTGTAAGCTTTTATAGGTAAAGGGAATAAATTTTCAGTGTGTTATAATATTAAAATTCTTAGAGTAAATTAGATATTTCAGGGGGGAAAAAATCCCTGAATATCTTATGCCAGTGATTAAATATATTTGCCAACATCTCAAACTGAACTTGCAATTCTTTTTATAACTTTATCTGATTTTACATTCAATTTGATTTTGATAGATTTCAAAGTTACAATAAGTCATTTTAAAAAAAGATGTTCTCTTTTGTGCTTATAGCCTATGAAAAAACACTTTTAAGTTACATTGATTGAAAGATTCCTTTTTGTTCTGTTGAATAACTTTTCTTGAGCTGGCAATTAAAGGGTTATTTAATTGGAGAAGTTCAGAGTCAGATCAGTGTTCCCAGTGGCACATATCTTTAGCAGTAAGTGTGGAAGCCAACTCGGAAGAAACACGTTTGAAGCGGCAGAACTAATCATGCAGAAGCAATTTGCGATTTTCTCTCTCAGGCCAGATAAAACAGAGCATTATGACTTTGGTTGCACTGAGCAAGGTCAATTTACTGTGAAAAGCCAGCTATAGACTCCAACTTCAGATAGAATTTTATCCTGCATAGCTAAAACCAGGATATACTCTACTGCTCACACTACAGAACAGAATGGGCAAAATGAAGTGGACAATTCAATTAAGATGCATCCGTATTTCTCACTACTTTTTTTTTTTTTAACTGTTTCAGGTAATCAGCTTGTAACTAGATCTCAAGATTTCTCCCACCCCCGGGAATGAAGTATAAATGCTTCGTTTCATGTTCTGTACAGTAAAGTTTATTTTTTTTAGTGTTTTCAAATTTAATCCATAAGAATCTACGAATTACCTTTGAAGAATTCAATGCTGATTTTCCTTTATTGTATTTAATTATGTCTTAGCTTTAAAATGAAGATTTCTCTCAGAAATATACACAAGACTGTCTTTACAAAAATATAGCATATTAAAAGCATGAAAGAACTTTTTCAGTTTAGCATTTATGTAATGTGCTATATGAATGTGTAATTGTTATTCCTAATACAGGAACCACTACATAAGGATGATCCCACTTCTGTTGTACTAGATATAAAATCTGTATTAATTTTTGGAAATGATTGTATTTATGGGAACAATCATATAAATTGTTTGGCTAATCACAGTGAATAAACACAGTCTATTCTCTTAGCCATGAGGAAAAATACTCTCCTACCTTTTTTTTTGGCTGATGTCCAGAGAAGATTATTCTTATGAAATATGAAACAAGAGTTTACCGTAATTAGCTGTTCAAGGATCCAGCCATCTGGGATATCCACGTTTAGTGCATTTAACTTTATTAAGTGCATCTGATAGACTCGTTGGGCCCCAATTTATGTTGGTAATGGTGCCAATAATCAATTCTATTAAAAATATCACGAAATTGGGATAGAACTTGTTCCCAGAAGCTGAGCCAGAAAGTAAATGAAGGTATGATTAAATGTCATTGTTATTATAGTTCATAGTAAAAAATATACATCCATGCCTAAGGCACAATAGCTCTACAAATTGATGTACTAGTCAACAGTATTCTGGACCAAATTCTGGTACTACTGTTAAAAGTCTGCAGGTGATGGAACTCCACAGTGCCGACATTGGGTCCTGGAACATTGTAGAAGTCAGTCTTTTAATGTTTTCATTGGCTTACTGTGATGTTGAGGTCAGGCAGAACTCATTGGTCTCTTGCTTTTGCCGACCTAGTGATTGACAGTAATGCAATGTTCTTTTAGAATTTATGACTCTGGGTAAAGGACAAGTGAAATATGTGACTCAGGTCAAAAATGAGGACAAAGAATGTCAGAGATGAGGTGCTCATTTTAAATAGAAGTGTAGAGTCATTAATTTTTAATATTGTGTTTTCAAACTCAAACTTGAGATAATTGAAAACAGATATATTTTCCCCCTACAGAGACTAATGTTTTTGTTTAATGAGTCAAAAATTTATTCAAAATTTAAAGCACAGATGTATAAATTAATTTTGCTTTTTCAAACTTAGGCATTTTCATTTGTATATTCACCTATTTCCTTTTTGCTTTGTGGAACATTTGTTCTCTCAGATAATCCTCCACAATTCAGGATCTATTGTGAATTTATAACAGGGCTAGTGGATTGTAACCTTTGTGTTTCCATTGTACTATAGTACAATGCACAATAACTTAATTCTCTTCTAGATGACAAAATGTAATCCAGTCAGTGATTGCATATGCTATATTTTCACCCAAGTAAAATTGAGATTTTTTTAAAAATAGAGAATATTAAAATATAGATGGTTTTTATTTTGAATACGACTTTCGTACATGCATCTTGTCTGTAACTGTGATAGTTGTATACTGAAATAAATGATGTGATCATATCATAGTTCTCAGCCTTAGTAGAATCACCTGGCTAGATTCAAATTAAATTGTGATTGGTCTCACCCCACAAAATTGTAATTTACTTGGTCTGTGATACTTCCTGGCCACACTGTTTAGAAAGTAAAAGATGTCAACCATTTCTTGGTCTACATGACTCCAATTTACTCGTTAGTTCTTTGCAAATCTAAGGGCAAATATAAGTTTTAAAGAATATTTTCTCTATTATTTAGCCTGATCATTTATTCAGTTCATCTTACCTAAGTAGGCCCTAAATTATAATATTTTTCTCTTTGTGTTTGTATGTGTATGTATGGAGTATGTGTTTGTATATCTGTGTGTGGAGTAGACTAATTTCTCGGAAATCGGTTTTAATACAAACATTTCAGTGTTGTATATATGAAAGAACTTTATAAGTGCTATTTGAAATGCACCTATACAGATTAATTCTTTAAATTATTTGCAGTTTAACAATCACTACAATGGCAATTTTATGTTGAATAAAATTACATATAAAAAGATATAATAGATGTGAAAGTGCTTTTAGAAGTTAAAAATACTAAGCAAATATGAAGTATTGGTATTAAGGTACTATTGTATATCAACAAATTTCCTTAATTGAGTAGTCTTTATGTTCATATTCAATCATAATCCAAGCATTCTCATCCTGAAGAATGTTTTAAGTACCTTCTTATGTAGTCTGTTTGACATTTTACATTTTATCTAACCTTAGTCAAGGCTTCAGAGTTCAGGTTTTGTGTGTGTGTATGTGTGTGTATGTGTATGTATGTGAACGTGTGTTTGTGTGTGTGTGCGTTTATCTTCAAAAAGTAATCTCTAGTGTAGTACATAGTTTGCATTTGGATAATCTAATCATGACAGGTTAATACTCTTGATTTAGTGCCCAAATAAGATACCTCTTCAGGGTTAGTAATTATCCAACCAGTTATGAAATTGTTTCACTTTCTAACCTGCCATGGCCAAGATAGTTGACTTACATAACACCGTTAAATTACACTTAAAATTGCACACACCCCTTCAGAAGGAAATGTATACCTGAGAGAAGACAGCAGTCTGTGACAAAGCCAACTTTCTGCCTCTCATTGGCAAACAAACGAACCAACCAACGAACATTGGTCTTGTTTACATTTTGAGGAACAGCTTTATTTGTCATTTCTTATAATTTAATTGACAACATAACGTTTATCAACAGTACAATGCAGCAAATAAACAAAATAGAGTCAAGTCATCATCACCACCACTCTTGCTCTCATCACAGAAAATAATCTTGTCTCTCTGGAAAACATCAAATCTGTAGGGATAAGCCACATGCAGTGCAGTGTCCTTGAAAATACCGGGCATGCAATCATTTAAAACAATTGAACCACAAGATATCCTTATTAAATACGTCATGGCAAGTTTTTAGCATTAGGTGTAAAATTGATAATCCTAAATGATCAAAAAAAGCAAGAGAATAGCTATTTTGAGTGACATGATACTTGCCTCAACCCCCCAATATTTGAAACAAATTTCTAGTAAAAATTGAGCTAATGAAAAGTAAGTTCTGCATAGAAAGGTAGAAAAGAAAAAATGACAAAGGCAAGTAAAATTATACGACTATAGAAAATGAGCAGAGACGGTGGATCACAACTCATTTGTTGAAACTTTGTAGGAAAATTTCTCCCCTTGAATTGAGATATTCAGCTAAGTGTGTGTGAGAGAGAAAGAAAGAAACAGAGAGAGAGAGGGAAGGAAAAGAAAGGGAGACAGAAAATGGCAAGTGCTGGGGTGGCAGGCGAGGAGGTGGGTATGAAGTAGCAAGTGACTTTTTTTTTTTTAAAGTTAACACTAGAACCAGAAGAAAAGGTAAGATGAAAATAAAATGACTGACGGGTTATACCCACAGAAACCTAGAGTAGAAAAAATGTTTGTCCCAGATATTAGAACAAATAGGACACCAGCCCATTGAACCTAGAATGTTGTCCCTCATTTCTGAATTTCAATTTTGAACAAATATAAATAGAAGTTGCTTATTGAGGAATACTGATTGTAAGTATTTAGTAGTCTTTTAAATTGAGATTATCCAGAATTATGGGTAAAAAGAAATAAATCAGGAAATGAACAGGCAGCCAAACAGGTAGCCCTTCTTTAGTTTATCCTCAGGGATCTCTTTTTGGTTCTATCCACATTTAACCCTAGAGTCATCCCCCTTCATGGGAGTTTGTAAATCCTGAAAGTCCCATCACCAGATGGAAGTCCTGTCTGCTTCAAGAAGATTGAAGATTGGGGTAGCTAGTATATTTCAATTCATTATTAAACAGCGGTAAATACTGTATTGTTTTCTTCTTTGTACCCTCTTCAACTGCTATTGTACTGTTGTTATTCAGGAAAGCCAGAATTTCACTTCTGAGAAGTGTTTATGTTTACCTCTTTACCTCAAAATTATTTGAAAGCTTTTTTTATTTCTCTCTTTTTCTTCCCCATAAAGGATACTGCAGGCACCAGCGCATTAGCTAGTGAGGGAACAACAACTCAGTAATGTCAGGAGTCTTGGGTTTCTACGAGAGGTAGGTATGGTACTGACTTTGATGGTTTAAAAACTGCTGAGTGTTTCTGATTTGCATACTCTAAAGTGACACAGGCTTAAGTGTTCAGGATGGTGTACCTTGGTGTTTATATTTTAAAAGCATTAATTTTGAGACTGCGAAGGAATGGGAAAGTTAGAAAACAGCATAGCCATGTGGGAAGGTAGGCAATGGAGTATCATAATTTCTGGATCCTGGCTTCGACTTCATAATATTACACAAACCAGTGGATCTTTCCATGTCCAGTGTTCCTTTCTCCAAAGGAGATTTTGTTCTCTTACCCATCACAAAGAAATGCTATGAATATATGTGATCTTAAGGACTGTTTGAAGACGTTTTGCTTAAGAGGATCAAATTTTAGGCAGCTGTGCATCCTCCAGGAAGTACTCCTTGACCTATCAAGCAGCTTCTCCTTCTGACCCTTCTGTCTTGCCTTCCTTCTTCTCCTGGAATCCTCTTGTTGCAAAAAGCCAACCAGCACTGCTGTGTGTGGTTGTACAGGACGGGTGGAACACAGGAGACACCATTCACACTGTTTATTTATTTAGACAAATGTATTTGTATATTTGTTTAGACAAACTTCAGGCAGATGGCAGTAAACTGTTTTTTTTTTAAATATCCATGTGTCACAACAATATTTTGGCAGATGGATGTAAGTATTTGTTTATTTTTTTGCGGTACGCGGGCCTCTCACTGTTGTGGCCTCTCCCGTTGCAGAGCACAGGCTCCAGACGCGCAGGCTCAGTGGCCATGACTCACGGGCCCAGCCGCTCAGCGGCACGTGGGATCTTCCCGGACCGGGGCACGAACCCGTGTCCCCTGCATCGGCAGGCGGACTCTCAACAACTGCGCCACCAGGGAAGCTGGATGTAAAGTATTTTGATAAAGGGGTACCTTTTTTCTAATTAACACAAAAGCATTGGTTGGATCAGCAGTGGCCCATCCAAACCGTATTCTCATTGGATATAAGGTTTGCTTTCCTCAGTCGACAGTGGCTTCATGAGGGCAGAACCTATTTCTTATATAATCGTGTCTCTCCTCTCTCTCTGAAGCAATATGAGGTACACAAGAACTTAATAAACCATTGTAGAGGGAACTTCTGAACTTAGATGGGAGAAGAGTTGGTGAAGTAGAAGTGATGACTAATCTTAAGGTTCTAAGTCTTATGAAATTTAAGATGATATTATTATTAATACTACTAGTTCCAAGGTCTCTGATAGCTCTTAGGCTCTTATAATTTAAATGCTATTAACTGTATTTTGTGGAACTATGTGGAAAGAACCTGGGAGGGTAATTTTTAAAAAAATATCCCTAACTCTTCTACTTCCACAAATATTTAAAAGGAATTCTAAAACTTTATTTAGCGAGTTTGTTCATACTTGGAGTTGATAGTATACGGGAAGGCTGTTAACAGAGTTGCCTTCTGAGAATTAGAAAATAAATTTACTCTTAGAGAGTTAAACCATAAATCAGGATATTATGGATCAAAGCAGATATTTTCAAAAGCACCTGGAAAAGAGCCCAGCAGGACCTGACTTTAACCTGACGAAAGACATCAATATATCTAAGGAAGGAATGTGGCCATCAGGAGGGGGCTTGGTCACCTGTGTAAGGTTAGGAAAAGGAGGATCCCAGAGGCAAACTTTTGCCTTCCTTGGAAGAGTCCATACCTCGTCTCTTCTGGATTACTGCAGTATTTCATGAACTTGTCTTCTAGGCTCCTGTGTTCAGTCCCCTAAAATCCAGAATGATTCTTTTAAAAGAAAAATAAAATTGTCATGCCCATGCTAAAACTCTATTGGCTTTCCATTGCATTTAGAACTCCATACTCTGACCTACAAAGTCCCATGTCCTATTTTCCTGGCCATCTCTCCAGCTGCATCTCTTAGCGCCCTCGTACTGCCCTCCAGACACTCTGGCCTTCTTGTGTTCTTTGAACAAACCACCTATTTTGACTAGAGGCTTTTGTACTGGTGTCCTCTCTGCCTGGAAATCTCCTACAGGAGATCTCTTTATTAAGCTGTGAGTTTCGAAGTCATTCCTCAAAAATGGCTTTGACACCATCTAAATCAAACCTGAGTTACTCTCTATGACAATAATGTATTATAAATATTGCTATCATTTTCAGGCCCTCATCACCATCTAATTTTTTGTTTGTCCATTTGTTTGAGGTGGACACTGCCAAGTCAGTCACCAAAACTTGTTTACTTTTCTTTACACAGCTAGAGGAGGGAACACAGCAAGGAGTTTGCCACCTAGTTGTGAAGACAGACAGATAATCAGGCCTGACTGCAACCAGACCTATGGGTGAAGGCTAGGGCTGGGTATCTAAGGAATGTCTGAGAATCATGCAGAGGCCACAGAAGGTATGGCCTCATGGGGTGCTGGGAGTTTGAATTTCAAGGCAGAGTTAAGTAAGCTGTTCTGAGATGGAGCAGTGTCACAGCTGGTCCTGGACTAGGCACTCGCTAGTCCCTGGGAAATTCATAGGACTTAGAAGAGGAGATGCATTGCACTTGGCAGGGGACCTGAAGAGAAGACACAGGATCCAACCTCCAAGAAGTTTTCCTCTGAGGCTCTCAAACACTTCCTGAGAAGACAAGAGTAAATCCCATGAGGTAGGCTGACTTTGGTGGGAAAGTGAACAGTAAGCTGAGAACCTGACTTCATGTTCTCACTCTGATTTTGGCCATGCATGCAATGGGGCAAATTATGTCCCCTTTAATCTGGGTCGCCAGATCCTTAGGAAGGGTTTCAAATATATTTGAACCCAATCTTTAATTCCATTCCCCTGGAACAAGTCTTCCAATGGCCTATGAGGCTTTTCTCTATCACTTGCGACACTGGTTGTTGAAGAGCAAAGCACAACATAAAAATCTGTGTGGTATGTCTGCATATTTCTTTATCCTCGCGGTCTCCATAATACTGGCGTCAACAACATCCTAGACATTTTTCAAATTTAGTTCAAAATCTGTCTTGTTTTGTTTTTAATTTTGACTACTGTGAATTCCATCTTAACTGAGATTAAAGATAGCAATAGGAAAAAGTTAAAATTACAAGTCAGTCGACTTAAAAATCAGGAACCTACACAGAAGAAAGTTTGTAATTGCTGGCGGATAATCCCTATGGCATGTATAACCAGAGCACACTAGAAGGCTGCAGGGGAATTGTCAGAAAGAGAATCAAGGACTTCAGCTTCAGGCTAAGAAGTCAGAATAAGCTTGTGACTTAACGTTGCCACCCATGACTCAAAGAACATCTATTCTTTCAAATGACAGGTTTTCTAGTTTAAACCGTACCAAAGAAAAGGAACATGCCTTTCACTGATGCATCATTGTTACTGTGGTTTAACTTCTTAACCCCTCTTCCTGTTGAAGATTTTTTCACATCTGAAGAGCATCTACAGCTTCAGTCCTTAAATATACTTCCACCTCCTAGAACTGGAAAAATAAAATTTAGAAAAGAGGTCTGATTTGAGTATAGATTGAAATTACTTTATACAAATCCATATTTTGGATGATTCTGCAAAGGAAAAGCTCTTTCTGATATTCTATGTAATTAGTAAAGGTAATTGTTTCTTGGTGAGCTTTTTGGGGTTTATTAAAATCCAACACATTTTTAAAAATGACTATTGTAATTATAGTTAAGGACCCATAAACTTGTTTATTTGGATAATTTCATATTATATGCCAGAAAAATGTAAAATTGCTCAGAAAATGTAAAATTTTGTTAGTATTTATAGTTTAATTTCATTTATTTGTATTTGAATCAATAAGGTGTTACTGTTGCCTTCAAGAAGACTTTTAGGGCTTCCCTGGTGGTTCAGTGGTTAAGAATCCGCCTGCCAATGCAGGGGACATGGGTTCAATCTCTGGTCCAGGAAGATCCCACATGCTGCAGAGCAATTAAGCCCGTGTGCCACAACTACTGAGCCTGCACTCTACAGCCCGCGAGCCACGAGCCACAACTCCTGAAGCCCACACGCCTAGAGCCCGTGCTCCGCAATAAGAGAAGCCACCGCAATGAGAAGCCTATGCACCGCAACAAAGAGTAGCCCCCGCTCGCCACAACTAGAGAAAAGCCTGTGCGCAGCAACAAAGACCCAACTCAGCCAAAAATAAGCAACTAAATTTATTTTTTTAAAAAAGAAGACTTTTAAGGGAAAATCTATCTGATTTTATATATTTTCGCACAGATAAGAAAGCACCCCAAATCCTGACCTTATTTATTTATTTAATATATCCTTATACCTTTATCTTATATACCCTTTGCTCAAACTCTCTTAATGTTAACATCTTATACACCATGGAACAGTTATATAAAAAGAAATTATCATTGGTAAAATTCAATAAACTAAACTACAGATCTTATTTGGATTTCCCCGGTTTATCCACATGTCATTATACATTTGTGGAAACCCATACAATGTTCAACATCAAGAATGAATCATAATGTAAACTATGGACTTTGGGTAATTATGATGTATCCATGTAGGTTCATCAATTGCAAGAAATACCACTCTGGTGCGGGATGTCAGCAATGGGGGATGCTATATGTGTGTAGGGTCAGGGAATATATGGGTAATCTCAGCATCCCCTCAGAGTCCCCTCAATCCTGCCAGGAGCCTTAAACTGCTCTGAAAAGCTAAAGTCTTACTAAAATACAGTTGACTATGTTCATATGTGTCAATTTCCAAGTTCCCTGTAATATCTCATTTGACATATGCATCTATCTTGATTATAGTTTTATAGTACATCCTGAAATCGTATACTGTGAATTCTTCAATTTAGTTCATCATTTAGAATTGTTTTGGCTCTTTTAGCTCCTTTGCACTTTCATATAAAATTTAGAATCTGCTATTCTAAATCTGCAAAAATACCTGCTGGGATTTTGTTTGTGAGTACACTGGCTCTGCAGATCAAGTTAGGGAAAATTGATATATTAGTAACATTGTTTCTTCCAATCTATAAGAAAAGTCTATTTCTCCTTATTTAGGTCTTCTAAATAAGACCATCAGTTTTCATTGTAAAGATACTTCACAAATTTTGTTAATTTATTTTTGGAGGGCTATTGTAATTTTTTTTAATTTGAAACTTCAAATGTTCATTGCTGTCATTATAGGAAGAAAATTGATTTTTGTATACTTGACCTTTTATACTGCTACCTTATTAAAGACACATTAATTCTAGGAGATTTTTAGTGATTTTCTACATAAGCAGTTATGTCATCTGTAACTTGAGATAGTTTTATTGCTTCCTTTCTAATCAATACAACTTTTTTCCTTCCTCTTATTGCCTTATAGAACTTGTTAGATATTCAAGTATGATGTTGAATAGGTGTGTTAAGAGAGTTCAACCTTGCTTTGTTCCTGACCTTAGGAGGAAAGCATTCAGTCTCCTACCATTAAGTATGATGCTCATTATAGGGTTTATTATTATTATTAATTAATTTATTTATTTTTGGCTGCGTTGGGTCTTCATTGCTGCATGCGGGTGTTCTCTAGTTGCGGCGAGCGGGGGCTACTCTTCTTTGTGGTGCGTGGGCTTCTCACTGCAGTGGAGAATCCTCTTGTTGTGGAGCATGGGCTCTAGGCTCGCGGGCTTCAGTAGTTGTGGCCCGCAGGCTCTAGGGCGCAGGCTCAGTAGTTGTGGCGCACGGGCTTATTTGCTCCGCGGCATGTGGGATCTTCCTGGACCAGGGCTCAAACCCATGTCCCTTGAATTGGCAGGCGGATTCTTAAGCACTGCGCCACCAGGGAAGCCCCCATTATAGGTTTTATTGTAGATGCCCTTTAATAGTTTAAGGAAGTTCCTTTCATTATAGATTTGCTGAGATATTTATCATGTATAGATGTTAAACTTCTCAAACACATTTTCTGCACCTGTTGAGGAGATCATATTTTTTTTTCCTTTAGTCTGTTTATGATGAATTACATTCTTTTTTTTTTTTTTTTTTGCGGTGCGCGGGCCTCTCACGGTTGTGGCCTCTCCCGTTGCAGAGCACAGGCTCCGGACGCACAGGCTCAGCGGCCATGGCTCACGGGCCTAGCCGCTCTGTGGCATGTGGGATCCTCCCGGACCGGGACACGAACCCGTGTCCCCTGCATCGGCAGGCGGACTCTCAACCACTGCGCCACCAAGGAAGCCCCACGTTCATTGATTTTTATTTTATATTGCGCGACCTTACACACCTGAGAAACCCCTCAGTAGGTTATGTCATATTTTTCTTTTAACACGTTGCTGAATTTGATTGCATAATATCTTGTTGCAGATTTTTGTGTGTATGTTCGTGGGGTATATTGTTCTGAGGTTGGCTTTTCTTATAATGGCTTTGTGTGATTTTGTTGTAAAAATAATGCTGTCCTCATAAAATTAGTTGGGAAGTGTTCCCTGCTTTTCTATTTTCTGGAAGAGACTGTATAGAATTGGAATTACTTATTCTTATGTGTCTATTTGTTTGTTACCTTAAATATCTATTTTCCTATTTCTCTTTTCACACCTACCAGTTATTGCCTCATGTATTTTGAAGTTTTGTTTTAGGTGAATATACATTTAGGAGTTTTATGTTATATCAGTATATAATGTCTCTTTTTATCTCAAATAATATTCCTTGTTCTGAAATCTGTATTGTCTGATATTAATATAGCTAATGCAGCTTTCATTTGCTTAGCGTTTGCATGGAATACCTTTTGCCATTCTTAATTTACTATAGCGTTATAATAAGTCAGGTTTCTTGAATACAGCATATGGTGGGGTATTGATTTTTCTTATACAGTCTGACAATTTTTATCTTTTAACTGATGTGTTTGAACCATTCACCTTTAAAGTTATTATGATATGAATGGATCAAACTATCATGTTGCTTGCTGTATTTTAGTTGTTCCATTTTAGTTTTCTGTCTTTTTCATTAATTGAGCATATTTCATAATTTCATTTTATCTCCTCTGTTGACATGTTTATAGCTCTTTTCCTTAAAAAGTATTGATTTATGAGGTTATAATATACATTTTTATTTAATCTGAGTCTAAATTTAACAAAATTTTGCTGCATCAAGTGTAATGTGTGGACCTTACAGCATTATATTCCTAATTCTTCCCTCCCAATCTTTGTGATATTTTTGTCATAACTTTCCAGTTACATGTGCTATAAACGTATAATACAATGTTCCTATTGTTGCTTTAGGTAGTTATGTTTTAGAGCAATTAAACAGAAGAAAATAAATGAATATTATAATACTGTCATTTATTCCACTTCTGATATTTCTTTGTGTAGATCCTGAAGAACTTTAATGTTTCTTGTAAAGCAGATCTGAAAGCAAGGAAGTGTTTCTATTTTTTATAATTTGTAAATCACAGTTTGTGTTTTCCTACCTTGGAACTGGCTCCACCAGATGTTTCTATTCCTGGGCTGCTTCTCCAATAAGCTGTGATTCTCCCTACCCACCTGTCTGTCTCACCAGTTTTGGGGACAGCAGTTTGCCTTGTGGCTTCAATTCTCTGATGAATCTAAGAAAAGTTTTGAATTTGTTCAACTTTTTCTCTTGTAAGGACAGCAGTGATGACTTAAAGCTCTTTATGTGCAGAATTGGAAACCAGAAGTCAAATTAAGTAATTTTGCTTAAGATGTGGAGTTAGCTGGTGGCTCTGACTTGATCTCCTTTATATTCAAGAAGAAACATTTTCTCTACTTTTGCTAAACACAGTCTTTCTTTATTATGAACTTGATGTAATGCTGTATCATACTTTCAATAAATTTTACTGCACCCTTTATTGTACTTTATGACTTTGCTGAATTCAATTTTCCAACTAGCAGACCTCATATGTATACAAAGTGTATATACAATTGTATCAAAAATCAATTTTGCGCTTCAAATTTCTTGGCACAAATTTTGTTTCAGTGGCAAATCAGTAATATGCCATGTAATTGGGTAGAGATTCAGAATCAGAAGTGTAGTGATTTGGACTCCATACTTTTAAAGGTTCAGGAGCAAAAAAGAATTGTGTTTTAATTTACCTGTTTATCCCTGGGTTGATTTCTTAACTTCTCTCAGCTTCAATTTCTTACCTCAAAAATGGGAATAATAATATCTAACTTGGAGTCATTTTTAAGATTAAATGAGATGATATGTACAGGGCTAACTATGATGTTAAGCAAATAAATGGCTCTCAAGGAATTATTATTGTTCTGCATTGGTCCAGAGGAATTTTGGGACCCGTGGGAGATGGATCCCAGAGCAGGGTATGGAAAATTATCTCATGTTTGCCATTCTTTAGTGGCATGGGCTGCTGTAAGGGCTATCAGCTTTCTATTCCTGGAAATATTCAAGCTAAGGAAAGGTATTTTTCCTTTAGTGATGTAGGAAAGGAGATTTTGGATTAATGAGAGTTAACCAGATGAACTATAAGAGCCCATACAGCCTCAAGTGATTTAATTAGAAAAAAAGCCATCATTAGTATTCTGTTTATATTTGAGTTGCCAAATTTAATTACTGGTTTCAAGAATCATTTTCTTACTTTATTAAAGTCATTAGTTAATGCCTACCATGCTATCAGGGAATATTAATTGATTTGAATTTTGCGAGTAGTATCCCTAGACTCATAGGATTATTGGCTGGCCTATGAATTTCTTTAAAATATAAAATTCTTCTGAGTCAGGTGTGTCAGGAATATAATTTTGCATGTAAGGTGTTTTTTTTTTCTTTTAATATAAGTTATTTGAAGCTTTTAAGAACCACAAGTATAGTAATTCGTAATTGATATTGCTAAAGTTAATTGGTTGGGATTGTGTGGCAGCAGCTCTCTGGATAGAACTTGTGCTTCCAATTAGCCATAGTCCCTACCACTCCCTAATGTCCCACACAGAGTCTTCTTTGTTCAATTTCATTATTTGCTTGTTCTCTCTAGGCATTTTAGTTTGCATATTCTGCTCTTATTTATTTGTCTCATCAATTTCTTCCAGCTACTCAAATTGACTCCTCAGTTTTTCAGGAGAGGGACAATCAAAAAGTTGTTGACTTTCTAGTTGTGGGTTTCTATGTAATTTTTAAAAGGCTGATAACATAAAAAGATTAGTGGGCCTAAGTGCTCCAAGAGAGACAGGTGGCAGTTGTGAAGTAGGAAGGATCTAGAAGGAAAATATAAGTAGTATATCATGAGTTAACAAAAACTTACAGAAAGTTCAAAAAGGAAATAAATAGCCTGAAAAGCCAAATCTATCATTAGTTATATATACCAAGGTGGCAGAATTTGGCATCAAAATGATTTGGTAGAGGAGAAATATACTTATGATTGCTGTCAGTTAAATTCATGAAGGTGAATGTGAATAAAGGTTAAAATTGTAGATTAAACACAGAAACATCTGACTTTTGGGATTAGATTGCAAATTAAGCAAACTAATTGCACATTGAAAAAAATGTTTTTTAAAAAGCATATTTAGATGCATGCCTTAAAAACAAAACAATACAGATATGGAGGAAAGTTTTGTTTTAAAAAAAATATGATAAAATTATCTACCTTGCCATGTTTTTGTTTTTTTGCGGTACGCGGGCCTCTCACTGTTGTGGCCTCTCCCGTTGCAGAGCACAGGCTCCAGACGCGCAGGCTCAGCTGCCATGGCTCACGGGCCCAGTCGCTCCGCGGCATGCGGGATCTTCCCGGACCGGGGCACGAGCCCGTGTCCCCTGCATCGGCAGGCGGACTCTCAACCACTGCGCCACCAGGGAAGCCCCCATGTTTTAAATTTGTTAACATTCCATAATGTCATCTACTATGTCTTGTTCATTCACTTGACATCTGGGCTAATTAAGAGTCAACTCAATTATTAATTCTATATTCTTGGCTCAAAACATGATACTCACTATAATTCTGAATATTTATTTACTTATTGGTATACATATATCTTTCAAGAAAAAATGGATTTCTCAGTAACAGATAAAAATACATTAAATATAGATATATATATTTAAAATACTGATGAAAATCTGGAATACTATTTTAACTCCAATGTAATTCTTAAATTCTCTAAAAAAGGGTTGACTCCTATGTTTCTTGGAAGTAAATTTTACACAAAACATACACAGGATATGAAACGATGCAAATATGTTTGTGCTGCAATAAGAACTATACTTTTTATTACTACATGTTATGCTATCAATAGTCACATTAAATCCTATTTAAGAGGCTAGTTCTAGTGTATGTACCTATTTTAAGTGTAACTTCTTAAAATTTTATAGGCAAAGTCCTTCAATGAGCAATGAAAAGATGATTAAAAAAAGACGGTTGAATAGAAAAACAGCCAGCAACAGTAATTCATTTTGGATACAGTTTTACTTTTTATGAATAAGTCTGCAAAATATCACCATAAAGAGTGAACTTTTTCTTTAAATGAATACAGCTTCTTAATACTGAAAGCCAGTTCAAATAGTGAACATTTAAAAATTCTTATGACATGGGATTATACCTTTGTGGTTCTCGTAGCACATGGTGCATTGGTTTTGATTTTACAACTCAAAGAAGGGGAGAGTACAAGGTAAATAATTTGGTTTCTTTGAAAAGAACCTATGTCATTTCATTTTTCTATGCAATTTAGGAAATGATGAGAGTAATGCCATACAAGAGTGGTATCTGTCTTTATAAGCATTTCAAATTTCATGTGTATTGAAATATCATTGTCATTAAATGCTCACATTATATGAGGTACTATACAGAACCACTAAAAACATGATACTTGACAACAAAGAACTTTGTGATTAATGCAGCAATAGTATAAGGAATATTTACTAGGCCATATAAAACATTATACCAGCTTATTCTGCCCCATGGAACTAAAGTGAAAAGAATTAGCATTTGTAATGGCTATCCAGTATAGTGAATATAAGTAAAGTAAGCAAGTAAGTCGTGTTTCCCCTAGCTCGAGAAAACCGAGCAAACAAATTAAATACATCAGAATTTTGCCTTCTTTCTTACAACCTCAGGCCAAGGAGACAAAGAGTTGGTGGAGAGTCTGCACTATCAATTAGCCAATCAAACAAACATGCAATCTAAAACAAACAAACAAACAAAAACCTTTAAGATACATCC
This sequence comes from Stenella coeruleoalba, assembly GCF_951394435.1. Taxonomy (NCBI): domain Eukaryota; kingdom Metazoa; phylum Chordata; class Mammalia; order Artiodactyla; family Delphinidae; genus Stenella; species Stenella coeruleoalba. Next base: position 39,061,772 of record NC_137148.1, read on the forward strand.
TGCAGTGCCTTCTGTAAAGAAATTCCAGAGCCATTACTGTCACCAGGAAAGAGTAATAGAAATAGAATGACCTGCCCAGGGAAAATGAGTTCCAAAGTATAGCTATTTGGGTAAATAAGTAAGATTTCACCAAATGAGAATCATAGTAATAAGTTTGTTGAAACCAAACTTAAATAGTTGTAACTGTAAAAGTTATATAGCTGGAATCACTACTAAATTCTTATTAAACTTTTGATTTACACTATAATGACAGAAGAGAAAATATATTGATGTTCATTAAAAAATAAATTTAATTATATTAGTGAAGTTGGTAAAGGAGAGATTCTTTGATGAGAAAGATGAAATCCTGATTGCATTTTTGAACGTATTTAAATTTGATAAATAACAGTTCAAAATTGCATATTCTTAATTTGTAATAGGCAGTGCTTTCTTGTGGAATTCCTGTTTCCAAAATGTACTTGAATTAAGGCCAAGCATAATAAGCTTCAATAAATAGCTTAAGTAAAGATGGTCAGAGAATTCACTTAAAATAATGGCACTGTGGGTTTTAATTTACCTCTTATTTATGGCTTTACAAAAAAAAGTATTATTTATAAATTATAGTAAGGAAATGGAAAAATACAAAAAATGGAAATAATTTGAGATTGCTTGCAATTTCAACATCTAGAAAGAAGCTCTGTTAATATTTTAGTGTGTTCTTTCCCATTATTTTAAAGAATATATTTATATAAACATAAAAGTTGTATGTTACTGTTTTCCCCCTCTCTTAAAAACTCTTATTTTTCATCTTCTTCATTAATTTTATTATGATGATGTATACATTGTAAAAACTTGTAAATATTGTTGGAAGGACATTCAAATACATTTTTGTCTTTTAATTCCTTTCATTGCTTTATATTTAGAAATTCTTCCCTTAGTGTAAAACACAATAAATATTTTTAAATTGTAGCTGTGAATTGGCCAGAAAAATGTTTAGAGAAAGGAAGATTAAGAAAGAGAATGTATATTATATCAGAAATTAAAATAATAAACATACTACTGATTTACATTTTCTAGTTATAATGCTATATTTCACTACATTATATATATTAAATATTTAATACATTTGGAATTTATTTTCATATATTATGTTGTGTGGGGGAATCTCTTTAATCTATTCATGCAACAACTCTTTAATGCCAGGCATTACTTTAAGTGCTAAGGATGCAGCTGTGACTAAAATAGACAAAAATCTTACCTTGGTAGAATTTATTTTCTAGTAACATCTAATTTTTTTTTTTTTTTTGGCGGTATGTGGGCCTCTCACTGTTGTAGCCTCTCTCGTTGCGGAGCACAGGCTCCGGATGCGCAGGCTCAGCGGCCATGGCTCACGGGCCCAGCCGCTCCGCGGCGCGCAGGATCTTCCCGGACCGGGGCACGAACCCGCGTCCCCTGCATCGGCAGGCGGACTCAACCACTGCGCCACCAGGGAAGCCCCCTAATTTTTTAATGAAAGGCTTAACTAAATTTTCCAGCATCATTTCTTTACTGTCTTTCTTTCTCCATTCATTTCTAAGGTTATTTCTAAATTGTTCTAAGAAGTAAGAACTACTTCTCGGTAACATTTTTCTTCCACTCTCTGACTACTGATATTTATATAAATACAGTTGATTATAGTATATTTAGAGTACATTTTAATTTCTGATATGGCATATATTCCCTTCCTCAATCTTGCTTCTTACAAAACTTTTCTGGCCTATTCAGAGCCATTTTCCTCATCAAGTATAATTTAAAATTACTAAGTTCTACATATACTAAAATGCTAAAATTAAAAATTACTTTGAAAGTATTGATGTCTATATATTATTAATTCTTCTCAGCCAGAAACTTGGCAAGTCTCCCTTTTATTGAAGTCTTCATTTACATTTCTTAGTAAATTTTTAACAATTTTCTTCTTTTAGGTTTTGTATATTTCTTATTGAAGTTTTGCCTTTTATTTTATATGCTTATTGCTATGAATAGAATATTTTTATAAATTTAACTATTTATTATTACTATAGAGAAAAAGCTTTTTCTTTGTATTTATGTTGTATCTTGTCAATTTGCTAATCCACCTTACTAGTTCTAACAGGTTTTCAGTTCAATTTGTAGCATTTTTCTAGACAGTTTTGTATTAGCAAATAATTGTAATATTTGTTTCTTCTTTCCAGTAGCTATATTTCTTCTTTATGTTTTATATATGATATTGACTAAAATATCTACATTTGTAATATCTAGCCTTGTTCCTAAATTAATTTTTTAAAGCCTTTAATGTTTTGCCATTTAACATGAAGTCAGCTATAAGCTTAGGCTAAGTATTCTTGATCATGGCAAAGAAATAGCTATTTTTCCAATGGTTACTAAGAGTTCCTTTGTTTTGTTCCTGGGAAGAATTTATGGTAAATTAAATGTTTTCTTTTAATCTCCATTTATTTTGCTCCTTTAACTAATTGATATGTTATATGAATAAATTTTCTGCCATTCTTGTTAAAAGTTCTATTTAGTTATTCTGAATGATTTAAAAAATTAACTCCTATATTTACTTTAGGAATTTCTGTATATATAGCTAATAAGTTAAAAGTGTCTGTCGTGTTCTTTATTTGTTCATCTGTGTCACATTTTGGATTTATAACTACCATTAAATTAATTTGAAGGCTTTTAAATGTGTGTGCTCTAGAATTATTTTTATTATAGCATAAATTATGTCCAATTACTGAAATTTGGAAAGAATTCCTCTGTGAAGCTATCTTGTCAAAAGTCTTGTGGAGGGTGATTCTTCGACAACTTTTCAACTTCTTTTCTAGCTTTGTTTTACTTTAGCTGATGCTTGTGGGTGAAATCATTGAGAACATCTTCAGAAAGTAAGCGAAAGAACTGAAGAGCACAAGAAGCCATTTTCTGGAATATTTCAGTAATTATATCTCGAATGCTGGCCAGTGGGTTAGGTAAGCTCTTTCAGAACTTTTTTATTAGATCTTATACTGGTAAGCAGGGAAGAACACAGACAATTAACTCTCATGACCAAGAACTAGAACAAGGTTGGGTAGATTTTAATAAAGATGATAGACAATGAAAATATGAAGCCATACTTTTCTTATCAACAGTCTAGTTAAGTATTTGCAGAGCTAAGTTGTGGAGCTGCTAAAATAGAATTAGGTCATTGAGTAAGTGAGGAAAATGCGAAGAACCACCAAAGAAAGCACGTGGGTGTTGTCCAAGAACAACTTTCCAATTATGGTTGTTTTATATTTATCATTTAACTCATGTTTGTTATGTGCTTTCTCTTCCTTCTTTCCTTCATCATCAACCTCATCATTCTCATCATGTTATCTCGACAATTTACTACAGCATCACAAATCATGTATGTTAATTAATGTGTCATACATTTAAATGACTACTTAATATGCATACTTTTCTGTAACAAGACATTATGAAGAATAGCAAGGAAAATAATAATCACAATAACTTATAAAGTATATTATAGTTTATAAAATTCATCCATTAATGAATTACAGTTTGGAATTGGGTTAAGCAATAAATCCTAAGAACATGTCACTGAGCTGGTGAGGCCAAGGAAGGCATCACAGAAGGAATAAGATATGAATGGGTCTCTGAGTTAGAGCATCCCACTTCGAAGGAAATATTTTGCTTTGACTCTAGTGTATCATTGAACGATGTGAGGTAGGAGAGTGTCATGATCAAATTAATGTTTAGGACTATTCAACTGGAAGTCATGTGTAAAATGAAGTATAAAGGGAGGAGATCAGGGAAAGACAACCTAGTTGAAAAGCTACTTTAGTAATCTAGGTAAATAATTGTGTCTAAAATACAAAAGCCTTGTGGTAGAGTAGAAAAATCACTGTTCTGTTGAGTTAGAACATCTAAAAAGCTCTGTCATGTCTACTCTTTATTTATGAAATGTAGAGTTTGGATTATCTAGAAAGTGCTTTCCATATCTAGAACACGGTGATAATATGATTCAACTTTCAGTCTTCCCCCACATCTTCAACTGGAAAGCAATGGAGGAAAGGAGTTATTTTTAGCCTTTTTGCCCCCTTGGGGTTTGGGCTAGACTTTTAGTCTTAGTCTCTATGAACAAGATGTCAAAGCCTTGAGTTATTACCTTTGGCTCAGTCAAAATCTTAGGCAGTAGCAGTCATATGGTTGAGTGGCCAGAAGTTTATGATCTACCTGGTCATGGGGTTTAACATCATAAAGAGAAAGTCTCAAACACTTCTGAGTATTGCTAAAAATATTATATTTATATAAGGATTTTTACTTTTGGATTCCAAAAGAAGTTTTTATTCTTATCTCAGACATCAACAAGAATGTAGGCGATAAGAATTTGAATTTCAGGAACTAAAACTAGACAGGAACTAAATATTATTTAAAAAACAATTTTTGATTTATTGCTCCTCTCTCCACTGGGAACTCCACCCCTCACCCCTACCTTAGGTGGCCATAGCAATTAAGAAACAAATAAAAGCCATACTGAATGATAGCATTATTTTCCTGGAAATAGATGCAAATAAGATATATTATAAAAGGAATGACTGTAGAGAAGAAAGATGTTACATTAAACTAATTTTTATTCCCTTTCTTAGACTCCCTTGTCCCTTTCCTTCACATCACAGTTATTATATTTTCCACTCAAACCACAATAAATATTTCCATAATGAAAACATAAATCAATTTTTGAAGACCTTTTAACAATTAAAATGCATCCAGCCTATGAGAGACAGAAGAAATGGCACGGGTTTCCAGGAGCAACAAGGAAGTTCCAGGAATATTATGTATTTTGTGCAGAAATATCAGGTCATACTCTTCAGAAAGAAAGGAGGTTATTGCCCATGAAAATTAGAAAAACAAAAATGTTTTCAATGGACAACCTGGTCAGAAAATATCAAGCATAACTTTTCAGCTGAAATAAAATTCCAGGCTAAATTTTACTCCTTTATTTTTTTTTTAACCCTGACTTGTAACCACTTTTCCTCTCAAATCCTGAGGCTTGGCAGAGCCAGAACTCATAGTTGTCCTTAATTTAGAGATGTTCCAGAACCTGAATGTAGACGGGTGCAGTGAAGTGCATAGTTTCACCGATACAGAGATGTAATAAAGATTTGAAAGTAGCAGCCGGTTCCTTTGGAAAAAATAGACCTCAGGCAAAGAAATGCAGGGCAAGTATTCTTAGGGAAAAAGAATGATGGTAGACTTCCAGTTATATAAAGAAATATTTTTATAAGAGGCTTTTATGTAGACAATTATATGTGGGAAGGTTAACTTCAAAGAAAGGCACACTTGGAGACGATGATAAAAGTAATTGTGACAGGTTTTGTCACACTGTTTTTCTAAAGGTTAAACTTAATCGAAAAATGTCACACCTGATATTTTGAAATTCTTTTGTAACCAAAATCAATGATACAGTATGAGTCAACATATGCAAAATTAACATTTAAACTATTTCTTTGCATTAGATTATCAATATAGTTGGTTCGACTCTCCACACAAGAAATCCATCAGTACTTAGATGTTACTAGTTGCAAGATTTGATACTATTTCAACAAACATTTGAACTTATTTTAAAAGGAGGCATTTTTGGGGCCAGCTTTTTCATAGGAAATTCTAATAATGTGAAATTCACTCTTATTCTGAAACGCTGCTAGTTCAAAGGGTTTTGGAAAACCGAAGCGGTCTTTGAAGTGCTTTGAAAGATTTTTAAAAACATCTTTTGCAAACAAATTTGTTTTTTACAGACTGCCCTGCTCATTGACACACCAAGACACCACTTCAAACATTACAGCTGAGCTGTGGACAGGCAGGAAGCGTCCGTAGCCGCCAGGGCAGTTCAGACACACAAGCAGCAATTCCAGAGAGAGAGAGAGACTTTAAAAAAAAAGAAATCTCAAGAATCTTTCGGACCAGAGGTGAAGAGACATTCACCAAGTATACCAGTTTCTGTAACCAGAGCCTGAATGTCCAAACCTCGTGGCACGAAGAGTGTGAAAGGCACTGCTGGACACTCCTGATCCCCTTGGGTCCTCAAAGCAGAGCATGAGCTCCTGCTGCAGTGTCTTTGAACTTGAAGATTAGCACTAGCTCTGCTCATCAGTAAAAATATATTTTCAGGTACATGGTCCACATCAACAATATGAACTTTAAATAAGTGGTTCTCGTGCTTTCCAAATAAAAAGCCCTCTTTTTAAAATAATAATTTAAAAAATCCCATTTGATTCTGAGTTCACAGTGCCTATTGATTAAGAAAATACATAAAAGCCAAAGCTATGAAGAATGTATAATATATTCAATCAATTTCAGTTTAGGTAGTCATGAGGGCATTTACAGCCCTTTGAATTTGATGCATACATGGCAAAATTATAGTTTTGTTCAAGCATTGCTTAGCACTTTGGACCTCTTGCAGTAACTCCAAGGTCCATAACATGAGAACAACTACACTACTCTTTATTCTCTAGAATTTTCTTTTTGGCTCTTTTACATTTAAGTTGTCTACTTGGAATTTTCAATGAGGGATATGGTTCAATTTACAAGTTTCTGAAAAGTGGTTTTAAAAATAAAGCAAGTTATGTTCATATGCAAGAGGAGAGTTTATTACAAGAACTTTATTTGTAAAATCTTTGGAAAGTAAAGACATAAAGTAAATAATGTGTATTTCCAATGGTTGTCATGTTGTGTATTAGGCAATAGATGACTTAAAAGCTGGTCTGTATATGGAGATATTAGACTGTTAGAATTTTTTTAAAAAGATCTTTAAACCAGTAATAACTTACTGTATGCTTTGGAGAATACAGAGGATAAAATGATCAAAGGATAAAATTGATAAAATGATCAAAGGATAAAATTGATCAAAGATCAATTTAGATATTTTTACCACACCTATAAGTATCATATTTGAAAAAAATGAAATCTGGCATTTGGGATAGAAATGATTGGGGAGCAGAAGTAAATACTGATTCAGTCAGAGGAGCGGACATTATGAAATGCGTTAACACCTAAAGAAGTGGACGGAAAAGGATTGGCAAATATTGCATTTGTACATCTGAGTCACATAAAAGGTAGGTAGAGTTTGGTTTTAAATTAATCAATGGGAAGATATATATTTTTAGGGGTATGGAGACATTTAACAGTCAAAATTCTTCATATTATTGAATGCATGAACAAGAATGACAAATCTTGAAGTATTAATATGTCTGTCCTCCTAAAAACCCAGAAAGGCTACAAACCTACTTACTGGGAACTCCTCTAGTTAACTCATTGACATTGTATAATAATTTACAACTTAAAAATTAAGTGACATGAAATACAAAAATGTAACCTTTAAAACTTAGAAAACAAGAACTTGATTTGTTTCATCAGTAGAAATATAACTATCAAAGGTAGCCATCAAAACTCAGCCACAGAAACTAATAATTAATATATTATTGACTTTAAAACTTAGGGGAAAGGAAAACAAAGGAATATTGAATGTGACATGCTATTAAAACAAATCCTTTGTTATATTTATATACTGAATATGAAGACTTTCTTTCTTGGTGTTAATTTAGAAAATGTTATTACAGTTCTTGGATGCAAAAGTGTTGAAGTAGAAATATCTTTAAGTATCTTATGATTTCTATAATAGTGAATTAAATAAAATGTATCTTAATCATCCTCAGTTTCTGCTTACTGTATTCCTAAAATTCTCTGTCCCCCAAGTTTTTTCATAAAAGTATATCAATATATTATTGACATCAAATAAATGACTAAATAGAATACAGCACCCTATGTTTTTCTGTTAGATTGCTTTTTTGTGTTTTTTCTCCTACTGATACACACATTAAGGTCCACACAATCTCTGTTTTACTTTCTTGACATTTCATCTATTGTAATCCAAACTGAGACCAGTAGAAGAGAAAGATAAAGTGCTCTGGAATGACAGTTAAGGAACTCACCAGGTATTAAGGGTATTCCAAGTACTTAGTTTAAAAAAGAGATGTCAAAGATTTATTGTTTTAAACAAAGAGGCATAGGTAAACAAAATATCTGACTTTTTATATTATGAATTATTTGATTTTTATACATCCCAATGGAGAATGGAATAACTTTATTTAATATAGAAGCTGTTGCTTACAAGCCCTTGTCTCCCTAGCAGTTGATTGATCGGTTTTTCCCACTTTCATTACTAACAATGGCTATCAGAAAAGATTCAGCCTTTGTGACTCTGAAAAAGGATTTTGTTTATTTCGGTTACTAAAGAGTGGGGAAAAAGCACCCATGTATATAAACAGCAAATACTCAAGCCGAACTTGAGGTCTTATGTGAAATTTACACTAAGCATCACAACAGAGGGCAAATAGGAAAAAGAATTGTGAGGAAGAAGCAGGGAACTTTTATATTGCTGAAAATATACATAGAGATCTCTACGAGAAGACTTGGCTTATAAGGAAAAGTCGGGGTAAAATTTCAGGATTTAAGAGAATACCAATAAAGTGAAGATTGACATTAACCAGACTGGGCTATAAATACCACACAAAGAGACCAAACAAGTCCTCCCCTGACAGGTCTGGCCACCTCTCCCCTTCAGAACAAACCTATAATGAACAACATTGGAATGAAACCTGTTGTTCTTTTAGGATCAGTGAAACTTAATATGTTGGTTTGAGCACTTTTGTTTTTGGATGAGTTCACGTTTGTGTACTTACCTGATTACTGTGTTAAGTATAGGTTAAACCAGGCAGCATAACGGTATAGTCAAGTCTCTACAAGTGTCATTATTTAATCATCTCTACTGACTTTCTTGTCTTATCACTCAAACTAACATGACTTTTTCTCTCTCAACCTCATTTTGATGTGAAAGAGGAAACCACTTTTGTGTTTAAGAAAAACCTCTAATTACCTGTACAGAGAAAAAAGAAAATATTAACACAGAAGTAAACACACCTCTTTCTCTGCTCCATCTTATACCCTTGGAAAATACTAGTGCACAGAGCTTGTTTTATATTAATAGCTCTGACATTTATTTTTAATTTCCTTTTTAGTCTTTTAAAATTATGTGACTGTTATATTCTTGTAGGAATACCATACTCTGCAGATCTCTGTTACAAATGTTGACTAATTAACTAATTATATATTATTGAACAATAATGATAGGTTTTATTATTTTCTGTTCAATATTTCAACAATGATTTTAGTGGTACAATTTCTGTTAGAATTTTTAATGAGGTATCTCTTTCATGAAGTAATCAATAGGCTAGTTACTGAAGTTCTCATGTGGTCAGAAACCAAAAAATTATGTGGTTATCTGTAACCTTCCAACTGAAATAACTGTTCTATGAAATGAATATTTGTAAATAACACATTTAAGGAATATGTTAATTTTACTAGTGGCTCAAACTGCAAATGTTGTTTTGCAAAGAAAAAGCACTCCATTATAGACAATTGATTAATACAATGAAAATTATCTGTGATGTATGATGTATGCTTGATATCCTTGTTTCCAAAAAGATGAGAGAGTCCAACTCAAGAGTAAGCGAGATGATAGATCCAAAGCAGTGGTTTTCTAATTGTGTTCCCCAGGTTCCTAGAGGGTTTTAGAATGTTGTTGGAGAGGGGGAAGCGGTATGTGCAGGAGGGATATCAATTAGAAGATCTGATTTACATATTGGCATTGCTAATTTCCTTTGAAGAGCAAGCTATGCTTTAAAAGAAAGGTATGAAAAATCCCTGTTCAATAATCTATGGAGATAGTTCAGAGGTGTCACAAACATATTATTTAAATTAAAATCATCAAGATGAGAGCCTAGACTGTTCTTTTTTGTTGTCTGTTTTATCTCCATTATGAAGCACAGTCCTGGCACAAGATAGGTGCTCAAAAAATATTTATTTTTATCAGTGCTGCTGAAGACACGTTGGCCAATAGCCTGTATATACACAATGGTATTTAACCCTAACAAGCTCAGATAGTGATAGCACAAAACTTAGTTTTAGATTTTACTTGTCTTGTTTCTATGTTTTTGACTGAGTTAAGATTGGTGTGCTTTTGTATTCACTTTGAATTTTAAAATTTTACATGGGTTCAAGGTAAAGTGAAATTGTATTCTTTGAAACTATATATTTTAAAAGGGGAAGTTTAAAATTAATTTAACAATCGAGTTGATGAGATTGTTTAGGTTCAAAATGAAGTAACTAGTGAACCCGTATTTATACATAGATCAACTAAATACACAGCTACTACATCTATACTAATAAGCATCCAATGAAGCAATGTTCTAAAATCTCACACAAAATGAGCTGAAGACACAAAAGTCATTTGTTATATGGGCTCATTTTTTAAAGGATAAATGAGTCTCACATAATAACATTTTAAAAATTGTCTTATGTTTCCTGCTAAATCATTTTGAAGCATAAATAAACAAGCATAAAATAATATTATCAATTTAAACATATATTGAACATAGTCCTAAAAATATTTATGCAACAAAGTTTAAATATGTCCATTGAAATGTATTCATGGATTTTTTTCAAAAGAACTTAATCCATCAGACATGAGGGAGAATCACACACTATTAGGAAAAATATTCATTAAGCCTTCCACTATAGACACTGCAACAAGCATGAGAGTGGACAGGCAGTGATGAAAATACAATTGGTACTGTTGTCTCATGATATAATCTAGAGATAAACCTAGAGTGTACATCCAAGATATTAGTAAATAGAAGTCTAATATCACATGAAATCTTAACAATATAACTAGGCAAGGGGGATATTGCAGATTTTCCAATAGTTTTTGTAAAATATATATCAAAGTACAATATAAAGATAGTCTTTTACCTATAAAACAGAATTTTCACACATCATTAAATAAACTGGCAATGATTTAATGATGGCTGTAGTGACTGAAGAGAAAGAAGGTAGGAATAGTGGTTTTTCTAAAAGGTGTTGCAGGAAAATGTATTTACATTTTTTTTGTTTTTGTTTTTGTTTCTTTTTGCCACTCCACGTGTCTTGTGGGATCTTACTGCCCTCAGCAGTGAAAGCGAGGACGGAGTCCTAACCACTGGACTGCCTAGGAATTCCTGTATTTAGGTTTCTTATCCTCGTTTAATACACAGATAAATCTAGTAGTTCTTAAGATGCATCACTTTTCATAACCATGATAGATAAATGCCAGACAAATTATATAGTTAAGGTCTGATCTTTCAACTGCAGATTTTTCAGAGCTATTTGTAGTGATACAGCAATGAGTGTCAAAGCTTCCATTTTTTAAAAAATGGAAATTGATTGACTATTCCATGGCAAAGTGTTAGTACAAATGTTTCAAGTGAGACAAGAAATACTCCTGTTTTCTAACAAAGAAACTTCGTTAACTAAAATTAGCTCAAATACAACATGCCTTCCCTATCTTGTATATCCTTCTAGAATTTGGGGTAAGCCAAAGAAGCTCCATTTGGCTGTATATCAATGTCATTGTAGATACTGAAAATCGAAGATAAAGTATAAGCAATCAAAACATTGTTTTAGGGCTTTCCTGGTGGCGCAGTGGTTGCGAGTCCGCCTGCCGATGCAGGGCACGCGGGTTCGTGCCCCGGTCCACGTGCCGCAGAGCGGCTGGGCCCGTGAGCCATGGCCGCTGCGTCTGTGCTCCGCGGCGGGAGGGGCCGCAGCGGTTAGAGGCCCGCGAGCCGCAAAAAAAACACAAAAAAACCAAAAGACAGAGCTTTAAAGTTTTTATCGGAAGTACAAGCTATATATATATTGAAACTTTGATAGAGACAGAGTGATTTGACTAACTTTAGAAACTGACGTTGTTGAATGCAGAATGGATAAAAATTACACTTGAAAATTATTTTCCAAAGAATGATAATTTAAAATGAATGAGGAACTGTTCATCAACCAATTTCAACTTGAAAATTTAACAATTAAGGGTTGAGAGCAGATGTTGGATAATGTTAGTGATTCAGCCTTGAAACAATTTTCTGCTCTTTCTCTTTTAGTCTTCTGGATGAGTTAAATGGAAGAGCATCACAGAATTTCTGTATGAGCTGTTAAAAAACTGTTGTAATTTGCAATTGTTCTACGTGACACAAAATTGTTTTTATATAATGCAATCCAAAACAAAATACAGAAATAATTTGGATGTTGAAGCTGTTATAAGTTACTAGTTTCATCTACAATCTCTACTTACGAATTTTTGTGTGGAAGATAACCTTCGTATTCTCACTGATTGCCTTTAGAGTAAATATTATATATTAAAACTTAAGAAAAATGCATACATATAAATTACGATCTCATGTATTTGCTGTTTATGGTTCTATGTCATTTTTCATCTGGAGAAAAAAGTTCATCTGCTAAAAGTGTTTGAAATGTAGGTTCTAGATGTCCTATTCAAGTAGCAACGTAAATGATACAGCTCTAATTTTCTCACTTAAACTATGGTAATCATAATACTTAACTGCCAGGGTTGTTGTAAGAATTAAAGATAATATGTGAAATGTTTGCAGATAATTTATGAAGCAAAATTTAAGCACTCAGCACAGTGTCTATCCTGAAATAATCATGCTATTAATTCTGTTATGTTTATTATTCAAGGAGGTACCCTCCTTGTGAATGAAAGAGAAAAGATTCCTTGGGAACACACTGGACTGTTCAGAAGTTTCTGGCCTCCATATCACAGCTCAGCTGCTAATATTTTTTAACTTGGATTTTGTCATAGTTCCTTTTGAAAATCTGACAAAAGCTATGGACTTATTCCCGCTAATGTAAACTTTTGTATTTTTCCAGTCTTCCCAGATTTCCTGTAGGATCAAGTCTGTCCAGAGATTCCAGATTAAGATCCCGTCCTCAAGTTTGGTGTTTAGAGATTGTAGTAACACCATTAATTCTTCAACCAAATAAACCCAGAGAATTTTTTTCTCAGATATATGTATACACACACACAAACACACATACCTATATATACATATGTATAAAAAACAATCACAACTATAAGATTTCAGAATTCACCTCATTGATTTATTGTTTTGTTGTTTGTAAAAACATTCCTATGGCCGCTAAATTGTCTCCTCATCGATCCAAGTTCAGATTTTTTTCATAATCCTTGGACTTAAAATGGAGAAGATAGCTGTGAAAAAAGAACTGACTTCCTTTTCTTCTAGTAATAAGCCTGCAATTTTCAAAAATGCTTTCCTCAAGCTACAAACCGATACTCATGAAAATAGAAACGTGTGTCATGGATAAGCAAAAACGAAAGGAATAATGCAAATGAGCTGAAATGCTGTAACTTAGATTACTAATTTCTTTTCACCAAAATTATAATTTTTTTTAAGTGGACCACAGGGAATGTAACTCATTCCTTTTATATTTTGAATATTTTAAAAAGGTTTTTTTTTCAGATTAAAATCAAAAGAATTTCCCCTTTTCTTTCTTTTAAAGAAATAAAAGATGTGGATGATTAGGATTACAGTACATCAGTTAGTGTCTCTGTTCTCTTCATAATATATCATATGTCAAAACTTCTCTCTTTAGAATAACAAAAATGACCTTTTGGTGCCATAAGCTCTGGCTGACCTTTTAGTAGCCATAACAGTGGCAGAGAAACAATAAAGATACATCAAGCAAGAGTTCCTTCTTGCCACTGGGATACTCAGGGCATGAACCAGAGTGCTATATGGAATTTGTGCTCCTAAATTTGTAAGTAAAAATTAACAAAAGGACTTTCTATTATGAGAATCAACTTCATGACCTTGAAGTGGTATTTAAGTATTTCAGTTAACATAAAGCTTACAGCAGTCTGCACTTTAGAGAAAGTGTCATTTTCAGAATACACTTTAGTGAATGATATAAATATCAACATTTTGAAAGCTATGTATATAGCTAAAGTAAATTTATTAATGGAAAATATAGTTTAAACATAAGTGTAGTGTGGCTTGATTTAGAAAAATTTAATAGAGAATAATCGTTTTTTATTTGACTTCTTCCCATTAATTAAAATGTTAACATCAGCTTGTCACAAAGAAACTCTTTCTTTTCAAAGGACTTGGAACCACACACTGGCTGATGTTTGAAATCCTGTATCTATATGATTTATCTGTAGGGCACCATTTGAACATTTATTATCGTTGCTGTCCAGAGTTTCTAATTTTGTTTATGTTTTTCTTGAAGTGTGGAATTGCAATTATGAATTTGTATAAACCCAAGCTCAGTAGTTAAATAAGATGAAAGACCTGAATTACTTCAGTACATTCCAATGTGTGCAAATTGGGATTCTGGTTACAATGAAGCTCCAGCTTCTAGTTAAGTTGTTTTGGAGGCAGGAAGTGGGAGGAGGGAGGATGACTTCATCAAAGAGAACTGGGTCTGTGTAAGGGAATTTGGCTTGTCCAAGAACAATGAGTTCAGTCCTTCAAATAAGGTTTCAGTTAGCTCTTGTTTGCATAATATTATTTGTTCATTGATAGACATCTATGATCATGATCATTTTTCTCTTGGTTAGTTTTGCTATAATCTTTTAATTTTTTAAAAAATTGTCTGGGTTTAAAAAAAATAACCAATATCAAAGTCTATAGCAAAATAATTTAGAATCTCTTGAAAAATAGTGGAATATTTGTTCAGTTCTCTCTTGAATATCATTTGTATTTAAAGGAGCTTTTAAGGCAATGTGTTCTTACTCGCACATATTTTCCCCATACAATTGAAATTTGGATGTAAGTTTATAATAACTTGCATTATGAGACTTCTTGTAAATAACTCTTGACTTCATTCATTTATTCAATGGGCATTCTTTTAAATACCTACTATGTGCTGGGCTCTGCTCTAAGCTTTTGGAAACAAAAATGAACAAAACAAAGACAATGCTCAGAAAGAACAAATCTTGTGAAATTGTGCTACATCTCTGTTTCCTCTCCAGTTCAGCGATATCATGTTAAAATGATGGGTGGATCTCACAAGAACTGTTCTCTCAAACACATCATTTGTGGGAAGGTACAGGGGAATGGGAAAGAAAATAGCATAAGTGATATATTCAGCAGTGTTGAATAGAAACAATCTTAAAGGTGTCACTAGTCTTCCCCTTCAGACTGCCTCTTCTTGCTGTCACTTTCTGGTATTCATTTGTCTTCCTTTTGAGGTCCTGGTGAGATGACCTCTCGCAAGCAGCATCCTCTTCTCCAGTTGTTAGTCTGCATGTGGAAGCTTTGAGGCACCTATTGCAGGTACCACTCATCTGATATTTGATATATACTATCATGAATTATCTTTATTTAGGGTTTGCCTTAATTTTGTGATCAGGATTAATTTCTGCAAGGAAGGATCCATATCTTCTGGGGTTTTGCATTCCCAATGAGGTGCCCTAATCATACAGACCACTTGGGAAGGGATTGTGATGACATTTTTTATTATATAAAGCCAAATACAGCACCTCATTTATTGGTGATTATTAACAAGTATTATTTTATCCTAATGAGTAATACCCATGATCATTAGAGGGAGTGAAATGAGTAATTTTCAAACTCTCAGGAAGGCTCAAGTGACAAAAATAATGATAGCTTCTACCTCTCGAGAATCACTGAAGGTATGACACAGGGAGTAAAGTGATGAATTCCTGGATAAGAGGAAATTTAGGTGGCAAACAAATTAGAAACTGGTCTCTTCCTACAAAAATTTAGACAGGCTTAAGAAATCCATCATGCTACAGTTGCAAAAGTCCCAAGTTTATGTCTTTCTAATCTGTTTTCCAATTGCAACCCCTTTAAGGCAGAAATATGAGACTCGCATCCTTCTGCTTAAAAATCATTTCATGATCCCCTTTGCACTCACTATGGAAATAAAACTCCTTAATATATCATATGCAAGACTATTCGTGATTGTTTGCTGACCAACTCTAGGCTTCATCTTAGTACTTTTTCTCCATAATGTTTGATAGGCAAGTTGAATTATTAGCTCTCTATATGACTGCTTGTCTCTTCTTTTAGGCCTCTGTAAGTGGTACTTTCTTTTGGAATAGGCTTCCTATTTCTCTTTCTTTGGGTAGATAATTCCTTAGGTCTCTTCTGGGAAGACTTCCCTTCCCTGCTATCAGTTCCCCTCTGTATCCCCACAGCCCCCTATGCAAAATTATGCTCAGTATGGCTCAGCAACTCGACTCCAGGGCCACGGTTGGAATTTTAGTCTATTCAAATATCACTGTGGGAAGCCACCCACCTAGAATAAAGTGTCAGTTTTATACAACCCGGAGGTCATGTCTGTGTCACAGTTTTCACCTACTGCATGCTTTCTATCTTTTTCATCGTTTTCATACCCCTTATCCTGAGGCCAGTGTTTCTAGAATTATGGTCTTAGTGTGCCATATAGGTGTACCTATAAAAACTGAGGACTGCCTAAATTGGCCCTACAGACTCACAGTTGCAAGTCATGGGGTCTGAGTATCTGTTTTTGTTTTGTTTTGTTTTGTTTTGTTTTCTGGTACGCGGGCCTCTCACTGTTGTGGCCTCTCCCGTTGTGGAGCACAGGCTCCAGACGCACAGGCTCAGCGGCCATGGCTCACGGGCCCAGCAGCTCCATGTGGGATCCTCCCGGACCGGGGCACGAACCCATGTCCCCTGCATCGGCAGGCGGACTCTCAACCACTGCACCACCAGGGAAGCCCATGAGTATCTGTTTTTTAAACAAGATACTCAGGATATTCCTTTGCCACCTATAATTTGATAACTCTTATTAGTTGACTTGAAACTCCTTGAAGGCACCAGCTGTGTACTAGTAACCTCCAATACGTATTCTGAAATGAAGCAATCTTTAATATATTTATTAGTTAGAGGTTTTTTGTCAGTTCTGCGGGATTTTCTACATACATGATCATGGCATCTGCAAACAAAGTTTTACTTCTTCCTTCCCAGTCTGTATACTTTTCTTGTCATGTTACATTGGCTAGGACTTTCAGTGTGATGTCAAATAGGAGTAGTGAGAGGGAACATCCTTGCCTCAATTTTAGGGCAAAGTATGTAGTTTTTCATCATTAAGTATGATGTTAACTGTATGTCGGGTTTTCATAGATGTACTTTATCAAGTTGAAGAAGTTCTTTATTCCTAGCTTGCTGAGTTTTTTAAAAATCCTGAATGAGTGTTGAATTATGTCAAATGCTTTTTATGCTTCTATTGATAGGACGGCATGATTTTTCTTCCGTAGAATGTTGATGTGGATTATCACACTAAGTTATTTTGATCATTCTATCAGTTTGTTATGCATGGACTATACTCCACTTGGTCATGGTGTATAATTACTTTTACACATTGTTGAATTCAATTTGCTAATATTTTGTTAAAGATTTTTATATCCATATTCTTAAGACATATGAATCTGTAGTTTTCCTTTCTTTTAATGACTTCATTTGGTTTTGGTATTCGTGTAATATGGGTCTCAGAATGATTTAGGAAATGTTCCCTCTGCTTCTATTTTCTGGAACAAACTGTATGGAATTGGTATCCTTATTCCACAAATATTTGGTAGAATTCACCAGTGAACAAATCTGGGCCTGGTGCTTTCTGTTTGTGAAGGTAATTAATTATTGATTCAATTTCCTTAATAGATATAGGCTTATTCAGATTATCTATTTCTCCTGTGCAAATTTTGGTAAATTTTGTCTCTCAAGGAATTGTTCCATTTCATCCAGGGTTTCAAATTTATGGCCATGGAGTAATTGATAATATTCCTTTATTATCCTTTTAGTGTCCTTGGGATCAGTAGTAATGACCTATCATTTCTGATATTTGTCATTTGTCTTCTCTCTTTTCTCCTTGGTTAGCTTGGCTACAATTTAATCAGTTTTACTGATCTTTAAAAAAAAACAAACTAGCTTTCGGTTTCACTGATTTTCTATAATCGATTTCCTTTCTTCAATTTCATTGATTCTTGCTCTAACTTTTGTTATTTCTTTTCTTCTGTTTACTTGGTTTTAATTTGCTCTTCTTTTTTAGTTTATTAAGATAGATGCTACAATTCTCATTTTTAGATATTCTTTTAATATATAAATTCAATTTTATAAATTTTTCTCTGAACACTCATTTCACTCCATCTCACAAAATTTGATAAGTTGTATTTCATTTTTATTTAGTTAGAAATATTTTAACATTTCTGTTCAGCCTTCATTTCTCCATGTATTATTTTGAAGTGTGTTATTTAACCTCAAAATATTTGGGGATCTTCCAGCTATCTTTCTGTTATTGATTTCAACTTTAATTTCACTGTGGTCTGAAAGCATACATCGTATGATTTCTATTCTTTTAAATTTGTTAAGGTGTGTTTTATGGTCTGGAATATAGTCTATCTTAGTAACTGTTCCATGTGAACTTGAGATGAATGTGTATTCTACTGTTGTTCGATGGAGTATTCTATAATTGTCAACCAGATCCAGCTGATTGATTGTGCTGTTCCATTCAACTAAATCCGTACTGATTTTCTGCCTGCTGGATCTGTCAATTACTGATTGAGAGGTCTTGAAGTCTCCATCTATATTAATGACTTTGTTTATTTCTCTTCTCAATTCTATAAGCTTTTGCCTCATGTACTTTGATGTTCTCTTGTTAGGTGCATACACATTAAGGATTGTTATGTCTTCTTGGGGAATTGACCTCTTTATCCCTGATAATTTTTCCTTCTCTGAATTCTACTTTTTCTAAAATATTATAGCTATTCCAACTTTCTTTTGATTAGCATTGATCTCTCTTTCTCTATCTCTTTACTTTTAATTTTTCTTTTTCTTTATATTTAAAGTAAGTTTCCTGTGGACAACATGTAGTTGGGTCTTGTTTTTTTTTTTTTTTTTTTTTTTTTTTTGCAGTATGTGGGCCTCTCACTGTTGTGGCCTCTCCCGTTGCGGAGCACAGGCTCTGGATGTGCAGGCTCAGCGGCCATGGCTCATCGGCCCAGCTGCTCCGCGGCACGCGGGATCCTCCCGGACTGGGGCACGAACCCGTGTCCCCTGCATCGGCAGGCAGACTCTCAACCACTGCGCCACCAGGGAAGCCCCTGGGTCTTGTTTTTATCTACTCTGAAATTCTCTATCTTTTAATTGGTATCTTTAGACAACTCATATTTAAAATGATTATTGATATAGTTGAATTAATATCTACCATATTTCAAATTGTTTTCTATTCATTGCCCATGTTTTTCTTTTTGTCTTTCACTCTTTTTCCCATCTTCTCTGGTTTTAATTATTTTGTATGATTCCATTTTCTCTCTTCTATTATCATATAAATTGTACTTATTTTTAAGACTTTTTTCACTAGTTACTTTTGAGTTTTCCATATACATTTGTAACTAATCTTAAGTCACTTTGAAATAACACTATACCACTTCATGAGCAGTGAAGCTATCTTACAATAGAGTGTTCCCATTTCCTTCCTTCCATCCTTTGTTACACTTCTGTCCTTCATTTCACTTATCCATAAGTTATAATAAACCAGTACATTTTTGCTATTATTATTTTAATCAAATTTATTTATTAGATCAATTAAGAATAAGCGCTATGAAAGATTTTATTTTCTTTTCATTTGTTCTTTCTGTAATACTCTTCCTTTCTTTACATAGATCTGAATTTCTTACCTACATCATTTTTCTTCTCTCTGAAGAACTTAAACATTTCTTTCAAAGCAAGTCTACTGATGACAGATTCCCTCAGTTATTGTTTGTCTGATAAACAATCATTTATTTCACCTTCACTTCTGAAGAATAATTTCTCTGGATGTAGAATTCTAGGTTGGGGGGTTTTACACTTTTAAGACTTTAAATATTTCCATCCACTCTCTTCTTGCTTGCATGGTTTCTGACAAAAGGTCCAATGTAATTCTTATTCTTGTTCCTCTATAGGTAAGGTTTTCCCTTCCTTTGGCTTCTTTCAAGATTTTTCTTTGTCTTTGATTTTCTACAGTCTCAATATTATATGATGATATACCTAGGTGTAGAATTTTGGGTATTTTTTCTGCTTGGTGTTCTCTGAACTTCCTGGATATGTGCTTTCATGCCTGTTATTCATTTTGGAACATTCTCAGCCATTTTTACTTCAAATATTTAAAATATTTCTGTTCCCTTTTTCTTCTCCTCCTGGTGTTCCAATTATGCATATACTAGGACTTTTATAGTTGTCCCACACTTCTAGGATATTAAAGTATCTATTGACATATCTTCAAGGTCAATGGTTTTTTCCTTAGACATGTACAGTTTACTGATGATTGCATCATTTATTTTTGATTCTTTCTTAGTTTTCAACTTTCTGCTTGCATTACCCACCTGTTTTTGCATGTTGTCCACCTTTTCCACTAGCTCTCTTGGCATATTAATCATAGTTATTTTAAAATTCCCAGTCTGATAATTCCAAAATATCTGCCATGTCTGAATCTGGTTCTGACGTTTGTTTTGCATTTTCTGACTGTATATTTTGCCTTTAAGCATGCCTTGTAATATGTTGTTCCAAACCAGACATGATAGTTGTGTAAAAGAAACTGAGGTAGATAAGCCTTTGGTATGAGGTTTTATGTTTATCTGGCTAGGAATTAGACTGTATTTACTGTTTGCTATACCTATGGTTTCAGAGTTTAAAATTTTCTCTAGCTTCATTGTCTTTGTCTCTTGACTTTGTTTTTCTAGAGACTCCCTTTTATTAGGATTTGAGACTTGCAGTTCTTTCAGAGTAATCCCTTGTTACTACACTAGAGCTGTATTGATGAGGTCAAATTCACAGGAAGAAAGTAGATTAGTGCTTACCAGATTCCGGGGAGAGAAGGTGTTGAGGTATGTTGGCAAATGGGTATAGAGATTTGGGGGAAGTGATTAAAATGTTCTGAAATTAAAGTGATGATTGTACAACTCTGTGACTGTACTACTAATAACTGAATGGTATACTTTAAAAGGGTGAATTTTCTGCTATGTAAATTATATCTCAATAAAGCTGTTTAACAAAGCCCAATAAAAAAAAGAAAACATGGGTAAACATATTAGAGTTGGTGACAGGGAAAATTCAGATTTTTTTTTCTAAAAATGTGTTGCTTGCAACATTATGGATAGTTGGGGAAAATTGGAATATCCTAATTATGCTTTATTCAAACTAGAAAGTTTCATGCAATTATTAAAAATTACATTACCAAAGATATAAAAACTTAAGTGAAAAATCAAGATATAATTAGATGCACAATATAATTCAAGTTTTGTAAAATAAATATACTTATGTTTCTCTATATATTTCTAGATATAGTTTTAAATTTATATATTTTAATAAGAAAAATAGCATAACAGAGTTCATCTTAATGTCAATAGTAGTTATTATGAATGATAGTGTTATGGATCATGATATTCTAATATTTATTTTACAAATTAAAAAAAAATCCAAATTCTTTATAATGAGCATTCATTACTTTTATAATAATAAAACACACATCATTAAAAGATACATCATTTTTTAATTTTGATTTTTAAATCCATGACATATAATATGAGGTAAAACTCCCATAAAAAACTTATTTATTTGACCCTCCTCTTCCCCCACTGTGGGATGAATTGGGAGATTAGACATAAATACACCACAATGTTTACACATTAGATAGCTAGTGGGGACCTGCTGTATAGCATAGGGAGCTCAGCTCGGTGCTCTGTGATGACCTCAATGGGAGGGGAGGGGAGTTAGAGAGGTCCAAGAGAGAGGGGATATATGTATACATATAGCTGATTCACTTCATTGTACAGCAGAAACTAACACAACATTGTAAAGCAATTATACTCCAATAAAAAAAAACTGTCATTAAAAATTAAAAATAGAACTAGCATATGACCAGCAATCCCACTACTGGGCATATATGCTGAGAAAACCATAATTCAAAAAGAGTTATGTACCACATTGTTCATTGCAGCTTTATTTATAATAGCCAGGACATGGAAGCAACCTAAGTGTCCATCAACAGATGAATGGATAAAGAAGATGTGGCACATATATACAATGGAATATTACTCAGCCATAAAAAATAAATGAAATTGAGTTATTTGTGGTGAGGTGGATGGACCTAGAATCTGTCATACAGAGTGAAGTAACTCAGAAAGAGAAAAACAAATACCATATGCTAACACATATATATGGAATCTAAAAAAAAAAAAATGGTTCTGAGGAACCTAGGGGCAAGATAGGAATAAAGATGCAGATGTAGAGAATCAACTTGAGGACACAGGGAGGGGGGAGGGGAAGCTGAGATGAAGTGAGAGAGTGACATGGACATATATACACTACCAAATGTAAAGTAGATAGCTAGTGGGAAGCAGCTGCATAGCACAAGGAAATCAGCTCTGTGCTTTGTGTACACCTAGAGGGATGGGATAGGGAGGGTGGGAGGGAGATGGAAGAGGGAGGAGATATGGGGATATATGTATAGCTGATTCACTTTGTTATACAGCAGAAACTAACACACCATTGTAAAGCAATTTTACTCCAATAAAAAAGTTAAAAATAAATAAATAAATAAATAAAACAGGGGCTTCCCTGGTGGCACAATGGTTTGGAATCCACCTGCCAATGCAGGGGCCATGGGTTTGAGCCCTGGTCCAGGAAGACCTCACATGCTGCAGAGCAACTAAGCCCATATGCCACAACTACTGAACCTGCACTCTAGAGCCCATGAGCCACATCTACTGAGCCTGTGTGCCACAACTACTGAAACCCCCACACCTAGAGCCTGTGCTTCATAACAAGAGAAGCCACTGCGATGAGAAGATTGCACACCGCAACAAAGAGTAGCCCCTGCTTGCTGCAACTAGAGAAAGCCCGCGCATAGCAATGAAGACGCAATGTGGCCAAAAATTAATAAATAAAATAAATAAATTTATAAAAAGTATAACAATGCAAAAAAACTTATTTGAATGATAATAATAATAATTACTGATTAATCAATACCTATCATCCTGTTCTCACACTCCTTATCATCATATTTAGTGGTTTTGCCAATGTTGATGTAACGTTCAAGCAAATGAACATAATGACACAAGCAACTTTCAGTCTGCATTGTAAAAGTCCAGTTTAAGATAAGGATTTGAGCAATGTACTGCGTGGTAAAGCAAGGCAATTTATAGCACAATCTTGAAGCCAGTTAATTATATAATCATTTATGAGGTAATTTTTATAGAGTTCTTGAACTCCATTTATAATTTTAAAAAATGCATTCATAAAGCCTGTTTAGTGACCAACTACAAGATAGAGGAAGAAAAGCAAAATTCATTTTAGGAGCTGGTGGACCTTCATAATGGTGGAGGAGTAAGATGTGGAGATCAACTTCCCCCCCAGCAAATACATCAAAAATACATCTACATGTGGAACAACTACAGAACACCTACTGAATGCTGGCAGAAGACCTCAGACTTCCCAAAAGGCAAGAAACTCCCCACATACCTGAGTAGGGCAAAAGAGAAAAGAAAAAACAAAGACAAAAGAATAGGGACGGGACTTGCACCTCTGGGAGGGAGCTGTGAAGGAGGAAAAGTTTCCACACACTAGGAAGCCCCTTCATGGGCAGACAAAGGGGGTGATCAGTGGGAAAGCTTCAGAGTCAAGGAGGAGAGCGCAGCAATGGGTGCAGAGGGCAAAGCAGAGAGATTCCCACACAGAGGATCAGTGCCAACCAGCACTCACCAGACTGAGAGGCTTGTCTGCTACCTGCTGGGGCGGGTGGGGGCTGGGAGCTGAGGCTCGGGCTTTGGAGGTCAGATCCCAGGGAGAGGACTGGGACTGGCTGGGTGAACACAGCCTGAAGGGGACTAGTGTGCCACAGCTAGATGGGAGGGAGTCCGAGAAAACTCTAGACCTGCCAAGAGGCATGGGACCATTGTTTTGGGGTGTGCGAGGAGAGGGGATTCCTTCCCTGTCTGCCATGGAAAGCAGAGCACAGCCTAAACGAGCTCCAGAGATAGGCTCGAGCCATGGCTATCAGCTCAGACACTAGAGACGGGCATGAAATGCTAACGCTGCTGCTGCAGCCACCAAGAATCCTGTGTGAAAGTGCAGGTCACTCTCCAAACCCCTGGGAGCCTGTGCAGCCACCACTGCCAGGGTCCCACGATCCAGGGACAACTTCCCCAGGAGAACACACGGCATGCCTCAGACTGTTGCAAAGTCACGCCGGCCTCTGCCGCTGCAGGCTTGCCCTGCATTCCAATTATAACTACCGTACCTCTCCCTCCCCGAGGCATGAGTGAGCCAGAGCCCCCTAATCAGCCGCTCTTTAACCCCATCCTGTCTGGGTGGGAACCGAAGCCTGAGGGCAACGTACATGCAAAGGTGGGGCCAAAACAAAAGCTGAACCCCAGGCGTTGTGCAAACAAAGAAGAGAAAGGGAAATTTCTCCTTACAGCATCAGGAGCAATGGATTAAATGCCCACAATCAGTGGGAGGTATCCTGCATCTGTGCAATACCTGAATAGATGATGAATCAACACAAAACTGAGGCAGTGGAATTTTGGAGTAACTGTAGACTTGGGGTTTGCTCTCTGTGACTAACTTGTTTCTGATTTTTACGTTTATCTTAGTATAGTTTTTTTTTTTTTTTTTTTTTTGCGGTACGCGGGCCTCTCACTGTCGTGGTCTCTCCCGTTGCGGAGCACAGGCTCCGGACGCGCAGGCTCAGCGGCCATGGCTCACGGGCCTAGCCGCTCCGCGGCATGTGGGATCTTCCTGGACCGGGGCACGAACCCGTGTCCCCTGCATCGGCAGGCGGACTCTCAACCACTGCACCACCAGGGAAGCCCTCTTAGTATAGTTTTTAATGCTTATCACTGGTGGACTTAATTGGTTTGGTTGCCCTCTTCTCTTTTTTAAATTACTTTTTAATTTAATAATTATTTTTATTTTTAAATTTTAATTATTTCATTTTTTAATATTTCTTTTTCTTTTCTTTCTTTTTTCTCCCTTTTCTTCTGAGCCGTGTGGCTGACAGGGTCTTTGTGTTCTGGCCTGGTGTTAGGCCTGAGCCTCTGAGGTGGGAGAGCCAAGTTCAGGACAATGAACCACCAGAGACCTCCTGAACCCACATAATATCAATCAGCAAGACCTCTCCCAGAGATCTCTGTCTCAGTGCTAAGACCAAGCTCCACCCAATGGCCAGAGAGCTCCACTGCTGCAAGCCCCATGCCAAGCAACTAGCAAGACAAGAACACAACCTCACCCATTAGCAGAGAGGCTGCCTAAAATCATACTAAGTTCACAGACACCCCAAAACACACCACCGGATGCAGCCCTGACCACCAGAAAGACAAGATACAGCCCTACCAACCAAAACACAGGCACAAGTCCCCTTCACCAGGAAGCCTACACAACCCACTGAACAAAACTTAGCCACTGGGAACAGACACCAAAAACAATGGGAACTACGAACTTGCAGCCTGTGAAAAGGAGACCCCAAACACAGTAAGTTAAGCACAATGGGAAGACAGAGAAATATGCAGCAGATGAAGGAGCAAGGTAAAAACCCACCAGACCAAACAAATGAAGAGGAAATAGGCAGTCTACCTGAAAAAGAATTCAGAGTAATGATAGTAAAGGTGATCCAAAATCTTGGAAACAGAATGGAGAAATTACAACAAACGTTTAACAAAGACCTAGAAGAACTAAAGAGCAAACAATGATGAACAACACAATAAATGAAATTAAAAATTCTCTAGAAGGGATCAATAGCAGAATAACTGAGGCAGAAGAACAGGAAGTGACATGGAAGATAAAATAGTGGAAATAACTACTACAGAGAAGACTAAAGAAAAAAGAATGAAAAGAATTGAGGACAGTCTCAGAGACTTCTAGGACAACACTAAGTGCACCATCATTCAAATTATAGGGGTTCCAGAAGAAGAAGAGAAAAAGAAAGGTACTGAGAAAATATTTGAAGAGATTACAGTTGAAAACTTCCCTAAAATGGGAAAGGAAATAGTCAATAAGTCCAGGAAGCATAGAGAGTCCCATACAGGATAAATCCAAGGAGAAACATGCCAAGACACATGTTAATCAAACTATCAAAAATTAAATACAAAGAAAAAATATTAAAAGTAGCAAGGGAAAAACAGCAAATAACATACAAGGGAATCCCCATAAGGTTAACAGCTGATCTTTCAGCAGAAACTCTGTAAGCCAGAAGGGAGTGGCAGGACGTATTTAAAGTGATGAAAGGGAAAAACATACAACCAAGATTACTCTACCCAGCAAGATTACTCTACCCAGCAAGGATCCGATTCAGATTCGACAGAGAAATTAAAACCTTTACAGACAAGCAAAAGTTAAGAGAATTCAGCACCACCAAACCAACTTTACAACAAATGCTAAAGGAATTTCTCTAGGCAGGAAACACAAGAGAAGGAAAAGACCTACAAAAACAAACCTGAAACAATTAAGAAAATGGTGAAAGGAACATACATATCGATAATTACCTAAAATGGAAATGGATTAAATGCTCCAACCAAAACACATAGATTGGCTGAATGGATAAAAAACAAGACATGTGTATATGCTGTCTACAAGAGACCCATTTCAGACCAAGGGACACATACAGACTGAAAATAAGGGGATGGAAAAAGATATTCCATGCAAATGGAAATCAAAAAAAGCTGGAGTAGCAATTCCCATATCAGACAAAATAGACTTTAAGATAAAGACTATTACAAGAGTCAAAAGGACACTACATAATGATCAAGGAATCAATCCAAGAAGAAGATATAACAATTGTAAATATTTATGCACCCAACATTGGAGCACGTCAATTCATAAGTCAAATGCTAACAGCCATAAAAGGGGAAATCAACAGTAACATAATAATAGTAGTGGACTTTAACAACGCACATTCACCAATAGACATTATCCAAAATGAAAATAAATAAGGAAACACAAGCTTTAAATGACACTTTAAACAAGATGGACTTAATTGAAATTTATAAGACATTCCATCCAAAACAACAGAATACACTTTCTTCTCAAGTGTTCATGGAACATTCTCCAGGATAGATCACATCTTGGGTCACAAATCAGCCTTGGTAAATTTAAGAAAATTGAAATCGTATTAAGTATCTTTTCTGACCACAATGCTATGAGACTAGATATCAATTACAGGAAAAAAATCTGTAAAAAATACAAACACGTGGAGGTACACTACTAAATAACCAAAAGATCACTGAAGAAATCAAAGAAGAAATAAGAAAATACCTGGAAACAAATGACAATGAAAACACGATGACCCAAAATCTATGGGATGTAGCAAAAGCAGTTCTAAGAGGGAAGTTTATAGCAATACAATTCTACCTCAAGAAACAAGAAAAAACTCAAAAACAACCTAACCTTACAGCCAAACAATTAGAGAAAGAAGAGCAAAAAACACCCAAAGTTAGCAGAAGGAAAGAAATCATAAAGATCAGATCAGAAATAAATGAAAAAGAAATGAAGAAAACAATAGCAAAGATCAATAAAACTAAAAGCTGATTCTTTGAAAAGATAAACAAAATCGAAAAACCACTAGGCAGACTCATCAAGAAAGAAAGGGAGAAGACTCAAGTCAGTAGAATTAGAAATGAAAAAGGAGAAGTAACAACTGACACTGCAGAAATACAAAGAATTATGAGGGATTATGACAAGAAACTATATGCCAATAAAATGGGCAACCTGGAAGAAATGGACCAATTCTTAGAAAAGCACAACCTTCTAAGACTGAACCAGGAAGAAATAGAAAATATAAACAGACCAATCACAAACACTGAAATAGAAACTGTGATTAAAAATCTTCCAACAAACAAAAGCCCAGGACTAGGATTCACGGGTGAATTCTGTCAAACATTTAGAGAAGAGCTAACAGCTAGCCCTCTGAAACTCTTCCAAAATATAGCAGAGGGAGGAACACTGCCAAACTCTTTCTATGAGGCCACCATCACCCTGATACCAAAACCAGAAAAGCTGTCACAAAAAATGAAAACTACAGGCCAATATCACTGATGAACATAGATGCAAAAATCCTCAACAAAATACTAACAAACAGAATCCAACAACACATGAAAAGGCTCATGCACCATGGTCAAGTGGGGTTTATCCCAGCAATGCAAGGATTCTTCAATAAACACAAATCAATGTGATACACCATATTAACACACTGAAGGATAAAAACCATATGATAATCTCAATAGATGCAGAAAATGCTTTCGAAAAAATTCAACACCCATTTGTGATAAAAACTCTCCAGAAAGTAGGCATAGAGGGAACTTACTTGAACATAATAAAGGCCATATGTGACAAACCCACAACCAACATCGTTCTCAATGGTGAAAAACTGAAACCATTTCCACTAAGATCAGGAACAAGACAACGCTGCCCACTCTCACCACTATTATTCAACATAGTTTTAGAAGTTCTAGCCACAGCAATCAGAGAAAAAAAGAAACAAAAGGAATCCAAATCAGAAAAGAAGAAGTAAAGCTGTCATTGTTTGTGGATGACATGATACTATACATAGAGAATCTTATTCTACCAGAAAACTACTAGAGCTAATCAATGAATTTGGTAAAGTATAAGGATACAAAATTAATGCACAGAAATCTCTTGCATTTCTATACACTAATGATGAAAAATCTGAAAGAGAAATTAATGAAACAGTCCCATTTACCATTGCAACAAAAAGAATAAAATACCTAGGAATAAACCTACCTAAGGGGACAAAAGACCTGTATGCAGAAAACTATAAGACACTGATGAAAGAAATTAAATATGATACCAACAGAGGGAGAGACATACCATGTTCTTTGATTGGAAGAATCAACATTGTGAAAATGACTCTACTACCCAAAGCAATCTACAGTTTCAATGCAATCCCTATCAAACTACCAATGGCATTTATCACAGAACTAGAACAAAAAATTTCACAATTTTTATGGAAACACAAAAGACCCCAAATAGCCAGAACAATATTAAGAAAGAAAAACGGAGCTGGAGGAATCAGGCTCCCTGACTTCAGATTATACTACAAAGCTACAGTAATCAAGACAGTATTGTACTGGCACAAAAACAGAAATATAGATCAATGGAACAGGATAGAAAGCCCAGAGATAAACTCATGCACATATGGTCATCTTGTCTTTGATAAAGGAGACAAGAATATACAATGGAGAAAAGACAGCCTCTTCAATAAGTGGTGCTGGGAAAACTGACAGCTACATGTAAAAGAATGAAATTAGAACACTTCCTAACACCATAAACAAAGATAAACTCAGAAGGGATTAAAGACCTAAATGTAAGGCCAGACCCTATAAAAGTCTTAGAGGAAAGATAGAAAGAACACTCTTTCACATAAATCAAAGCAAGATGCTTTTTGACCCACCTCCTAGAGAAATGGAAATAAAAACAAAAATAAACAAATGGAACCTAATGAAACTTATAAGTTTTGCACAGTAAAGGAAACCATAAACAAGATGAAAAGACAACCCTCAGAATGGGAGAAAATATTTGCAAAAAAAGCAACTGACAAAGGATTAATTTCCAAAATATACAAGCAGCTCATGCAGCTCGATATCAAAAAAACAGCACCCGAATACAAAATTGGGCAGAAGACCTAAATAGACATTTCTGCAAAGATATACAGACTGCCAGCAAACACATGAAAGGATGCTCAATATCACTAATCACTAGAGAAATGCAATCAAATCTACAATGAGGTATCACCTCACACCAGTCAGAATGGCCATCATTAAAAAATCTACAAACAATAAATTCTGGAGAGGGTGTGGAGAAAAGGGAAACCTCTTGTACTGTTGGTGGGAATGTAAATTGATACAGTCACTATGGAGAACAGTATGGAGTTTCCTTAAAAAACTAAAAATAGAAGTACCATATGACCCAGCAATTCCACTACTGGGCATATACCCTGAGAAAACTATAAAAAGAGTCATGTACCACAATGTTCATTGCAGCACTATTTACAATAGCCAAGACATGGAAGCACAACCTGTGTCCATTGACAGATGAATGGATAAAGAAGATGTGGCACATATATACAATGGAATATTACTCAGTCATAAAAAGAAGCGAAATTGAGTTATTCGTAGTGAGGTAGATGGACCCAGAGTCTGTCATACAGAGTGAAGTAAGTCAGAAAGAGAAAAACAAATACTGTATGTTAAGACATGTGTATGGAATCTAAAAAAAAAAGGTTCTGATGAACCTAGGGGAAGTGCAGGAATAAAGAGGCAGATGTAGAAAATGGACTTGAGGACATGGGGAGGGGGAAGTGTAAGCTGGGATGAAGTGAGAGAGTAGCATTGACATAGATACACTACCAAATGTAAAATAGATAGCTAGTGGGAAGCAGCTGCATCGCACGGGGAGATCAGCTCAGTGCTTTGGGACCACCTAGAGGGGTAGGATAGGGAGGGTGGGAGGGAGACGGAAGAGGGAGGGGATATGGGGATATATGTATACATATAGCTGATTGACTTTGTTATACAGCAAAAACTAATACAATGTTGTAAAGCAATTATACTCCAATAAAGATGTTAAAAAACATTCACTTTAGGAGAATAGAAGATTTGAAAATTTGTGGGACTTTCTGAATGAAGTTCATAATTTTACCCATTACTCACAATGATTAAACAGAAAATCAGAGCAGGAAGAAATTGGACTTTTTTCAAAGAAGCATTAAACAAAGCACTAAACAATCTAGGCTTGCAAACTACTGTATCTAGAAGCCATGTTCCTCTGTGGACCTGCCAGAAAAACATATAAAAGACTAAGAAATGTTGATGATATGAACTTAAGAAACAAAATATCCCACGTGGAGCAGTTTTCTCAAGTTATTTAGACTTTGTTACTCTGCTTAAAATCAGTTCACATTATACTGATAGATCCAGGCAAACATTTTAAGTTATGCTGCACATGATATCCATGTTGGAACAGAGGCTGAAATATTTTCAATCAATTAGTTTTCCTGACCTCCTATTTTTGTTTTCTTTCAATGACCAGAGTCTGAATTGCATAATTTTTCAGAAGTTCAACAGCACTTAATGGTACCAAATATGTAGAACTTTATTATATTTTGTTATATACTGTTCTCTTTCATTAAAGCAAAACGTGTCTTTTTTTTTTTTGCGGTACGCCGGCCTCTCACTGTTGTGGCCTCTCCCGTTGCGCAGCACAAGCTCCGCGGCCATGGCTCACGGGCCCAGCCGCTCCACGGCATGTGGGATCTTCCCAGACCGGGGCACGAACCCGTGTCCCCTGCATCGGCAGGCGGACTCTCAACCACTGCACCACCAGGAAAGCCCACGTGTTTCTTCTTTGAAAAGAAATTTCTCCAAGGCAAGAGCCATGTGTTGCATTTATTATATATATTTTCACAAGGACCCAGGACTGTCCTGGGCAATGCTTAATAAATAGATGACCTAATTTTGCTGGTTTTAGTTTCTTATCTAAAAACCTCAGTTTAATTGGACTCATATTCAGTGTTCCTCAGTAGCTATGCATTTACGGTATTTCTTGTCATATCTTTTATATGTTCATTCACGCATACATCTACCTATTCGACAATTTATATTCAAACTGGCTTTCTTCTCTTTAGTTCAGGCCTTGGAAATTTTTCTTTAGAGGTCCAGAAAGTAAATATTTTAGGTTTTGTGGGCCATATGGTCTCTGTTGCGTTCAACTCTGCCATTGCAGCATGAAAGCAGCCAAGGCAGTACATTAGTGAATGAATGTGGCAGGGTTCCAATAAAACTTTATTTACGAAAACCAGCCGCGATCTGGATCTGGCCATTGGCAGTAGTTTGCAGATTCTTGCTCTAGTCCAGCTTCCTCTCACTTACAAATTTTCCATATATGTATTCCAATTACCAGGAGATAGAATCTTCTAGAGATCACACCCCTGCATTTCTGATAAATATTTAGTAATATTAATGACATTCTCAGCTTGGTTCTTAAAAACTCATTTCAGCTTTCTAACATCTCTGACCATCTGTCACTACAACTAAACTTGTTGGTTCCCCAGAGTCCAGAAGATACCATGAGCCTTCAAAACACATTATGTTTATACAGCCCATCCGATTGTTGGCAAATTGCACCTCTACTTATTTCCTCAAGAACCAATTCCCCTCTTACACTTTCAAAAACTACTCTTTCTCTGACCACCTTAGCAGGAAGCTGCCTAGCTGTGATAGTTATTTGTCTACTTCATGTAATCATCTATTATTTCCTCTATGTTTACATCTCATCTTTTATTAAACATACTTGTTATTTAAGTCCTCTTATATATTTTTTGAAGTTTATAATCTTATGTTTCCAATTAAAATATAACTCATTAAGGAAAATAGCTGTTTTATATTTATAAATTTTCTCCACTATCTGTATAGTAATCAACAAATACTACACAACACCCTTTTCATCCAATATATAGAGCTGGACCTAGATAAGAGATAGGATGTGACTTGGATAATCTGAGCTGGGACATGGGTCTTCTCTTACCTTCAGACTTGGACTTGGACTGAAATTTACATTATTAGCATTCTGGTTTCACAGACTTTTGGACTCAGACTGGAACTATACCATCAGAACATTTGCCTTTTCAGCTTGCTGCCTGTAGATCTTGGGACTTCTCAGCTTCCATAATCATGTGACCAATTCCTTTTAATAAATTTCTTTATTGTAAGATCTACCTATCTGTCTATCATCTATCTATCATCTGTCTATCCTGCTGGTTCTGTTTCTCTGGAGAGCCCTGACTAATCCACCAGACTTGGCTTACACAATCTCCTAGTCTAAGACCCCATTCTGAGGTCTTCCTGTGTCATCCCTACAGGCTGTTCAGTTCTTGTCCTACATGTTTCCCAAGTCACCCATGTCACTGTCTTTGCAAACACATGATTTAAGTGAATTTTTCTTCAAATATATAGTGAGCACCTGGAAGACAGGAATGTACCATTTTCATCTTGCCTAGTACATTCTCTGACATTTAGTAATGACTCAGTGATTTTACTAGACTCATACATGCATATGAAAAGATAAAGAAGTTGAATTTCCTTAATCTGCATACTCCAAATTCTCCTGGTATATTTCTAAAAATCAGATCTATATTCAAAGGACAAACAGAAGCAGAGAAAAGCATGCTAATGATTCTCTAACAGATAAGTATAAATTCTTTCTAAGTCAAGTTAAAATAACTAATAAATTTTAAATGATCATTAAATTGAAGATATCTGTTTTAGGACCCTGGTATTTATGCTAGAAGTAGGATAGGTGAATATAGTCCTTCCCCAATCACATGTTTATTTTAATGTTTGCACCCTTTTTTGTAGTAGAGAAAATTTCTATATATAAGTTATGGGCTTTGGAAATACTCATAAAAGACCCAAAATATCTCTCATAAGAAACATGGCTCAAATAGGTAGACACAGAAATGACTTCAGGGCAGAAATAGTGAACTGAAAAAAAGATATCTAGAGAATGAAAGAAAGTAATGAAGTATGAGAAACCAGGACAGGTGAAGGAATCTAATTTTGAGCGTCTCTACACAGGTAGGGGACAGATTTCTGAGTGTTTGGCATGGTTGAGGCCAGTGGGGTAAGAAATTTAGCAAGAATGTCAGATGTCTTCACAAGGAGTAGAACTGACTGAGATTTTAGCAGAAGCCAGGTCAGAAAAATATCAAGGACATTGCCTAGCTGTCCTGTGTTGAAACAATTTGAATCTAAATCCAGGTCAAACTTAATGGTTATTAAAATACAACTCAAAATAATCAGTGTTTCTGTTAAGAGAACAGAGGCTAATTTTTTCTGAATCATAAGTGAGGAGTAAAGTGCCAGGCTCATAGAGTGAACTGAACAAATAATTATTGGCCCAAGTTTCAAATTTTGTAATAAAGGAGAAAAGCATATTTGTCATTGAAAATACTGATAAAAATGGGAAATTCAGGTGGTTTCATTGGCAAGAAAGTTCAGCACCATTCTGAACATGATTAGTTTGAAAACTGAAAATATAAGTACATTCTTAGTGTCTAACACTATCCCAGGTACATAATATACAATTCAAAACATATTTGAGAAATGAATTAATGAATGAATGAGTGAAGTTATTAAAATATCTAAAAGACCTTCAGAACTGAAGATAAAATTCTGTAGTTGTCTCTATAAGTTGATAAGCAAAATTACAGGATAAGAAAGTACTGGATAGGCTGAAGTAGTTTGTTCCAGATGAACAATAACTCTAAGAACAACTAGAAACACTGGCTAAAATACAAAAATAAGATGTTAAAAGTCATAAGAGAGTTGCTAAAGCAACAAGGATTAGGGGGATAATATTCCAGGGAGGGGAGACATCAGAAGTGAGCTGACAATTTACAACTAATTTTCCTCTGGGGTATTTGCTTCTGTGAAGCATAGGCAAGAGATTAAGAATTCAAGCTTTATTTAGACATAGAGACACTTCGAGGGACAGAGAATCTTTCTGGGGACAGAGAAGACAGCTTTAGTCACTCTTGTGAGGATGATGATAAAAAAAAAAAGGAAATTTTACAGGTCTTAAGTATGTGGCTGGTTCCTTTCTCAAGAAGTTTGTTGAATTCTGAAACTTCACAGGACAAGAGACAAAAAAAATAATCCCCAAATCTCTGAAACATAGAGCAGAGGGTTTTTTTGTTTGTTTTTTTTGCGGTAAGCCGGGCTCTCAGTGTTGTGGCCTCTCCTGTTGCGGAGCACAGGCTCCGGACGCGTAGGCTCAGCGGCCATGGCTCATGGGCCCAGCCGCTCCGCGGCACGTGGGATTTTTCCGGACCGGGGCACGAACCCGTGTCCCCTGCATCGGCAGGCGGACTCTCAACCACTGCGCCACCAGGGAAGCCCAGAGCAGAGATTTTTTAAAGCCTTTCAGTGCTCAGAAGACAAAGACTGGCATGCAGACCTCACCATGGGTTGTGGACTTGAAGGACATACTGGGTCCAAGGAAGAATCAAATGTCAACTAAACCTTGCAAAAATGGGAATCTAGCCTTGACTCAGGTTCCTGCCCACTTGATTGAAAATATTTGTTCCTCTCCCCATCTCAGGTCATGCTCTCTTTGAAGTCTCTAGGGCAGAATCACTCCTTGCCTCTTCTTAGCTTCTGGTGATTGCCAGCAAGCCTTGGTGCTCTTGACTTGCAGGTGTGTCTCTGCAATCTCTGTCTCCATCATCACATGGGCTTCTTCCCTTTGTGTGTCTATATCTTCAAATCTCTCTCTCCTAACAAGGACACTTCATTGACTCAAAGTCATGGAATTCGGGGTCCATACTAATCCAGTATGACCCCATTTTAATTTGCTTACATCTGCAAATACCATATTTCCAAATAAGGTCACATTCACAGGTACTAGTGGTTAGGGCTTGAGCATATTTTTTTGGGGGGACACAATTCCACCCAAAACAAGAGGGAAGGTGAAAAGCCAGTGAGCAGGTATTGTATCTAAAGGGGTTTAGCTCTGACTCAGCTCAGCAGATGGTTGCATCTGGGCTTGCTGATGAGTGTGACCACATGGGAACAGTTTGCATATTTTGCTTTCAGAAAATGATTTGCCTTGGGGTTGGGTGGTTTGTTACTGAAGAATAATAGCGGAAGTCCATTTTGGGACCCAGAACATTGTTTTACGTGACTTTAGAAAACAGTAAATACTTTCTACTGTGTAGTAGAGGAAGTGTTCTGAAGAATGTCAAGATGGCAGAAATACTATGGTTTGGGAATGTCAAAAAGCCCTGTCATAAACATTTGGTGGCATCATTCAAAATGACATCTAAAAGATGTAATGAACATATACTCATGTATGATGTATAGCATTATGATCAAGATTTCCTAGCAAGTTTCCACTTACATTTGCCTTAATCCATAGTTACTGGATCTATTTCCTTCCCTATGCACACATTTTTAAAAAAATTTTATTTATTTATTTATTTATTTATTTATTTATTTATTTATTTATTTTGGCTGTGTTGAGTCTTTGTTGCTGCATGCGGGCTTTCTCTGGTTGCAGTGAGCAGGGGCTTCTCTTTGCTGCAGTGCAAGGGCTTCTTATTGCTGTGGCTTCTCTTGTGGTGGAGAACGGGCTCTAGGTGCATGGGCTTCAGTAGTTGCAGCATGTGGGCTCAGTAGTTGTGGCTCGTGGGCTCTAGAGCGCAGGTTCAGTAGTTGTAGCGCATGGGCTTAGTTGCTCCACGGCAAGTGGGATCTTCCCAGACCAGGGATTGAACCCATGTCCCCTGCATTGGCAGGCAGATTCTTAACCACTGTGCCACCAGGAAAGTCCCTATGCATACATTTTTGAACTTAACAAGGTGGCTTCAATACACTCAATCTTGTTTAAATGAACAATCTTTGAAGGCATGGGATGGGACTGCAACCTGTTTAGATTTAGAATCATTAAAATGGTGTCTAAAATGTGTCCCTTCATGAAAACTGCATTTTAGTAGTTCCCAGTGTGGAAATTTTCTATCTTGATAAATACTTCCTCACCTATAACTCAAAGAGGTTACTCAATTGTGAGAATATGTTTTCCATTGGTAATGAGAGACAGTACTTAAAACCTAGAGAGATTGCAAATGAAATCACAGTTCATGTGTGAGGCTCACCATGTCACCAGGAATTAAATGAGCAAGCTCCTATCCAACTTTCTCTTCTTGGAGTCAATTATAAATAACTCCTTCTTGTGTAGTACACATTTCTTAAGGTCTTAAATTTCTAAGCTCTGTCGAGTTTTCCTCCTCCTGGAAATACCAGGGCTAGGTAGACCATTTTCCCCTGGCACAGATAATTTATACATTAAATTTTTTGTTTGTTTTTTTTTTTTTTTCAGAAGCATAAGGGCACTCAACCATGGACTTTGTTGATGGAACAAAATTTAAAAATGGCCTTTTTAGTGGACTTCCATGCTTTCCTGGCTTAACCAAGGTTAGACTCTCTATCACCCATAGCCCAGCTGTGGGAGCATTTATTAGTCACACTGCAACTCAAATGTTTTAATTTACAGCTCCCCAGTTGACTAATTCCACACACAATTTTAGCAATTACCTTTTCTGTCACCTTTATTTGTTCCCTTCTATTATTTCCATGTCTGACCACCATTAGATTGCAAATTCTTTTGAGGGCAATGAAACCTTTTCTTTTCCTCTTTCTCCCCTTATTAATATGTTTTTATTTATTTGTCATTTAGTGAATATTATTAGGATAGCTTCACAACACTAGTTTGTAAGTTGAAATAATTCAATTTCTTCACTCTAAAGCTATTAATGTAACACAACAGCAAGACAGTTTTAAGCCAGGACCACTCAGTACAGTTAAATCATTATCAATCACCTAGTGAACCCCAAAGTCAGGCAAGTGAATTATTTGAACCTAGGGTAAATTTTATATTATGGCTTCTCCACTATGTCCCATGATGGAAACATGTTTATTAATTGACAACACTCTGCTTGGCTTTACTAAGCACTAAAATGAGCTTACTTTGAAATTTAGGAAAGAGTTCCTCCTACCTCAAGCAGTGAAATAAATTTGTAAATTTGTTATACTTATGTCATGAAAAAAAAATGCAGTCTCTGAAAAGATTAGCTCTTTAGGGATTACAGTATTTCAATTAATGACACTTTAAATCTTGAAATCCTGCTTTTTTCCTCAAAATTCTATTATCATAAATTTATTCTCTTGTGTTAGGACAAGTGTGAACTAGCAAAGTGAGGAGGAAAATGGAAGCAATTATTCAGATAACTGAAGTAAAATACTTTTTCCTCATTACTGTATATTTCAGATAAAATCTTTCTTTTTTTAAACCTGATTACATATAGAATTACCTCAGTTTCCTGCCAAAAATGTATATAGTAAGATCATATTATTTAAAGTTTCTGAGTTTTATAAACTTCCTGACTTTGAGCTTGGCCTATGTAGGTAAATAACTCCATCAGCAAGGCTAAAATGTGTCTGGGGAATTGAGCTAGATGCAAAATGTTAAG
Source organism: Stenella coeruleoalba (assembly GCF_951394435.1). Taxonomy (NCBI): domain Eukaryota; kingdom Metazoa; phylum Chordata; class Mammalia; order Artiodactyla; family Delphinidae; genus Stenella; species Stenella coeruleoalba. The sequence continues at coordinate 39,099,773 of NC_137148.1, forward strand.
CTTCGGTTAATGAGTTTAAGGTATTAGAAAGTTTACCCAAGTAGATATATAAAAGTCTCTTCCCTGTAGTCTGGATCTATGTAAGTAAAATAAAATGAAGAACCAAAGTAATTATCTCAGTAAATAAAGTCCTAAATTGATCTCTTAAATGCAATACATACAGATAATAGAGGGTTTTTTTTAAAAAAAAACTTTTTACTTGAGTTATCCAAATTTGCTCTTTACCTTACTTTTTGTCATTTATATTTTTATCACTTTATCATTTAAAATAACTTTTGTTTTTTAAACCTATTTTCGTCATTTCAAACTAAGATATGATGATGTTTTCTGGAATGATATAAAGTAGAAAAGGGATAAGTATTTGCTCCTTAGGAAAAAAATTATCTACCTAATAATCTAGAAGTTTAGAAACTACATTTCCTTTTTTACTTGCTACAGTCATCCTGATATGTTAGTTTCCTTTTTGCTTCTAAAACATTCCATAATTGTTTATTTTTATATTTCACTGTGCCATTAAAATATTTATTTGAAGCAGTGGTTATGATGACTTGAGGACAGCTAACTTACTATACAGGAAAAATAAATTTGTTTACCATATAAGAAGGCATACTTCAGGTAAATGAAAAGTAAAACTATAAAAATTAGAACTTAAACCAAAAGATATTCCATAAAGCAAAAATGAATAATTGAACACATCAAAATTAAGGACTTTTATTCAAAAAAGGGCAGCATTGAGAATTTGAGTAACAGGCTGGTATTGTTCTAAAACTGACAAAGATTTAATATCTAAAATATGACTCATGCAAATCAATAAGGAAAAAAACCAAGAAACTGAATATAAAAACTGTCAAAGAAGAAGGAAGAGAAATCAAATGGCTCATAAATAGATGAAAAGATGATTAATTGCATAACTAATTAGATAAATGTAAATTAACACAATAATTAGATATTTACATGCATTTGATTATTGAAAGAAAGTCAGTACCAATACTGGCCATGATATGAGGGAAGACAATTTCTTATGCACTGAATATGACAATGTAAACTGGTATTACTCTTCATGAGATATATTTTACAGGTTGTTATTAAATTAATTATGCATACAATCTATTATCCAAAGATTCCACTAGTGGGAATTTTTGCTTAGCTAATTGCTACATTTTTGTGTGGTACCAGGGATACAGAAGCAAAATTGATGTCTATCACTATGGGAATCGATAAATTAAAACAAGGTAGGTACAAACAATGTGATATCATGATAGAATTACAATCAATGAACTAGATATACATACAGCAAAATGAACAGATCATATAGTGTGGGCTGAAAAAACATAAGAAAAACAACATTTATAGCCTGATACCACATATGAAATTAAAGCACATACACAGACAAACCAGCATTATGTTATTCAATAAGGCATATATTACGAAGTACCTATAGTAAATAAATATAGAATGTGTGTAGAATGGGAGTGAGGTTCGATAATGAAGAAGAAGAAAATAGTAAGATGAGAGGGGAATCTCATATAGACCAAAGATGACGTGTTTCTGTGGTGCAAACAAAACAACAAAAACAAGGCCTTCACATTTCATTCCTAGTGAAATCAGAGATGTTCCTTTTTTCCTCATGACACTTTCACTTCTCAAGTTCACATTTACATTTCTCAGCTCTCTGATCCCCTTCTTTGACTTCTGCCTTACTCATTTTACCTTTGTCTGTTTCTTTGTATTATCTGCCTCTCATTGATTCAATGTCTCTTGTTTTATTGTACCACTCTAAAATCTACTTATTTTTTAATTAGATGGTAAACTCGTAATGTAATTAACTCTAGAAATAGAAGTTTTCAGTTTTAAAAAAGCGAAAGATATTTTAATTCAACAATACACAGTGAGTCCAGTGTCATTCATGAATTATATCTAAGTGGAATTGTTTCACTACTAGAATTCTTTACTCTCCACAGGAAGGATGTCAGAGGATCAAGGAAGACTCTGCCTTTCAAAGTATTTTCTCCATATGCCAGCTATTACCTACAATTCCTTTACAAGATATGTAGCTTTTTCACTCCACAGTTAGTCATATGGCCACATTTATAAAGCTCTGTTAAGAGCAATGGGCCTTAAGAGAATGAGTTAAAGGGGTGGTGGGGGAAGGGAATGAACAGCAGAGCAAAAGGATAGAATTTTCAACTGTCTTTTGCTTATGATTGGGAATTATACAAGAATATGAAGAAATCTTTAGTTCAGGACTAGATCTTTCCCTTTAACTCCAAAAGAGCCTGGGGTGTGGTGCCAGTGGAGACCACATAGGGCTCCTGTACTTGAATTCCACACCTAACTGAAGGTAACAAGGCTCCTGCCTCACTGGTGTAGTGTTAGATGATGCCTACTAGATAGTCGGGACTTTCACCACTCCCCAGAAGTCATGAGGTCACCTCACCACCACCACCATGGCATCAGTGGAAACCACCTGGGGAGCCAGAACTCATTCCTACCCAGTAGTAATTATCAGCCCCTCCCCCTTCCAAGTATCTATGAAGGCTGAGAGGGGAACCTGGATTCCTTACCCACTTGGTAATAATCCACTGGTATTATTTCCACCAGACTGTTGTCAGAGGAGGCCTGCTAAAACAAATATTTAAATCAGATCCAGACATTCATAACATACCCCAAATGTCCAGATTTCAATAAGAAAATCACTCAATCTCAAATAAGTGAGAAAAAACAATAGATGTCTACATTGAGATGAAACAAACATTAGGATTATCTGACAAGGATTTTAAAGCAGCCATTATAAAAATGCTTCATCAAACGTTAGGAATATACTTGAAATAAACTAGAATATGAAAAGTTTCAGCAAAGTAATAAAAAGTATAAATAACTAAATGGATGATCTAATCAACATTTATAGAACACTGCACCCCAAAACAGCAGAATACACACTCTTTTCATGTACTCATGGAAAATAAACCAACATAGATCCTATACTGATTCATAAAATATACCTCAACAAATTTAAAAGGATTGAATTATACAAAGCTTGTTCTCTAACCACAGTGGGATAAAAATAGAAATAAAAAATAGAAACAGAAGAAAATCTCCAAATACTTGAGAAGTAAACAATACACTTCTAAGTAATCTGTGGGACAAAGAGGAAGTCTAAAGGGAAATAAAAAATACATTGATCTGAATGACAATGAAAATACAATATACCAGGCTTTTTGGACACTTGATTAAAGCAGTGTTGTGAGGAAAATTTATAGCACTAAAGTGCTTGGATTAGAAAAAAAAATCTCAAGTCAATAATCTCAGCTCCCATCTCAAGAAAGTAGAAAAATAAAAGCAAAATATGCCCAAAGCAAGGAGAAAGAATCAAATAATAAAGATACATGCAGAAATCAATGAAATGGAAATTAACAGGGTAAATCAAACAAATAAAAATCAAACTAGTGAAACAAAACCGATTATTTAAAAAGATCAAGGAAGTTGACAAAACTTTAATGTGATAGTTAATTTTGTATGTCAACTTGGCTAAGCCCTTATGCCTAGGTTTTGGCCAAAAATCTCTCCAGTTATTGCTCTGAAGCTATTTTTTATTTATTTATTTATTTATTTTTTTTTTTTTTTTTCCGGTACGCGGGCCTCTCACTGCTGTGGCCTCTTCCGTTGCGGAGCACAGGCTCCGGACGCGCAGGCTCAGCGGCCATGGCTCACGGGCCCAGCCGCTGCGCGGCATGTGGGATCTTCCCGGACCAGGACACAAACCCGTGTGCCCTGCATCGGCGGGCGGACTCTCAACCACTGCGCCACCAGGGAAGCCCCTGAAGCTATTTTTTAGATGTGATTAACATTTAATGCAGAGAACTTTGAGTAAAGCAGATTAATTTTCATAATGTGGGTGGGCCTCATCCAATCAGTTGAAGGTCTTAAGAAAAAGACTGAGGTTCCCCAGGAAGAAGAAATTCCACCTCCAGACTGACTTCAGACTGCAATATCAGCACTTACCTGGGTTTCCAGACTTCTGGTCTTCCCTACAAATTTTGGACTTGCCTGCTCCCACAATTGTGTGAATCAACTCCTTAAATAAAACGTCTTCCTATATATTTATACATCCTGTTGGTTCTGTTTCTCTAGAGAACTCTAATACATCTAGCACTACTGATAAAGGGAAAAAGAAAAGACACTAATTACCAATATTAGGAAAGTCTATCACTATAGACTGTGTTGATATCAAAAGGATAATAAGGGAATACTATGAATAAGACACACATAAATTTCACAGCATAGATTAAATAGGCCAGTTCTTTAAATGGGCCAGTGTGTTCTGATACATGCACAAGTTCTTAGGGATAGAGCACACAATTACACAGTCACAATTATAGAAAAACTGACGTTTTATTACTGTAACATATTAATGATACAACATCTTAATGTGCTTCTATCATAAAATATTATGATGTCATTCATCCTTTCATGCTCAGAAATTTTAAGTGTTATATGCAATTTTGGTCCAAACATTTTAAACACATGTTGAACTAGAAATCCATAAGAATGTTAAAAGATATAAAAACACCATCTATGTGAAGGGAAAAAGGAGTCAGAGCTTTGTACTTCATAGAGGAGCAGATGAGGGGAGGTCCTCTCATGTATCCACCGAGAAAACCAGTGACGACAACTTCCCCTGTGAGGCAAAGGGCATGGAACCTATAGATACAACATTTGAAGTGGTCACCTCTGGAGATCTGAGCAACTAAGAAGTTTGAAATTTGGCCTTCCTTTAGCCCAAGCACTGCCATCAGATACTTTCTTGAGTTTTCTTTCAGAATTATGACTTTTTAAAAAATGGACTGAACTGAGGTTTCAGAACATATGCACCATTACCTTAATTAAAATAGAAAACCCAAGTGTGTCTCTAGCGACTGCCATGTTTGACTCCATCTCTTTCATAATCTTAATTCTCTTTTTAATTAAAGAATTACCTTCATCATCAATTTTAAGATAGTTGAAGACTAGTATAAGTCAGTGTGCTTATCTTGAACTTGTTAGGAAAAGTCAGGGTCTAAGCTTAGGTAAGACAATGCAGCACATTTTTCTTTCAGGTTTCCAGGCGTAATTTTGTTGTCTAATCTCCGGACACATAGTGTGTTCAACATTCTTCTGTCCCTTTCCAAAGCTACTGATGGCTGCATAATTGACTAAAGAGAAGTCCCAAGTTAAAGAATATTCCTCCACTAGTGTGTGGAAGAAGTTTTTACTCACTTGCTGAAGATTCAGGTTAATTTGGTGTTTAGACCATTAATTTTGTCAAGGTTTAGTGTTCTCTTATGACGAATATAAGCTTAGCATGGTAAGAAGTTTTGTTGTTGCTATTGTTAAAAGCACGATCAAGTGTCTATTAATAAAATCTTAAAACTAGCTTCTTGAAAACCTGACTACTGCAAATAAAAATATATAGTAAGAAATATGTGGAAAGAATTATTTTATTCAGTATTATAGAGTCAAAAATTCCAAGGGGATTTGTGATTTTTCTAGTGGGGTAAATGTCATTTAGGAAACAAAGTGAGTGGTATTAGAATACATGCAAAAGACTGTGAGACATTGGAAAGAGCACAAATTGAAAGCCAAGAAAACTAATCAAATCCCAGATTCGCTTGTATTAATGGACAAGTCACTTAATCTCTCTCTGTCTCATTTTCCCTATTCGTAGACTGGAAATAATATCCATTTATAATAAAATATATTGTTAACTCTGACTAAAGAATGGCTCTTGCTTTTATTGGGTAAGAAGGAGGTTTTAAAACTTGTATTTATGTTATCTTTTTTTTCTCACTAAAATGTGAATAGTTGTCTCACAACAACAACAAAAAGTGGGAATATGCCTTAATATGACCTTAGGTAAGTTCCATCAGCATGGGTCACTGTTAATGTTCCAATCAATGAAAATTTTCGAAGTCTGAGGCTGCTCTGTAGATAAGCTAAAACCTGCAAGCCCTTACATGGACCTGTATTTACACACAGATGCACCCACCTCTCGAAGTAATTATTTTCTAACAAAGTGTTGTTTATATGTTTCATGCAAATTGGTTTGAAGTGTTGCTTAGACAATCTTATTATAGTTAGAAATAAAAACTTCCATCAAGAAATTGTACAAAAGAAAATGGACACACCAGCTGGGTAAATCTATCACATGCAGCGGGGTGGGGTGGAGGGAGCCCTTTTAATTAGCTGAGTGAATGCAGTTTGCTGAACACAGAAAGCACAGCCTCAGTCATATTAAAATGTGCCTAATTTTCTGTGAAAAAGTCCCATCTGAACAGGCCTGACCACAGTCAATCATACTAAAAGCCACTGGTGCTTAATTTGATTTACCAATATAAAATGCAAATTAGGTTATTAAGTGGAGTGGCAGACTGAGTAGGGCCCCTTTCAAACCATCAAGTTAAATGCAAGCAGACAGCAAACTGGCTGTGCAAAGAAAATTTTAGCATATTCGTTTGATTAGTGCTACAAAAATTTAATTAGGTTGGCTAATTACTTGACAAATTGCTCTACACAAGAGAAAAGGCAGAGGAGGTTTTTTTTTTTTCCTTTTTCATCGCAAATATCCTGTGTGTCTTTTAGTCCAAATGCTATCTGTCAATTTGCAAAAGCATTATTAAATGAATGGAAGATGGTCCCCAACAATAGTAAATCGTACAATGCATATAATTAGACAAGACCCACACAACTATATCCATATGTCCATACTCCCTCGTGACTAAAAATATTTAACACAATATTTCTACGTAACTGCTGTCAAAACAGATTATTACAAATCAGTCAATTGTTCTAAAGAAAGAAAATATTGTGCACAATATAGAAAAGGGACATTTGTGAAATTTCTACCTCCCAGAGGAGTTTGTTTGGTAACTATTAGATGAAGTAATGGTGACATGCTGACGTTTCTCACCGCAGAATGGACCCGTCAGCCAAAACATGGCATGTTGAGGCCAAGGCTACAATGGAGTGGAGAAAATTGTCTCCTTGTGATATGCTCACAATTTAAACTATTAAATAATTCCCAAAGTCTACTGACAATTTTTTAGAATAAATTTCATTTTTTTGGAATGCTATTTATTAGTCTTTGTTCCTTCCTCTATGTTTCCCCAGTTACTACATAAGAGAGAGCAGACTTCAAACACTCATTTTGGGGAAAAGCTTGCAAGTTGTGTAACCACAGAATGAAAGAAAAATTTCAGCCTATGTCAGTATTTTATTGAGAAATTTTGGATGATCTTGAGTAAAGAAAAGTGCCTTTTTCCATTCAAAGGAAAACTTGTTTTTCCTAGAGAACGTATATGTTTATATCAATATTCAAGAGAACAACAAAGGGGGTTTCATATAATCACAGCTCTATTTGGAGGATTCCCAATTATTTTCAGATACTTTATTTGATTTTTATTGATTTTTTTACAGAACTAGTGAGCCTGTTCTAACTCAGTCATCATGATTTTATGCATAGGTTTCCGTTTTTCCTATTCAAGTGCAAAAAATAGGTATCATATTTTATAAACATAAAGCTTCGCAGTTAGTAATTAGATACTGTATTTAACCTGTTCTAAAGTAACATCCTAGGAAACTACAAACTACAAAAAATATTTGTGAACAATCATTTATGCAGTCTGTGCCTTAATTTTTGCAATTAATGTGTTCTAACTTAAGTTTAGAACATAAATATAATTACACTGCACAATGCAGATGCAGCAAGCTTATTATTTTATGTAACACCCTTATCATTACTGCCATTTTATCCTAACTTACCACTTTTACTCTTTTTAGATTTACAATCATCACCAGAGGAAGTAGAGTATAGATTACCTATAGGATATGGATTATGTAGACAATTTTTCTAATTTAGAATAAAGTTCTGGGATAAAGTTGTGTCCTCAAAAGCATACATTTGGCATGAATCGCTGACATTACATTTAAAAACCATGAGGGTGTCATCTTTGATAAAGACTCCATCTTCATACATGAAGGTAGATTCTACAAAACACTAAGATAGAAAGCATAAAATTCAGTAGCAAATAAATTATTGTAATAACCCTTGAGGTTTCTTTCCTTCAAGATATTGACTGATTTTCTTTACTCTTCCCCTTTATATTATTATTTTTTTTATTTGATAAGCTGACAGATATTTTTTAAAAATTGGGGATGTGTTCTAATAAAGTAGTTGTTGTCTGAGATCGTTTATTAAGGGTATGGGTATAAAATAGTAAAATTACTGACTTGCAAATACATGTGTGTGTCACCATTGAATGTTTTTAATATTGAATATGGGTGTGTAATATTGAATGTGCTTGACTGTCCAATGGATATTGGCATATGAATTGCTGAAGAGGTGATAAACTTTTATTATAATTTTTATGTGTTGCTTGGAACAAATTACATGCGTGTATAATAATAGTTGTTATCTTTTATTGAGCCTCTACCTTACAAAGGCACAGAGTTTGATGTTTACATATAGTTATCATTTAATTCTTCTAATAAACACAAAATATAAGTACTATTTTTCCCATTTTAGAGAGGCTGAGATTGAGGCTGAGTTTAAGTAAAGAATCCCAAGTCAAAGACCTAGGAACTGATAAATCTAGGATTTAAACTGAATTCTGTCTGGACTCTAATATCAAGTTCTTTCCCTATGCCATGAGTAGTTTTTAGACATATATTTTTTGGTGTGATTTATTTATGTCTCTAGTACATATAATATATAATTGGTGTGTTTGTAAATAATTTGAGGTTTCCTGAAACCACTGTGATTTGTATACAAAAAGTCCGTAGATTTCAGAAGCCCACATCAACTATAGAAAGGTTGACAAGAACCTTTGGAAACATCATATCCGCTAAAGTTGTGTAGACAGAGTCAGATAATTTGCCAAGTTGGAGATATCAAAAGAAACACCAAAAAAGAAGATAGGTGTAGGATTGGATTAGAAAAAGTGAAGTTTTCATCATATGACAGCAAATGTGTTGGGGAAGAATATACCAGGACATGAAGACATGAGCTTAAAGCCAGGTTTAGCTTTTTGAAAGGTTTGATTTTCTTTCAGTATTGCTATGTTGTGAATAAAAAAAAAAAATCCTGGTTTGCAGATAGGATAAGATTTTTTTCTCCTCATTAACATTTTAGAGGTTAAGCTTAAAAAGGTTTATTTAAAACACATGCATATCTATAAGTAGTAAAGAGTGATTCGTCGTCTGAATGCATTTCTGCATATTACTAATATTCCTGAGTATTTTGTTTCAAATATTTGATAGAACATAAATAATTTTTCATATAGAAATATCAATCCTCTTGAGGTAGATTTGAATTAATGGTAAAAATTCCCAATAACAGTTCAATTTGAAAACAATCCTTCAGATTTTGAACTAACTGATAAAAGAGATGACCCTAGGATAAAGTTACAATTACTAATTCACCAGATTTTGAAATTCACTATACTATGAATTTACATGGTGTTAATTCAATCATTAATGTATAATAAGTCATAATTCCTTCAATACCACACTCATACTTGATAAACTAGGGGAAAAAATATCTTCATTTAAGTTGAAACTTAGAGGAGAAGAATCATGCAAAATTTTAGAATTAAAATAATGACTTAGTATTTTGGATCAAATCATTTCCTAGTGTCTAGTTGTATTGGTCAAGTGCCTTGACTTTGTCAAAGAAAACAAATATCCTGTTATATGGAGCTTTCTTATTATAATGAGGAGAGCCTACCATAGTGTTAACTCTATCATCTGAAGGGTCCAGGGAGCACTTCCTCTCCCACTCTGGGAACTTTGCTCATGCAAAGTGGCCATTTGAGCTTTGGTTCTTTTCTGTGTTCACAAGGGACAAGTTCAGCCTATGACCTGTAGTTTCATGTTACCATGTGTTATGTATGTCACCTGTGATACAAAATACAAACGTAAAAGCTACCATGTAGCTAGAGTAATAGATGCATGTACTTACTGAGTTGACGAGACACCAGGAAAAAATAATGAATGAACTTACCTGGTTATTCACAACCAGAAAAAAATTCCCTGATATTTAAGTGCATAAACAAAAAGAAAAATAATCTTGCTAGATGAAAGAAAAATTTAAGTGTTATAAAAAAACAATAAGTGTAGGACTAATTTATCTGCATTAATGAACTTAAAAAGGTGCTCTGATGAAGAAGAAAAATATTATGAAGAATTAATGCAATTCAATTTCAAAACCTCAAATATATGAGGTTTTAAAAATGTCACCTCTTGTCACAAATAATAAGTTAGCAAGGATGCTATTTATTATTTATTTGCAGAAGGATTCATAGTTCATTGTATGATAAGGGAATACCTCTATCTTAACATTTGGGTAAAATTGTCCAATTACTTTGCAGATGGTTAAGTAGGTTGGACAGTATGCAGGTGAGTGCTGGCTAAACTGTAGAGACAAGGACAATTAGTTCTCAGGTCCTTTATCTGGGTGACTTAAAACAGTTTTCTGTATCAGGGAACTTAATTTTAACCCTTTGACATAAGAGCTTAAAGAAAACCTTAACTTTGTACAATAAAAACCATGTGAATCCCAGAAGTTCTTTATTAGGCAATAACTATGCTTGAGATGTGAATTTCTGTGGTGGCTTTCCATTTGGCATATCTAATCAGCGAAAGAAAAGCAGGGGTAATAGTAACAAAAAATAGCATGTTGAAACATAGAAAAATTGATTTGTATCATTTGTAGTTTTAGAAGGAAATCTTAGGTTAGCTTACTTGCTATCACAATGGTCCATATATCAATATTCTTCTATTTTAAATCCAGAGGATTTTTATCTTCCCAGATTTAAGTCACTTTCTGAAAGTGTTTGTAACCACTGTGTAAAACTTAATATGTTCTGGTGCTGGATAATAAGAGTTCTCTTCCTTTTTCTCTGGATTGTCCAAGTTCAGTCTCTAAGAGTATCTCTTTCCCTCACTAGTTAGCATCTTGGTAATAATAACCATGTTTTAAACTTGCGCTAGCTGCTGGGTATGGCGCCCTGAGGAACCAAGGCACTTGGCATGATTAAATCAACTTAACATTATGGCTGCAGAGTATTAAGTCAACATAATTATTACTAAATATTAATTCATGGTATGATCAAATTGATAAAAATTATGGTTTTGGGAGACAAAAACTAAATTATAGTTTTCCACTAAAATTGGAAGTACAATACCATCTTTGTTGCAGAAGAAATGTTTTCCTATTTTTTTCTTCCTTTTTCATTATTAAACAATCATCTTTCAATAGTAATTGTTTTCTTTCTTTTTCTTGATGCTGGGGAAATTATTGCTGAAGCATAAACAACACAGCCTGTTCATCTGAGAATATTTTTTTTCCTTCTACAGTTCCAAGTACCTTTGGGTTTTAGCAGAATTTATAGATTCCTTGGGGGAATTTGTGTGTGTGTGTGCTGCTTTAGGGCTTGTTTTGTCTTTATTTCTCCCAAGAGTTAAAAATAGTTGGTGTGAGTCACATTAACAAAGGCTCACCTGTACAGATATTCTAAAGCAAAATCCAGCTAGGTTTACTGCTATCATATAGGGCATGAATTAATCAGTAGGATCTTTCACTTACCTGAGAAAACAGCTTTTTTCTCAAAGGTATAGTTAAGGACAGAATTATCTTAATGTGATTCTATAAGAATGGCTTCTATAAAGTTAAAATATTCACAGTAAAACAGCAAATTGTCTCTTTTTCCCTTAAATGTAAACCCCGATGAGGATTTATGAGAATGATATTTTATACACAGTGAGCCTTCTATAACTTGCTCAGTTGTTCACTTCTAAAAGTCTTGAACCGTCTCCATGCCTGATAAGGCACTGGCTTCTTTTATTTCCTAATATTCTCCAAAGTGTTGGTTATGCATATGTGAAACATTCTTCGTTTATCATGATATTAGAAGTCTTACATTACAAGCTGTGAATATATTTTAGATACCTAAGAAAATAGGTACGAGGTACAGAACGACCATTTGACCATCTTGGTTCCTCTATGGTTTCTTTGCAAAGGCATAAAAACATTAGATCTGGATGCAGAATGCTACCAACTTTCCTTTCTTTTCTTTATGTGGGAAAATTGTATTGAACGTCAAGAAGAAAAATCATTAACAAACAACAACAATATTAAAAAAGCCACCTCCCCAAACTTGTGAAAATTTAAAATTATTTGATTCAGAAGCTATTTTCAAAAATAGTGATCAAACTGCTCTGGCATCAAGTTAACACATAAGTCAAACTCTTCTTTTTCTACTTAGTGAATAAAAAATAATTAAATACTAGTAATACTAGCATTTTTAAATCCTAAGAATCCTAAACTTTGATGTTAATTACATTTAATTTATAGGGAAAAGTAAGAAGACCTATAAAAATTAAAAAAAATTATAATTATAGGTAAGTTTTCTTTGTAAACTCCTTTAAATCATTTTAACATGTTACATGTCTTTCTCCTCTAAGGATAATTAATCTCTCTATTTATATCTAATTATATATTATTCTTACCTTTGACTACAGTGTATGACAAATAAACACAAACGTTAAATATCTAAGGTTTACTATATTTTATATCATATATTTTCAGCAAGTCAGTTTTTGAAAAACATTTTTTAATAAAGTCTTTTGATAGCCAAATATATAACTACAATAGAATCCAGAGGGAACTATACATGACCAAAATGGTTTAAATTATCCTAAGGTAAAAGTGTCATGATTCTGAAAGAATGTGATATTTTACACTTTCAAATATTTGCCTTTCATACATTTCCCTATCTAAAAGTAGCCTTTATGAGGGAGAATTATGTATACATATCTATAGAAAAAAGAGTTTAAGGTTAGTTTTAACAGTCATTTAGCTGAACAGGTGAGTGCTATGTAAACATTAACAAAGACTATTCCTTTAAATATACCAGTCAGTTTCAAACTTTTCCTAAAACTCATTTTCTCCCCCACTGGAGATATTAGGGTCATTTGCAAAAGTTCACTTTTAGAGGAAAAAATGGTCAGTAAATCTAATACTTTTATCCTCAAGTATAAGTATCTAGAAATGTGTATATATATATATATATATATATATATATATATATATGTTTTCCAATAATAGAGTAATTAGATGCTACTGTATTTTTTTTATTTTTAAAGTCATTGAATAGAGGGTAATATTGCTGTCTTCTATTATCTCAAAGTTCCCATTTGTTCATTATTAATTACTTTATTTATTCATTCCACAAACATTATTCATGAATTCATTTATTACACAAACTTTTATTGAGTAGTTGAAACAAAAGGAAGTTGTATCAATGGATATAATTATGAAATAGGATGAAAATGAGCATACACAATTTTAGATTACTGTATTCCAAATATTTGAGAATAGCAGAAAGTAGATAATACATAAAGGCAGATTAGATAATGAATTCAACTCTGGAGGTTAACTGTTCAAAAATCTATGAACCTATCACAATGTACCCAACAGGGAATACATAAGCAGTATAAGCTATACCCATATTATCAAGGAAATCATATAAAGCTTTAGTTTTTATCTGTGAAATGTGAATTTTGGATGCAGACATTGCTGACAGTAGGGGAATTCCTTTCTTAAAAAGCAATGAAACCAATCTCAAAAGACTTAACAACCTGGGTCAGAAAGTTTTCAGATTTGCTTTTCTGAGGGACCCCTTTCTCTCAAGTACTCCTTGAGCCCAATTTATACTGAAGACAGACTTTTTTCTCAGGTAGATATATGATTATTCTCTTAAAACTTCCCTAAAGCAGGGAATGACTATAAGCATTAAGCTTCAAAGAATTTCTCTGCATGCAGGCAATTGAGTTGTCAACAAAGCCATGATTAATGATATCTTATATGAAAATTCATGGAAAATAACTAGATGCAATTAAGAATACTAAAGAAGAGAGTATAATTTCTTGAACACTTGAATAATTACACATTCTTATAGTTACGCATGGATTAAAAGAAAATATTTTGGATAACTTGTTGAATAATGGTTAACAAATCTAATTTTGCCTGAGGACACTTATTATGCCTTGTGATGAAAATAATGAATAAAGAGGTTTATTTTTGTATAGGAGGTTTCTCTCAGGAGAGAGAAAAAGAGAGAGAAAGATGGAGAGAGAAAGAATTGAAACGTATCTAGTTAGCATATAGCTCTGTTTCTTCTGTAGAGAACACATTACAAAATTAAAAACCAGGAAACCAGGAGAACTGTGATGTTTCCAAATAGAATGAGAATATATCATGTGAACCTTTAACTTACTTGTATCATAGAATCCTTTAGCCACTTCCCTCATAGTGACTGCTTTGAAAGTTTCAGCAACAACAAAAAATTTTTTCTCTCTAGTTTACTCTTATTTCAGTATATTTTTCTCTTTCCTTTTCCTTCTTCGTTTTTAGTAGCTGATAGGAAATAGAGATGTTTATAACACACACTGGGGGGGAAAATCCCAAGTGTACTAAATCGGAAGTTTTCCAATCCATCATTCCCTTTCTTTGGCAGAGAGGAAACAGTATACAGACATCTGAACATATTGTTCTTTTAAAGAGACATGAACCATTTTTCTTTGAAATGACTCATTACTTACTTCTATTCCTTTTACTACTTCACAAACATGGTTCTGTACTTTCACTTGGAGAACTCTGCAGCTTTCTGAGACTTTTGTTACAGCAGCAACAAGTGAATCATAATCCCATGTAGGTAAATGTTGCCATTCCTAGGTCAGTCCTTCTGATCAACCTGAATTTGCACAGTGGAACTCTAAATATTCAGCATTCCTGTTGCAGAACTTCACTTTTTGTTCTCTTGTTATTTATATACTTTTATAAACGTTAAAACAGAAAAATGATGCTTTCTGAGAGAAAAAACGTAATTATTAATTAAGCCTCCTATTATGTCTCTAAACCTTTATATACATCACTCCCATTTGTAATAGTTTTGTTTTTCTATAGATTTCTATAATGAGTATTTCATTATACAAAACCTTGAAAATAGAGAATGCTATTAGGGAGGAAATCAAAATAAACAAATGTTTCCACACAGATAAATTGTTAACATTTGGGGACATTTTTTCAATAGGGGTGCATATGTGTGCATTTCCTCTCTTATTTTTATAGTACTTAGACCATATTTTATATATATATGTGTGTGTGTGTGTGTAATTGTACCCTGCTTCTTTTGAATTTTATCATGAGCATTTTCAATGTTATCAAATATTATTTGAAAACATGGTTGCTAATGATAGCATGATATTACAATAGCTTAAATATCATAATTTACTTAAACTCGATTTTTCCAATGTTTTATTTTACCATTATAGTGAGTATTAATTTGTATAAATTATTGCATGCATTTCTGGATTTTCTTCCAAAAGGATTTTTATTACAAATGCAATATTAGCTCATGGTTTAAAAAAACAAATAAACAAAAGAACTCACACAGCACAGACAAGTTTAAAGTAAATAGGTGTTTTCTTCCCACCTGATCTCAATTGTAGACATTTCTACCATTAACAGTTCTTTATGTATTCTTTCAGAATTTAAGAAAATGAGGTCTTTTTTACATATTGTTATCTTATGTTTTTTAAAAAACAAAATTTCTCAAAAGATCTTGTGGGTTTTCCACATCTGAGCATAAAAAGAGAATTTATTTCTAGTAATGTTTTCATTGTATTGTATGCATCGTCAGTGCCATAATGTATTTATTTTTCTCAGATAGTCATTTAAGTTTTTTCCATTTTTTTCTATTAAATAGTGCTACAAAAATATTTCAATCCATTTATCTTTCAGCATGGCTACTAGTATCTTTACGATAAATTTCTGAAATGTAAGAAGCTAGGTAAAAACATTTGAATGCATTTAACGGTTTGAAAGTTATTTTCAAATTTTTTCCTAGAACTTTTTGCCAACTTACATCTCTGAAATAAAGTACAAGAGTGCCTATTTCTCCACTTCTTCATTTTACCATCTGATACATATGTTACCTACCACGTATTTTGCACTGCTAAGCATTTATTTTACATTTTATTTGGCCATCTTCCCTCCCTCCCTCCCTCCCTCCCTTCCTTCCTTCCTTCCTTCTTTCCTTCCTTCCTTCCATGAAACTCTAGATAGCATCCTTCATCCACAAGGCCCTGACTAACTTGCAAGTGCTTTCACATACGTGTGTGTGTGTTAGGATATATATGACTACATATAAATTAGAGAAAAGACCTTCTGCATAACAAACCATTAAAAAGAGAAACAGGGATTAATTGATTTCTCTTTTTAAGAGTTTGTTGTACACAGTTTTAAAATTTATATGAAGTCAAATTTATCAGGCTTTTCTTTCGTGATATGTAGGTTTCAGTTCATATTTAGAAAATCCATTTCTTCTCCAAGATTATCTTTTAAAATGTATGTTTTTAACTGCATAGATATTTGGACAAATGTTCCTCCATGAAAATGATTAAATCTGGTAAAAATGTTTTTGCAAATATTCTTAAAGAATCAAATAATGATTTGTAAGAAATGATGAAGCAAAAATCTACATGGAGGAGGGAATTCAGAGATGTAGGAGGAACACTGAATCTTTTTCTGTTCTCAGGGTATTTGTGGAGCCAGGGAAACGAGGATCCAGTTTCCAAGGACTTGTGGGAGAGGAAGACAAAAAAATAAAAGCTTAGGCTTTATTCTTGGCCCAAATAATTTTGTAAAGTAACTGAGCTGCTCGAAGTGAAAAAACAAACACATAACAAAATAAAATGAAACAATAACAACAAAGCTCTAAACTCAGATCCAGTAGAAATAAGACTACCATAAGCAAAGCTGCAAAGCTTTCAGATACGGGAATTATTAGACACAGATGACACAAATTATAAAATCCTATGCTTACTCTATTAAAAGATTAAAAAACAAACCAGAAAATATATCCAGGGAACAGGAAACTGAAATAGTCACTGAGAAATTTGAAAAGCAATCCAACAGAATCTTAGAAATTACAGAAATGAGATCATTAAAATTAAGAATATAATGGTGATGTGTTTAACAGAGTAGATATAGCTAGAACATCCTGAATAACAAAGTAGTAGAAACCAATCAGAATGCAGCACAGAAAAGTAGAGATGGCAAATATAAAGAGGTTAAGAGATGAGGAAGACAGAGTGAGATAGTGTAACACTTATCTAACCAGAATTCCAGGGAAGAAAGGGAATGTAACAGAGTTATATCTGGAGAGATATTAACTCAGAATATTCTACACTATATGAACTAAAAAATCCCAACAAATTCTAAGGAAGAAATTTTAAAAAATCAATCTACATATAGACACATCAAAGGCATACTGAAGAATACAAAAAACAGAGATATTAAAAGCAGTCAAAGAAGACAAATTAACTTCAAAGAAGAAGACTTAGACATCTGACTTCTCCACCAACTCAAATGAAAAATAAATGTCAATCTCAAATTCCACAACAAGCAAAACTATCTTTTAAGAACAAGGGTAAAATAAAAAGCAGACCACCAATGTAATTTCCTGAAGGAAATTCTCAAAGATGTACTTTAGGCATAAGAAATATGAATCCAGATAAAGGTGTGATAAGGAAGAATTAAAGAGCTAAATAAGTGATATACACCTAAGCAAAATTGGGTATGTAAAATAATAATCTATTAAGGGTTAAAATAAGATTACTGTGCATAACACTAACATATAAGTATTCACCTGGAAAATAATAAAATTGTACCCTGGCCACATAGTATACTAAAAAATCAATTATGAGTGGATTAAAAACATAAATGTGAAGGGCAAAGTTATTAAACTTTAGGAAATAATTTGGGAGAATAGTTCTTTCATTTTATGATGTTAAGGGATTTCTGAAAACATAATGGAAAATCTTGATAACTTATGAACTTATATTCATGAAAAGTTTACATAAATAAACTGAAAATATAAGCTGTGAAATGGAAGATGATATATGCAAAACATAAAACAGAAGAAAACACTAGTATTTAGGATAAATAACTATGCATATTGCATGATTTTTGAAAAGCCAAAATCGAATTTTAAAAAGGGAAAATGACTTATCCAAGCATTTAAACAGCAGAAAGGAAAATCTGAAGAGATCAACCTCAATAATAATCTTAGAAATAAAACTTTAAACTGTAATGAGATACCATGACAAATTCTTCCTATTAGATAAAAAATAAATACCTGATAGTACCAAGCACTGGTGACGATATGATACAACAGCAATTCTTTTACTATTGGTGGGACTGTAGATTAGTAAACATCTTTGGACAACAGTTTGGTAATATTTAATAATTTTATTCCTTGCTATACATCCTAGAGAAAGTTTTGCCAGTGTGTACCAGGAGACACGCACTAGAATATTCATAGCAGCATTGTTCATTATAGCCACAACTTAGAAAAATTGAAACATCAACTAAAGTAGAGTAGGTACATAATTTGTGGTACATTCATAGGAAGGAATGATATACAGCACACGTTAAGTGTGAAGATGGAGGAATTAGAGCTTTGTGTAACAACAGATGCATTCCACAAACACTGTGTGAAAGAAGCAAGGTACAAATGAATACATTGTATGATACTATTTGCATATTGTGCAGAACCAGGCAAAGTGACACTATCTTTTCAGGATGACTGTGACCACTGCAGTTGAGAGCAGAAGTGGCTCCTATCAACTTGTAGAAGCTGGTTGTTAAATTTTCAGAAATTTGTTAACCACTGGTAACTTGAAATTTGCCATTATTTACAGCATGAAAATCAGAAAATGATACAAATCAGAACTTTTGAGTCATTTTTTCTCTGAAGAACAAGTTGTTAAACATTTACCAGCATACTATTGGGTGAGGGGTAAAAGGGCTTTTGGAATAATCACAAGTTTCTATTTCTATACTGGATGATGATTAAATAGGTTTTCTCTCTAGTTGGACATTAAACTCTCATACATTTTTATGTTCTCTTGTATATGTACGATATCATACAATAAAAACAATAAAAGCAAAATATATTTCTTTTAATAATTTCATGCTGTTAGATTTTATGTGTAAATCTTTGACATTTCTGGAATGTATTTCAGTAATAATAGTGAAATATGAGATCTAGCCTCATGGTTTTCAAAACTAGTCAGTGGCCAAATCTGGATCAGATACAAGATTGTCCAATTCAAAGCCTATGTTTTTTGTTCTATTGGAAGCTGCCTCAAGTATGTTCTGTGGTTTTTATACAGTTTCCCGTTTGTCTCTTTGTAGTGTCCTGTTGAAGAGTCGCAAGAAGACAGGCTAATGGTACGAATTCACTTTTGCAGCAGCATAAGTTCAAAGAAATGAAATTATTGTGGCAATCAAGTAGTGGAGTTGATTCCAAGACAATTGATTCCTCTCAATTTAAATAAACTTAAACCCCAATAGTATTATAGCAGTCAAGAGATTGGGAATGTCTACACAAGTGCCCTCATGATACACAATCACAGGATCATGTTTTCTAAATGCCTTCTTCAAGATTTCTAGGAGAATTCTCAGAGTCAGAAACATCTTAGATTACTATAACTTTTAACTTGATACATTAAAAAATATGGTACATTAGAAATAGGTACAATATAAATAAAAGTCACTTTATCTTACTGATAATTTAGTTTTTATTCACTGCCAAATAAAAATGCTTTAAATGCTTAAAAATATTTTAATGAAGGTCTCCATTACTGCAAATATGACTTCTATAACTATTTCTTTGGAAAATATTCCCAGGAGACAATGATCTGCAGTTGTTGGGCTAAGAGTATGAGCGAATAGAGAATCAATTTTGAAAGACTAATGTAAATCATACATTAGTATGCCAAATCATACATCATATTTGTGGTACCTGGATTTTTCTTCCTTGATTTTATGTCTGAATAGATGTGTTTTCACCAAAAAGTGCCCTTTGAGTACTGTAGAGGTATGTCTTAGTAACAAAATAAAATTAAAACTGCTAATTAAAAACTTGGTATTTAATACTGCTGGCTGTGACACAATGTAATTTACAGCTTTGTAATTCTACTTGATGGAATACAATCTTCTTTGCTTTCTTCTAGGGGAAGATCATGCTATATTAAACAGAGTTCTGACACTGTCATGCTCTTATCATATTACAGAAAGCACTAATCCTTAAGCCATTCATTTGACTCCCTATTCCTGAAGTAATCCATGTTGGGTCTTGGGCAGCTCCCTTGAGAATTTGCCCTTTTTGAGGATGCTGAGATCAGCCTTATTGTGCAAAGTGATCTTGGTTTTATGCAAAAGATGTCTTAGTTCCAGCTGCTTAGTAAGAGTTTCACTATTTTTCACTCAGACATGTTAACTATGAGCTTATAAATATTGTTCATGCTCATTACTTCTCTTTCATCCAGTGTCCTCTACTAGAGGGCAATGTGTGAGAGAGGAGTTATTTTTGTGACTTTTAGAAAATTGAGTGGAGGTGGTAGGATAACAAATAATAAGAAAGAATAAGAGAGAACAGAATAAGAGAGGTTTTAAACTCGATTTCATTCATTGGTATTTTATCCTACCAATTGCTACATACTTCAAAATTAAGTATATTCTATATTTGTCTTTTTTTGTCATCATGAGAAAAATATTTGTAGTTGAGGGGACTCAGTTCTTTTCTTAGAATCAGGATTGAATATTTCTAATAAAGATAAGGGGTTTTTTTTGGTAGGGGAGATCAAGTGATAGAAATTTGAACGATTTGGATGGAATAAGATGTCTACAAAAGTAGCTTTAAAATGTTTTAATGAAGGTCTCCATTACTGCAAATATGACTTCTATAACTATTTCTTTGGAAAATATTCCCAGGAGACAATGATCTGCAGTTGTTTGGCTAAGAGTATGAGTGAATAGAGAATCGAGTTTGAAAGACTAATGTAAATAAACTGTTCCACAGAACACTCTGATCCACAAGATGCTACAAAAAAAGAGCTATTCTATGATTAAATAAATTTTAGAAAGTATGTGTAAAATAAGTTGAATTGATTTTGTTTTTGTAATACATCTTCTCATCCACGTTGTAAAGACCTAAGAGTATGCAGAATTTTCCTTGATTAAGGACCAAGGGGGGTTTCCCTGGTGGCGCAGTGGTTGAGAGTCCGCCTGCCGATGCAGGGGACACGGGTTCGTGCCCCGGTCCGGGAAGATCCCACATGCCGCGGAGCGGCTGGGCCCGTGAGCCATGGCCGCTGAGTCTGCGCGCCCGGAGCCTGTGCTCCGCAACGGGAGAGGCCACAACAGTGAGAGGCCTGCGTACCTCTTGCAGGGGCAAGAGGAACAGTCAAAGAAGTTGAAGAAGGGGAATTAGAAGTATGCATTGGTGTCAGGCAAGAAGAGGGAAAGGCTAGTCACCTCTGTCTTGTGCCATGGTGGGTGAAGTAGGAACATACTGCCCTGGTGCTCTTGAATTTGGTAATGAGATGCCAATGCTGATCTACAAGGGAGTACCTTTGGGCGAATGATGAAAACAGACATCAGGCAGCAAATGGTGGATGAGTGAACGTGTGGTTAGAAGAAAAGCAGCAGAAGCTAACTCTTAAGTGGACTGATATTCTGAATATGAGAGGGTGAGGGGAGTTGTGAGTACTGCTGTAAATGTAAGAGGATGAACACAAAGTGAAGGAGGAGATGAAAGGAGACAGAAATGAAGATTAAAGCCCGAAGTGGAGCACAGGAAGGAGAAGGGCCACATATTCTTCTAGGACAAAAGGAAGGTGGGAAACACAGGCTGAAGGGCTTTAGGGATAGTCTGTTTTCCTTTTGTAAATGCTTAGCAAAGAAATTCATAAACATTTAATTTCACAGTTAAAATAGCACTTACTGCAGAATTTCTTATCACAAATACTGACTATGAGGCATAACATTTAACTTAAAGTTTTCTTTTCGTCATTTATTAATTTGAGTAATAGAATTCAACCTTTATTTAAGGGGTGAGAGATACATAAAGTGACTGATTATATCTTCACGCTATTGAGTTTATAATCTAGAATTAAGCTCAAAAGAAAATTAGAATATTTCAGATAAGTAAAAAATGCAGAAGGATAAAACTGCTTTGTCTTTAGACAATCACAGTTAAATTCCTGACCTATATATTTTCCTGATTCTACCACTTTTTAGTTCTGTAAGTAGAAATTAGTTCACTTGGTGCTGATATTTTATAATTATTATCAATATTTTAGTATCTTTCAAATGAAAAAAAAGATTAACACAGGGCCTGGACTTCAAACCTCTTATATGAGCCACAAATACATTTATTTCAAAGGAATCTATTCAGGTTAAATACCTATAAACTTTTTATTTCTTGGAGGTTTGACTGAGTTTTACTCAGACATAATTTTTCATGGATATGTTTAGATAATTGTCGAAGAATTTTAAGTATTTTGATGGGATGATGGACTATTGTTGGTAATAATGAATACTTTATAAAGTATCTCTGCAACAACCACTAATTAGCTTCATTTTAGCCCACAGTTAATTCCTAAGAATAACTTATGTAAATGATGAAACTCTAGTAGTTTTTCTGAGTTTCATGACAATGAGATTTTGTGGCAAATTTCTGACAGCAGGTACATGCCTTTGTTGCCTTTTGAGAAAGGAATAATCCAAATACTAGAACTTATTTAGCTGTGGAGATTTCTCCCTTTCCAAAAGCTTTGAAAGTATAAACTGAGAAAAGCAGGCTAAAAAGAGCTTCAAGCTTGATTTACATCTTAAGAACAAAGAAACAAATGAAAATGGGACTATTGTCTTTATCTTCACGGTTATTGTGTGCAGTATCCTTCTATAATCTTTTCTGGTAATGAGGCTTAATAGCTGCCGTTGAGATATTAATGGAAATTGTCACAGACAAGGGAGATATTACTGCATCTAATGAAATAAAGTAAGACTAAAAGGAAAGGAAAAAGAACAATAAGTAAAATCTGCACAAATAAAAAGAATTTAACTAGTTTCTAAAATTTAACCCTATAGTTGACTCTGACATAAAGTCTAATAATAGAAATGCATTACTGGTCAGTTTTCTAAAATATCAGTTGTCAGACACAACTGGCAACCTTCTTCTTTTATTATTTTACATTTATATGGTATTTAAAAACCTCTTGACATCAATATTACACAATACCTAAAAGCCGAAATTCTACATGGCCCCAAGGGCAAGTCAGATCATTAGGATTGTTTCAGCAAACGAGGACAGATTCCAAGGAAAACCCCCAAATGCTCAAGTAAAATAATGGTTAATAATAGAAAGAACAATGTAATAATTCCAACTGAATTCATCTGTATATTGAACAGATGTTTGAAAAAGTTCAAGCAAGTTTAAATCAATTTTTTATAGTAATTGTATTACTGATTCTGCCTTTTTCAATGCTCACCTTTGGGTTATGGGCTACACTCACTTTTAGAAAAGTCGATGCTTAGGTATTATAATTAAATGTACACTCTTTCTCTTGTTTCTTAAGAGCTGAGGGGTGAGTGGTTGCCACTGAAGCAGTAGTGTATAGCCATCGAATTAGAGGAAGGATGCACAACTGACCTGTCAGAGAATTATGAAGTTAGTACATAAGTTATGATGGCAACCAGGCTTCTTTTTCTAGGGCATTCCCTGAGGAACCAATTGTAAATAATGCCATCCAAACTTCCTAAGAAAAAGACTCATGCCAGGTTTCTGCCAGGATAACAGTTGATGCCTAATTGAGCCCAGGATTGCTAAAATGTCTCCTTTTTATAGTCCTGAAAAATGCTGAGCTAATGAACAGATTCCATTTCAAATCTGAAGCCTCAGCTCTCTAGCAAAGATTCTTTTATGATTTGGCTTATTTTTTAAAAATTAAAAACATAGAGACTGTTCTTAGCACAGCCTGTCTACATATAGATGCTAAATTTTCATTAGAATTTACCTATAAATTGTTCACAGCACATATACAGCTATTCTAATAAGAACTGACTGGTGAATCGATTGGTCTTGAAAACTGCATTCCATTTTAATCATATATTTTGGTTCAGGAGTAAAAAAAATCTGATTCCTTGTCCATTGCTGTCTTCTTTTTTCTCTGACTTTCAGACATGTAGAACATTCCCGAAATTTTTAGACAGTTAATGCTTATCCCATGCTTAAGAAGAAATACTTATTTTTTTCCTTCAACTGTGGATATTACAAACAGAGATTAGTGGCCTCTCACTTCAGAGCTGTCAGTGTTGAAGTGGCGTGAGCTATTAACATTCTGTTGTAAGTGGTCAGAAGCTTCCCTGGGCATTCCTGTCAAAAGGCCACTAAACCCTCCAGTTTGTGCTGTTTTCACTAGGATAATCCACCCCTGTCCTTTCTGATTGGTTGGTGCTATTCAATATGCCATATTTACTAATGATCCTATGCAACTGCTAAATTTTTTTTCCTTAAAAAAGAAATAAAAGGTAAGTCTTAAATCAAACTATACTCCTATTGATGCTTTGATTTGGCTTCAACGGTAATATTTTATTCCAGGAAAATAAAATGAATAATTTTTGAACTATTTTTTTTGTCAAATAAGACTCAGTATTATGCTGGCTTGGTGTCAGAACAACTATCAGAAATATTAGACCGTCATTCATGTAACCATTAAGACAGATATACAGAGTACCAATAGACGTTCAAATTCTAGAATCCATCCTTTTCTGGCTCTGCACTTCCTTTAAACTGCATGCTCAGTGCAGGCTTTATAACAGTCTTCTCCTGGCCCTTATTTATTAAAGGAATAAAATAACATTATACATTTGTAAGAAGACCATACATATATAATCAGTCACTTTGTTCAGTTAATTTATGAAATATCATGTATTCTTTCCCATATGTTCTAAATCTTATAACTATCTTGGCTAGGGATCAAAGGATAGAATGAGTTTTCATATTTTGAGTATATGCCTGTCACATGACATCAGTCTTATGAGACAATTGATAATGCGTTTTCCAATTAATTAGTTATTTCTTTCAATAACTCTGCTCTGTGGCTATTTTGTAATAGTCACTGTGCGAAACATTTGAACTAAAACAGTGAATACATTAGACAAAAAATTCCTAGCCTGTAGGATTTGCATTACAGAGAGAGAAAAATAGAATATAAATAGATCAATATAGTATATCAGATGAATGAGTGTAATGAAGAAATATCAACTATGAGAGGGGGATTAAAAGGGTCCACAGGGGCAGGGAGTATAGTGATGGAATATTAAGGTTTACATAAGGAAAGAATTGATTCTGAAAATTTCTATTTAGAATTTGCACATATTTTATCAAAGTCTTAAATTAGAGTGAGACTGATTATTTAGATATGAGGAATTTAGTTGTGCTATTATTGGTAACTCAAATTTGACAAATTTTTCTTCACTTTAGTTTCAAGCTCTGATCTAAACCCCTGCACTCTTACATGTTGCTAATATACTTACGAGTTAGCAAATGGAATTCGGTAAGCTCCTTCAGGGAAGTTTTTTGAAAACAGGTGAATAATTACCTGGGTTTTATTTAGATTCAGTCCTCTCTTGGGTCACATTGATCCCTAAATCTTCCTCAATTTTGTTAGTCTAGAATGCATTCCGTCTTCCAAATAGTTAGGTAAATAGCTAGATGATCGACAGAAGCCGAGAAAAAGAAAGAGAATGGTATTTTGATCACTATGACTACAATCTTTTACATTTTCTTTTACATATTAGAATTCTAATGAAAAATGTAATCCTTCATAAATAGAACTTTCTATTTGGTACTGCCTTCCCTTCCAGTGATCCTGATAAAACAGACTTCATTTTAAAATTAGTTTTCTTGTGACCAGAAAAGACTGGATTTGTGGACTCTGAGGGGCCAGACTAATTGTGACCCAGTTCGAACAGGTGCTTTGCTTTTATTAAATGATGTCCAAGGTTAACGTCAGGCAGCGTAGATCAACCTCTACCCTTCACTTGTCTTCAATGAGAGTAGTGTGAGTATATAGGGTATGAATTTGACCCCCTGAATCTAACAGACAGTGAAATAACCGAGATTAGTCTTTTAGAACCTAGTGATTGGTTTTTAAAAACTGATTCATCTCTTTGACAGATGTCATGCCTCTCCTTTTTTTGGAGTGTAAGTGAATTTCCTTTGAGGAACAAATAATCTCCAATTCCCATACACATTCTACCAAAGTTAGCCGTTTTAATAGGATAACATTTAAAGATTTTTACCCAAAAGAAATAAAACTCAATTTTCTTGTGATGTGTGCCAATTTTTAATTTATATTTGTTGAATTTTAATATTTAGAATTATTTAATTCACAATGTCATTACATTCCAATTTCTAATAGAAACATTTATTTTATTGCTAATAAAATAGGTTTTCTAAATAATTAGCAAACTCTTCACAATATATAAACCTATTTTTTCCCTTCCATTTTCAGAGGAGTAAACTGCTACATAAAATAAATTTTTCTTCTCATCATAACTAATTACGTACAAGAGGTTATAAGGTAATAAAAACAATAATGTGCTGAGATTAGGGAACCTCGTAGTTATATTTAGCTCACATATTTCTGTTCATTTCCACAGAAAGGTAATTTCTAATCTTCAACAAATTGTAGATAGCCTCAAATGAAATATATAACTTTTCTATTGTGGAGAAATGCTCTAGTCTGTGGAGAAAAATAAAATAGAATCTATTTGTACTAAAAACCAGACTCTTCAAATATTTAATTGAATCTCTGACAGTGCTTGTTCAAACACTTTCACCTGTATCCTCATATAAAATGAAAATAAAAACAATCATATATTTAATACAAATATCCTGGTAAATTAAACTAGGCTTATTAATGCAGATGCATTGATTTGAATAAGAAAAACAACCATACACACCGAAGACATTTTATTTGACTGATAGTGTTTATTTAAAATATCTCCTCTCTCATGATAAGTAAAATATATTTTGACACAAAAAGATTTAATGTAGATGTTCTAACAAATTAAGGTACAACCTTATCCATTCCTGGATTCCACAAGCATTTACAGAATGAACTTTGTACTCAGACGTGGGCTAAGAACCTGTATGAAGAGTTTACTACCCAATGAGAAAGACACGCAATGAAATCAATAATAAAGATATAATGGAATTGTGCAATAGTAGAAATCTGTACAGCGTGGTAGAAGAATTTAATAAATGGCACAACTTTGCCTAGTGGGTCAAAGAATGTTTGAGAGGGGTGGTGATAACTTAGCTATGCCTTGAGAAGCTCACTAGAAGCCCACCAGGTTGAAAGTTAAGGAAAAGCATGTGTATGGCAGACATACAGACAAGGGAAGAAAGTCAGGATCTAGAGGAGTGCATGAAGATGACATATTCGGGGAAAACAGAGTAGTCTGATGTACAGTGGACCCCTGAACAACAGTAGTTTGAACTGTGCAGGTCCACTTATATGTGGATTTTTTTCAATAGTAAATATTATAGTGCTACACGATCTGTGGTTGGCTGAATCCACAGATGCCAAACCGTGGATACGGAAGAACTGCAGATACGGAGAGTTGACCATAAGTTATATGTGGATTTTCAACTATGTGAAGGGTTGGGTGGCCCTAATCCCCGTGTTGTTCACGGGTCAACTGTAATTAGAGGGATCAGGCTAAGGCTAGATCATGAAGAGATTTTTATTAATTTGGTCACTCTAAAAAAAATGGGTAGAGGATCTAGGTGGGTTCTCAAGTCCTGTGTTCTTCATTAAAATTGACTTTTGTCCCTCAGAATTACACCAAAAGCATGAAACATCTATTCCTGAGGTTGCAGCTTTCAGGCAGAAAAGATAAGTGTGTAGATTTAGAACTCAAAGGATAAGAAAATCCAGCACATTTATGTTGGTTCCCTTAAACATTTGAAAGTAAAAATATCGTACCCCTTGTTTGTTGCCTTGTTTTCTTGCGTTGTATTTGGTATAGATAAAAGAGATATGCAATCATCTAGATCAACTAACTCAAGTTGGCAAAAGCTAAGTAATCAGTCTTTGGGGGACAGCACACAACAAGTTCTAATGGATTCAATAAATACTGGTTGAGTGCCCTCTAAATGCTAGAGGTCAGGGCTACACATGTGCGTGAGATACCCTCCTTGCCCTTGAGGATTTTATGATCTCAGAAAGCAGACAGCGAAATAAACATAATTTCAAATTACAGAAGTAAATTACAAGAAAGTAACAACCCATGCAGGATGCCTGGGAGCACAGATCAGTATCTTCTAGGAATTTAAGCAAAACATCTTGGAGGAGGGACAGCTTAGCTCAGTATAGAAGAATAAGTGGTGAGTATCCTTCAGTAGAAAGAGAGTAAGCAAACGGCAGGAATTTCTGTGGTGTTTGTAGGAACACAAAGAGTTTGAAATTGTTGGAGTGTCAAGTCTGAAGTGATGACTGAGCCTAGAAAGTTGAAGCTAAGGAGCTAGACAGGGACCAGTGAGGAGAGAGGGGGCTTTCTACTCATCTTATGGAGTTTGGAGTTAGTGCTCTAGATAACAAGGCATTAAATGGTTTTCAGTAGGAAAAGAGCACAATCATATTTGTACTTTAAATTGGTATCTAACGGCAGGTGATGCTGTTCTGTGGGATTGATGGAGAGAAGTTTCCAGGTTCCGGGACTGCAGAACAGTATGCATCTCATTCACTACTCATCACAATCGCCTGCAAACTAAGCATGTGCTCCATAAATTTTTGTTGAATAAATAGATAAACAAACCTTTTGGTGATTACTGATGATACTGACAAGCCAGAATCGGGACAGTGGTGACAGAGAGTGGAGAAAGAGGAAAGGATATAAATACAGGGAAAAATTCTAGCAATTAAAATTAACAAAATATGGTGAAGTGTTCTGAGAAATTTAGAATGATTCAGGGCTTGGAGAAAGGGAACATTTTTGGTCATGTTGGTTTTTTTAAAAAAAATCCTTATGAAACACACATAGGCTTGCTTCTTAAAGGTGTATTTATATTTTTGGTTGTTATACATCCAGTATTAGTAGGACTCCAAAGAAATTATTGCTTGTTACTTTTTTGGTGACAATGCATAATACACCTGCAAAGAGACTATAAGATTTCTATCGGCAGAAACTGTCTAAAACCTCTTAAATGTTCTGTATGCAGTGCACATCACAGGCTTTTGTTAAGAATCTGTTAATTCATTGGCATTATTGTTCCAGTTTAAGTCAAAATCTCAAATAGTACGTTTTTAAAAACCATAATTTCATCATAGACGTGATGATACATTTTGAAAGTCTAAAATACTATATCTTTACCATCCATCCCATAGGAACTACGTATAGTTAAAACTCTCCTATAATTTGTTCCTTTTGTTATTTTGGTACCTCAGCCTCATTGATTAGTGCCTTGGGTAGACTACTTTTATAATAAACTCCGACCTACAGGAATGAGGAAAGATGTATTCCCCTTGCCCTGCGTCGCCGATTCCAGTTGGTACATAGACACTAGTTTCAGGACTTAGGTCCACCCTTCCTGTGTGTTTTGTTTTTGTTTTTGTTTTTTTTGTTTTTTTTTTTTTGCGGTACGCGGGCCTCTCGCTGTTGTGGTCTCTCCCGTTGCGAAGCACAGGCTCCGGACATGCAGGCTCAGCGGCCATGGCTCACTGGCCAAGCCGCTCCGCGGCATGTGGGATCTTCCCGGACCGGGGCACGAACCCGTGTTCCCTGCAACGGCAGGCGGACTCTCAACCACTGCGCTACCAGGGAAGCCCCACCCTTCCTGTTTTTTACTCTGCTTTGTGTTTTCTAACTTTCCACTGTGTTTTGACAGTTTCCACTAGGCAATCTATCTTATTTCAGGATGATATTTTATAATATAAATGAAATATATCTTACAGAGCTTATTAGGCAGAGGTGATAATTATAGAAATAGCCATTTTTCCTTTAGGAGAATGAGGAGAAAATGTAATTCAGGAAAAATAGGATTTTACATTCTTTATAAAGGGTTGTGTTGTGTTTATGTAAAGAGCCAACTTAAATCCAGTTACACTTATGTATTTTATGAAGGGCTTTGAGCAAGTTGTTAAGAGGAATTTTGAAGGTGGAAAATAATACACTTTATGTCAATAAATTAATGTTATACTAGTTACAAGTGCCTTGCACTGTTTTTTGCTAGTAGAAACTATATTGATGAACATGTAAAGAAGTAAACGAGCAATATACGTACTTCATGCTTAAATTTGCTTATCCTAACACCTAAAATTTATTGCTGTAAGCGTGAATAACTTAATGCAGTCTTACATTTGCCAATGTTCATAGGTAAAAATTCTGATAGAAACAAATAAACTCACCTTGAATAGGAAGCTTCTAATATCACAAAATCAATAGAATCAATAATAAGTTATAGTCCCCTAATAATAACTAATTCAATGTGTTTCACTTGGGTGAGTTATTTAAAACTACCAAATCTCTTTTTTCTGTCCCATTAAATGGAAAAAAGTGTATCTATATTTAAATCTTGCTAGTAGAGGTTGCTGAGGAACATTCAATTAATTAATATATAATTTATTCCTCACTTCCAAAACAGCTAAAATTCAATGGTGGAGGTGGGAAGATATAAATCCTAAATATTTTCTGAATGATTGAATTGACAAGTGAAAAAAAGATTTGATGTAGCCAGTGCATATTCTAAAAATACATAAAATGTTTTTTTTCTTTTTTTTGCGGTACGCGGGCCTCCCACTGCTGTGGCCTCTCCCGTTGCGGAGCACAGGCTCCGGACGCGCAGGCTCAGCGGTCATGGCTCACGCGCCCAGCCGCTCCGCGGCATGTGGGATCTTCCCGGACCGGGGCACGAACCCATGTCCCCTGCATCGGCAGGCGGACTCTCAACCACTGTTATAAGGAAATCTGCTGATATTTGTAGCTTTCTCGAAAACTCTGCTTGTTTCTAGAAAATGTCCTTCATTATTTGAAATGCATGACACAGAATAATTTCTATAATCTATTAACATTATAAATAAGAAAAGCTCTATAACTTAATACAACAAAGAATAATTTATGTGGGCTCTCAAAATCAGAATTGTTCTGTATATAGCAAGAAGGTGGACAAGTAGATTGAGTATGAGTTGTATCTTTGCAACCTGGAAAATTGTGTGGTCATGGAGTCATATATTTCTAATTGTATAACTTGGCTTTGTGTTCAGGAGAATATCACTTAGATGTCCTTGTCCTGAGTATTTTGATTTTTTAAAAATATATGAGTCTCCTTTAAAAGCTTTCAGGCATGAGCCTTGAGGTAGTAAATCAAGTTTACCTAAGTTGTATTTTAACTGTCTAATCTATGAAAGTAATACTCTATTTGTTTTGTGATATTTGATTCCCTGTTAAATACTTTAAAATGAAGGTTCCTCTCTGTCCGGGTGGTGTGAGAGTACTTAATATCTAAAAGGATTCAGTTGTCATGAATATATTTAGTGGGTCTTAAAATACTCTGTTAGACTAGAGTATTTTGAAGAGTAGTCTGTTCATTGCCCATGTCTAAAAGGTAAATGTTGGCAATTAAAATATACCATAAAAAAGCATGTATTTCTCCTCTATCTGTCTGGTTCAAGTTGGAAAGTGCACTAAAATGGAGATAGAAGGTGATGTTAGGGAAAAAAAAACAGGCTTATGTATTGTCTACTCACTTCTAGGTTTCAACTCAACCTGGGAGTAATTGAAATTGACACACATTAGATTTCCTGGAATTCTTTCATTAGGCAGAATGCATTCATTTAAAACTATTCCTTAAATATATATGCTATAAAGAGATTTTTCTTTTTCCATCAAGATATACCATCTATAAGAAATGTAATGTTGATGTGGTAAAATAAATTTTATCTGTAAATAGAAAATAAAACCTAAAGCAAACTTAAAAATAGCTACACAGACCTTTAAAACATTTACAATTTGTTACCAAATGGTAATATACCATACCAAATTAAAACTGAGCTCACATCTAATAGAAATTTATCTAATATTCTAATTGAACTTGAAATTTAGGTTTGTGGAAAATCCGTACTTCTGACTATTTTGATTTTGCACTTTGAATCAGGGTTTACATTACATTTTGTTTTCAGCATATATTCAATAATGGATCACTATAATTATTCAACAGGAATTTATTTATTGCCTCCCAAATTGTAAGTTCTATTCTAGGTACTAGTTATATAGTGTTGAACATGACCTTTATTT
Organism: Stenella coeruleoalba; assembly: GCF_951394435.1. Taxonomy (NCBI): domain Eukaryota; kingdom Metazoa; phylum Chordata; class Mammalia; order Artiodactyla; family Delphinidae; genus Stenella; species Stenella coeruleoalba. The sequence goes on from NC_137148.1 coordinate 39,132,024, forward strand.
ATTCAAAAATATTTATGGAACTTCCTTGGTGATACAGTGGTTAAGACTCTATGCTTCCACTACAGGGGGCACAGGTTCGATCCCTGGTTGGGGAAGATCCTGCATGCCACATAAGGAGGCCAAAACAAACAAACAAAAATATTTATAAAGCACCTATGTTATGTCTGACATTGTTTTAGGCCCTGAAGGTATAGCAGTGGGGAAAAAGGCAGAAGTCTCAACAGTAATGGTTTGTGTGTGTTGTGAGGAGGAAAAATTTAAAAAATAGACAGGATAATAAGTAAAATGTAAAGGAGTTAGATGATAATCAGTTCTAAGGAGGGAAATAAAACAGGGAAGGGGTATGGGAAATGTGTGGTGGTTGTAATGACATGGTTTCCAATGTTTGGCAAGGGGCTTAGGGAAGTCGTCATGGAGGATTTGACATTTGAGTAAAGGCCTGAGAAGAGAAGTGGTAAAGAGTGAGCCATGGAGCTGCACGAGGGAAGTGTATTCAGGAAGAGGAAACAGCAAAAGCAAGGGCCCCCAAACAGGCATCTAGTTGATACTGATACGACAAAGGAGAAGGAGCATTGCTGAATGTCTTAGGGGCTAATCAGAGAAGGATGGGGGCAAACGGTGGGGCAGCTGATTCCTTGGACCTTTGTAGACATTATAAGGACTTAGCTTTTACTCAGAGGGGAAAAAAAAGCCATGGAAGGGCTCTGAGTGGTGGAAGGACAGGGTCTGAGTTTTATTTTCACGGGATCATTCTGGCTACAGGGTAAAGGATAGATTGAAAAGAGAATGGTGAAAGCAGGAAGTCCATTTAGGAGGCTATTTTAATAATTCACGGAGAAATGTTGGTGGAGTAGACCAGAAGGGAGAGAAGAGGTTGAGTTCAAGATATATTTAGAAGGTAAAGCATCAACTGAACTTGATGACCACTGGCCTGTGGGATTTTATAGAAAACAGAGGATAAAGAAATGAATCCAAATATCTTGGCCTGAGCAACTGAATACATGAATATATCATTTTCTTAGATGAGGAAGAATATGAGAGGAACAGGTCTGACATAAAGATCATGAGCTCAGCTTTGGCATGTTAATTTTGAACTGAAGTGGCTGGGTATGACTATGGAATTCAGAGAGATTGTCTGGGCTAGAGAATAAAAATGTCCTTATCATGGGCATCAGAATGATATTTAAGGCCAGGTGTTTGGATGAGATCACTGAGGTTGTGAAAGTAGATAGGAAATAGAAGAGGTATACTAACTGCTCCATGGGGATCTGCAACATTGAGAGGTTAGGGTGATGAGAAGGGGCCAGTAAATGAAGCTGAGAGAGGTTATTTTGGTGAGAAACAAAGAAAATCAGGTGAGTAGTGTACAAGTCAAGTGAAGAATTATTTCAAGGATGAGGGAATGATCAACTGTGTTGAATGCTAAGTCAAGTAACATGAAAACTGAGACTCAATCATTGGATTTTAAGGTGTGGGTATCATTAGTGACCTCAATGAAACAATTTCAGTAGAATTATGGGGGAAAAGGTCCCATTCAAATAGGTTAAAGAGAAAATTAAATGGGAGGAGAGATACTTAAGACAGTAAGTTTGGAGTTTTCTTTCAAGGAGTTTTGCCATAAAGTAGAAGAGAGCAAAAGATCAAGAGAGGACTTTTTTTTTCAAGTTTGGAAAAAAAGAACATACAGTATTTGTAGATTGATGAGGTAGATCCAGTAGAGGTAGAAAATTTGAGAGACACCATCCTTTCTATCATGAAAGATATGGGATATAATAATCTAACAGCTAAATAACTGAGGAAATAATCAGGTGCTATGATGCAAGTAAAACAAGATGCTGTGATCACAAAAGTGAAGGGGTGAAGAACGATCATTTTTACTGAGATGTATTTGACTGGAAGGAACCAGTTATATAATGACTATCTGGGATAGGAATGTTCTGCGCAAGGGGATTTGCTAAGATTGAAGACCCTAAGGCAGTTTGGTCTTCCACTCACAAAATGAAGCGTCAGGGAGGTTAGCGGAAGGCATTTACATGGTATTCTAAGAGCAATGAGAAGGCATTGCAGGGTTTTAAAACTATGTGGACGGGGGCTTCCCTGGTGGTGCAGTGGTTGAGAGTCCGCCTGCCCATGCAGGAGACACGGGTTCGTGCCCCGGTCTGGGAGGATCTCACATGCCGCGGAGCGGCTGGGCCCGTGAGCCATGGCCACTGAGCCTGCGCGTCCGGAGCCTGTGCTCCGCAACGGGAGAGGCCACAACAGTGAGAGGCCTGCGTACCACAAGAAAAAAAAAAAAAAAAAAAGTCCAAGCATTCAGAGAGGCATGTTGTACTTGATGAGTATTAGTCAATAAGAACTGTGTATTGACCTTGAATTCAATTATTCTAAACATACAGTGGCACTCTTTGGTAGATCATGGGGAACTAAGAGAAAGGAGCCCTGTATAGTGAGTAAGAAACTTAGATTCATTGCTTAAAGAGACACTATGGGCTGAACATAGAATAACTTGAAAACGTTTTGATATATTTAGGTCCAAGAGGTCTATGTTAGATTATTGATAAAGGAAAGGAAGATGGATTTTGGAGCCATATAGAATAGTTCAAATCGATTGCAAGAAGGAGGAAATCCTTTTCTATAATAAAATTACAGTAGCAACCATGTATAGAATGCTTCCTGAAAGCCAGACACCGTGTGGATTGCTTGATCAGTAACCTTTATGATATTTAATGCCCCAAATAAATTTGTGTGGAAGGTGTAATGATGAGATGCTTGGCACCCAGTAGCACTCAATGAATAATTGTTGCCTAAGAATATTGTGATCTAGTAGGTGGAGGAACTGGCTTTCTAACCCTTGGGGTCTGACTTAGAAAGGCCAGTCTTCACTGTTTTCTGTCCCAGCATCTTGTCAGAGTCAGAATGCTGGATGGTGCATGGGTCGACCTCACTGTGTCAAATTTTTAGGTTGATTCATACATATTTGTAAATGAATGGTCCAGAAAGCTCAAAAAACTTTGAAGAGCACACGCTATTCTTACCAAGTGCATTTAATTGCAATGTATTAAAGAGAGAGAAATGAAATTTAAAAACCATGTTCCAAAATTAATAAACCATGTTCCAAAATTAATAAACCATGTTCCAAAATTAAAATTCAGAAGGATTTACCATGATGCTTTGTATATTGCATAATTCCTTCTAGTGTTTGTAGCTATGCGCACTCGAAATCGGTTTAAAACTCTATAAGTATCTAATAATTTGCTAATATATGTCTAGCACTAAGTATTTCAGAATTGGAGAAAATATTAGAAAGTTATCAAAAGATGCTTTAGGTATCAAATTGTTTTGTGCAGAGCTGAGTCCAACAAATTGATTTGTAATGTGAATACTGAGAAAAATCTAAAATGGTATTATATCATTCAAGATAATTAGATTCATTACTTGTAGTCATTTCTTTAACAACTGAAATCCAAACAGCTATTGATTAGGAGTTCTAGACAATTAATGTTTATTCTCTTTATCTAAAGATGAATAGATCATATTTCTCAAAAGAAACACAATTTTCTTCTAAAGGTATTGTTTCTAAGTTCTTATTTTAAACAGAAGTATTGCAAAAGACCTTTTGTATCAATATACAGGCTTTACAATTCATACACTGCAATTAATATTATGAAATATTCATTAGCATTAAGTTAAATTATATACTGAATAAGCACAGTACTTCTGTTGTCACACTTTTCATAGGATAACTTTCCCAGCAGGCAGTCAGGTCATTCACATACTATACAAAGATTTTCTCATTGTGTTTTAATTATTTATCACATGGATCTAATCCTGTGTTGCTTTTTATATATATAAAATTTTTGGTTACTGTTTTACTATACCTTAGTTTCTAATACCATAAAATGTTCATTAAGAATATATATAGGCATTTATTTAAAGAAACATTACATAGTGGCATTTGAGGACTAAACTAGGTATTGGTCCCCATCAACAAGGGGACCATTCTGTGCAAAAATGGTACTGCCTAGACCGAAGGCCTAAGTAATCTGAAAACACAATCTATAACCTGTAATAAATGTAGTTCAATCATGCCAAATGACTGCAGACAGTGGTTAGAGAAATGTACATATCAATGTATTCATTCTATTATGTTCAATTAAGATTATTGCATTATTAATACGAACGACATTTATGTGAACCGAAATGGTCCTTATGTGACAAAATAAAACTAGGGAGAATGTTTTAAAATATAAACCTACTCAGTTATTAGATAAATTTATTTATTTGATATTACTTTACAGTTTATTTGTATGAAATTTCAATATTAAGAGATACTATCCTGGATTACAAAGTTGTCCCAAATCACCAACTATAAAGTTAACCATAAACATAGAAAAATAATCCATAATGTCAAAATTGTGCATATATATATATATATATATATAGATCAAGTTTTATTTTTCAATAGAAATCAGAAAAATTTCTATAACAAAATATAGTACTTGTGAAGAGAAAATATGATTTTAAAAGCATGCAGACATTTTGTAGAAAACTTAAAGACAAAAACTGATTTCAAACAGATTCCATGATGTTTAAATATTCATAATATTAAAATATTTGTCTGTACATGGAAATGAAGTTGGAGTGAAGAAAAAATTATGATTTAATTTAAGACTTTCTTGAAAGAAATAATAAGTAGAAAACGAAACTTTGTATTTGTACAAGAGATGCTTAAATAATTCAACCGTACTGAAGAAAGTAAGTAAAAAATAAAAACTCTCCATGTTCTTATTTCCACTTCCCAAAGGTACTATTACTAACAGGTTTTTCTCTATCCATATATTCACACACACCCCTCTTAAAATATTATTACAGATTGGATTATGGTATATAATTACAATATATACTCGTCTCAACTTGCTTCTTAACACTTAATAACATATTCTGGCTATGTTCCATTTTAACACTCATCACATTATTTTTACCTTTTGCTTAGAAACCCATGTATGGATGTACCATGAGTTACCAGTTCTCTAAAAGTGAACAATCTTGTTTTCAACTTTTTCTTATTATTACTGAAATATGTCTTGGGGAACATGTTCACAGAACAAATTTTAGAATAGGAACATTGGTCAAAAATTTTAAGTATTTCACATTTTAGTATTGACAGAATATCCTCCTTAGAGATTTTACCAATAAATAGGGTAGTATGAAAATGCCTATTTTCCTATTCCTTTATGAAATTTTAATCAATGTGATAGATAAAAAGAGTATTGCACTTTTGATGTGCATTTCTTCAATTATGAGAGCTCATCAGTATCTTTTCCTATGTTTACTAGGCATTTGTATTTCTTTATTCATTACCTGTTTATTTCTTTGCCCATATCTCTACTGTGCTGAGAGTCTTTTTACGATTGCAAGGTCTTTTTTTAATATTAGGGATAATAGCACTTTGCATCTCATGAATTGAAAATATTATTTCCTGATCATCATTTGGCTTTTTACTCTGTTTATGACATTTTCTTATTGTATAGGATTTTTTTAATGTAGTAAATTTTGAATTGTTTCCATTGTATCTTCTTGGAAAAGCCTTGCCATCCAAGATTATTAAGAGAATTAAATATTACATACTTTTGATTTCACTTTATACATATATTTACTTATATAAAATCAAGGTAAAGAAAATAAACTGGTTTTCTTTGGTGAGAATTAAATGGAATCCAAATTTAGTGTCGAATAAAATTCATTTTTTCTAAATAGCTTCCAGTATTTTTGTTTTGTTTTGCGGTACGCGGGACTCTCACTGCCGTGGCCTCTCCCGTTGCGGAGCACAGGCTCCGGACGCGCAGGCCCAGCGGCCATGGCTCACGGGCCCAGCCGCTCCGCGGCATGGGGGATCCTCCCGGACCGGGCCACGAACCCGCTTCTCCTGCATCGGCAGGCGGACTCCCAACCACTGCGCCACCAGGGAAGCCCCAGCTTCCCGTATTTTAATATTAATATGTACTCTGTATTTTCTTTCTTGGATAATTGAAAGCTTTTATTTTGATTAATGACTGTTAATGTTATCAATATGCCCACTTGATGGGGTGATCATTCTTTGTCGTTTTACATTTAGGGGGAAGACTGGGTTCTTGTGATTACATGATTAGTGAATGAGAAGGGGGGCTAAAAATATGTAATATAAACTGAAAAAATCTCATATGTCTTACTTTGCCTGCTTAAAGGTAATGATGAGGTCTTAATTCAAGGGGGAAATGTACTTCACATCTAACTGTATCATTAAGTCTTTATGCAAATCATTTATGCAATATTTTCTTTATTTATAAGTTTCTTTGCCTGCAATATCCCAAGTTGTAATTGTGTGATACTTAACTAATATCCCTGTCCACAAAAGAATATTTATACTGAGAACCAGAAACTTCAAATGTAAATAGCTGCTTATTTCTGGTAAAATGGTTTTGGATGGAAAGCATGTGTTATTAAGAACTTTTCTTAGGTAACATTAGACCTTTCAGAACTAACAATCACCAATACAAGCTTTCCTAAAATACTATGAGGATTGACAGATGAAACACAGTGATTTCTGTCAAGTTTTAATTATAGATAAGCCAACAATGATTTAGTTTTTCAGGGAAGTTATCTGTAAGCTCTACTGGATACTCCTACAACCTATGCTGAAAACATGGACCATGATTTGTGTGTATAATGTTAGTACCTAAAGGCTGCCTGGATCTAGGCCCAGCTTTTCAACCAGTTCTTCCCAGTGCAATAACTATTAGGTATTATAATTCACTTGGCTTTTGTTCTCTGTTGTTCCTGGCTGGAAGTCCCAATTCAAGTTAAAGTGGTGATGTATGAACTTTTGAAGATTTGTAGGTTTGGATAAAACCCCACTGAGATCAGATCTTTAAAGTTCATACTAACTTGTATGAAGATTCTGTACCTCATTTCACTTGAAGATCATGAAAAAAGTTATTAATTAATTTGGAAAAAAAATGAGATTTTTTTCCTTGCTTTGGGAAGATGGGCAAAATGTTACTACACTGAAATAGATAAATTTACAAATATTTAAAGGATTACCTATTTTATCATGGTGACAACAATTCACGTCTCTACCAAAATACACTTTGACTGATTATAGTATTTCATGACATATCTACAAAATGGCCAAGTTTCACAAAGTGTTTTCTAAATTTAACTAAAATTACCATAGAGGAATCAAATTTGAAAAGGCTTCAGGTATCTGTCTGACAATTAACAATCATGGTATGAAGTATTATGTTTTCCAAGGCTTTGAACAGGAGATTCTTGTCATATACATTGCTACTTCTTGGTTTTTAAATTGAAACGGCTTCACCTTCTATGAGCCATGTAGAAGTGGAGAGGTCCCAGAGTGGCCTGGTAAATGAAATCCAGTGAGATCTTCTGAGTGATGGGCAGAAAAATGAATCTAAGGAAGATCAAAATCGCCAGTGGATTTTTTATATGGCTACTAAGGTACACAATCTGAAGACTACCTGTGAGATCTTATAAGGTGACTTAAACACTAACCAGACATTCTAGTTCTTTTTAATATGCTCTGAGAGAATATGTTTAAAGGAAATTTGCTACTTGGAGAAAAGCCTTTTTTTTTTTTTTCCATCTGCACTATTCAGGTCTCTGCTTGCTCCTGGCTGTTGTTCCCATTCTAGGACTACATGCCATTATTGGAATACTACTTCTGTTACTTGCAGTGAAAGCCAAATTAAAATGTCCCAGACAAAGATATACACTTTTTGATTTGAAAAACATGTGCAAGATTAGTTTGGGCTTGGAAGAATCCTATAAATGAAGTATTGATTAACGTGGGTGAACACAATATTATAAACAAAATTGACTGGTGTATTTTCTGAGTCATGAGGTCTTGGGAATGGACCACAGAGTGAATCAGGAGCTTCCACCATTTTGCTGTGGAGATGATTCTGGAATCCAGAAGTTTCAATAGTGATTAGGACAAAACTGGTAACCTTTTCAGAACTTGTTCCTTCTGGTTAATGCTTTCCAAGTATTGCACTATATAAGAGTATGTAAGTCATCTAGAACTTTTAAAATAACTAAAATTTTCTACAGTTGTCAAATGGAAATGTTTTTTTTCACTCAACCAAAATTACTTGAACTTTGATTAGGACAGATTTTCACATAGATAGAAAAACAATATCTTATTCTCTGTTACATTTCAGTCAACTCATAAAATATTCAGTTTCTCTTCTGAAACCATGGCTATTCTAACTGTAGGACACTTGTCTTGAAGTCTTGAGAATGTGGAAGGAATTGAGTATAACCTGAAGATGCATTTTGACTTCTAATCATGCTAGGACAATGGGTTGAGAAGAACAATGGACAACTTTTCATTTGTCTTCTCTCCTTCTAATTGAGGTATAAGTGGTACATACAGACTACATTAAAGAATAGGGTTTGATTTTCTGAAACTTGGCTATTAAAAAACTTCTGGCAAGGAATGACTTGCCAGTTTCTAATGCCAGTTTCTAATGATCATCCTCCACTCCCCACAATGGCAAAGTGATTCCAGAGACACCAGTAACAACCATAAGCTCAGAAGCTCTAAGGATAATCATTAACTCACCACCACCCTTCTCTCCACTATCCTACCCTGTGTTTGATTTTTATGTAAAGTCCTTTCCTGACCCATGATGTCATCCAGAATATCATATTAGTTTTACTTGTCATGTCACCTTAGGCTCTTCTACACTATGACAGTTTTTCAGACTCCTTGTTTTTGATAACCTGGACAGTTTTGTTAAGTACTGGTCAGATATTTTACAAAATCTCTTCCAATTCTGGTTGTCTGATGTTTTTCTCATGATTAGACAGGAGTTGTTGGTTTTTGGGGAGGAAGACCTCAGAGATAAAGTGTCATTTTTCATCGTATCATATCAAGAGTACAGATTATTAGCATGACATCATAGTTGATCACCTGGCTGAGGTAGTGTTTGTTGAGTTTCTTCACTATAAAATTTCTCTTTTTTCCACTTCCCATGCTGTCCTCTTTGGATGGAAGTCACTGTCCACAACCCACATTTAAGGAGTGGGGGAGTTATGCTTAGCCTCATTGATAGGGAAGGATCTACATAAATTATTTAGAGATTTTTTTTCTGCACAGGTTTGTCCATTCTCCCCTTTTCATTTATTTATTTATATTATTAAGAGCTCATGAACATTTATTTTACACTTTAGGTTGTAATCCAGTACTACATTGTCTTGTCATTCATATTGTTCTGGCTTTAGCCATTAGGAGCTCTTTCAGTTGGTTCCTGTGTCTCTTTGACATACTCCTATTTTTGGATTTGTACAATTATTTCCTCAGTACTTCCTTGCTTTCTGGCACTACAAAATAGTCCTGGTTCACTTTGTATATTCCTTGCCCCGTTTTAGATTCAGGTGTTTCTCCAAGGAAGCCTAGTTCCTGTAATTGGAGAATGGTATTTGAAACCAAAATGTGGGTGCTGGGTGAACTACTTGCTCATAGGTCCTCTCAGCTGAAAGAGCAAGGAGATCTATGTATGCATACTAATCCCTGTATTTACAGACTCTCTATAAATACTTCTCTATGTAACTATCTCTGTATTATGCTAAATATAGTTGATTATGATGTCTTCTACTATCATCCTACGTTATCACATGAATCATTCTAGCCTCTTGCCCTGGTTTATCTATACCTTCTCATTCCAATAGTGAGAAATCTGGCTCCCACCATTCTCCATCCATTTACTTAACTGGTAAGTTCCACATGGGTATAGTGGTTATAGAACTGTTAATTTGTATGCTTGTGGGAAACAACTTTATCAAGTGGGATACAGTTTTTACGTACAGTTCCTTTTGCCTTTAGTTTTATAATCTCCACTCATCTCCAAAGTTACTGAAATCAACAACTTTTCCCCACCCCTTCCAGTGAGGTTATATTATATATATGTAATATTGTTAGATTCTTTTGTTCCATTCTGCAGTCCATATTGAAATCCTCTGACCTCCTACATTACTTGATTTAAAAAAATTTTTCATACCTTAAGGTTGATAATTTGTGCTATACTTCTATGGGCACTGAAAAATGCATAGTGTTGTGTATACATCATTACAGTAACATACAGAATAATTTCACCACCTTACAAAATCATCTGTGCTTCATCTATTCAGACCTTCCTATTCCTCAGATCCAGGTCAAACACTTATCTGTTTACGATCTCTTTAGTTTTGCTTTTTATCAGAATATTGTATAAATGGAATAATAGAATAAGTAGCATTTTTGGACTGACTTTTTTACTTAGCAACATCAATTTAAAATTCATCCATGTTTTGCCTGGTTTGTGAGTACATAGCTTTTCATCACTGAATATCATTCCATTGTATGGATGTACCACGGTTTGTTTATAGATCCACCTGCTGAAGGACATTTTCATTGCTTTCAGTTTTTGAATAAAGCTGCTGTAAACATGTGTGTGCAGATTTTTGTATGGACATAAGTTTCAAATCAGTTAGGTAAATACCTAAGAGCAAAATTGTTGGATTGCATAAATGGTAAAACTATATTTGTCTTCATGTATAGGTTTTTGTGTGGACATAAGTTCCACAAAATTGTTTTCAAAGTGTTTATACTATATTGCATTCACATCATCATTGTACAGGTGTTCCAGTAGCTCTTCATTTTTTTCCCAGCACTTGGTTTTCAGTTTTTATTTATTTTAGCCATTCTAATAGGTGTGTTGGGATATCTTATTGTTTTTTGAATTTCATTTTTGTGACGACTAATGACTCTGCATCATTTGATGTGTATATGTGCTTATCTGTCATTGGTATATCTTCTTTGGCAAAGGGTATGTTCAAATCTTTTGCTCATTTTTTTAGTTAGAATGTTTTCTTATTATAAAATTTGACAGTTCTTTATATATTTAGCATACAAGTCCTTTGTGAGGAATGTTTTATTTGGTAGATTTATTGTGCTATAATTTACTCATTGTAAGTGTACAATTTAATGATTCTTGGTAAATTTCTAGAGTTGTGTGATTATTATTATTAGTTTGTAGTTAAAAACATCAGGCTTATTTTAAAGATATTTATAGATACTAATATGGAGCTCTCCATTCATTGGAAGATAAGAATTTTGCATATTTTAATGTCCTCCTTTTCTCTCTTTATCACATAAAATTTTTTGGATTTGAACCTAAACTATGAGTATTACATCCTTTCATCTACATGTTTTTAATGTCCTTTTTAAGAAATTATTTTTATATTGACCTTATGTTTTATGACTTTAAGAATGATTAATTTAATATGTCATTCAACTTTTTTCAGTTTACAACATTTTTAATGTTTTTGACCTGGTGAATTTATAAATAGCTAACAACTGTTATTAAGTACCATGGAGTAAAGATGGAATAAAGGGAAACTTAATAATGGGTATGAGTGCAACTTTATCCAATTATGATTAAAAATTCACTTTTATGTGTATTGGAATGTAGTCATTGTGCTAGTTGACCATAAGTCAGTGGAAATATCCAAAAATAAGTTATTAGCAAGCCATGGTAAGATATCTTAGATTACCTTAACCAATTTAGCGATTGGAAGATTGGAATACTGAGGTAAATATTCCCACTGCAGTGTACATGGATGTGAAGCACCCTGGAGTGCTGGATTCAGTTTTGTTTGCCATCCTAGAAGAGAGACATTGACAAATTGGACCTAATACATAGGGCAACCAAGATAGTAAAAGGGCTAGACATGGTGTCACATAAGGAATGTTTAGAAAAAACTGGAATGTTTAGTCTGCAAAAGAAAAGAATGATGGGGCTAAGGATTGGTTGGAGGAACATGATAGCCATCTATTTTTAAACATTTACAGGACCAACAAAATAAAGAGGAGGATTTTTTTTGTTGTTGTCACAAAAAGACACACTAGTAATGGTTGATTAAGTTCAAAGGAGGCAAGGCTTGACTTATAAAAATGAGAACTCAACTCCTTTAAATTTACAAATTCTAAAATGGAATGGGTTTTCTGATTTAAATGCAAGCTTAGCAAAAAAAAAAAAAAAAAAAAAAAAAAGACTCCAAGATCAGAAGCATGTAGGAATCCTACATTTATATTTATATCCTTGAAGTTTGCTAATTAAATTCTTTTGTAAGCCTATACTCCATCAAGCAATATTTTCTATGATAATTGATAAATATGTGATTCTGATAGTGGTAGCAAGCCCTAGATATTGAATAGAAAGTAGGCTGGAGAGAATGGTTAATGGATGATAAAATTAGATTTTAAAGATGATAGCTTTTGAATAGGCAAAGAAGCAACTATTTTAATTGGGGAATGTATACCTAAGAGTGCACGAAAAATTATAAGCAAATATGTCATTTTCATAAGACATTGAGTAGGCAAATTTGACTGAAAAACAACTATTCGTAAATGCTTACAAAATAGTCATTTGGAAGAAAAAATAAGGTTTGTCATTAATGGCCTCTAGTGACTTCCACAGTTTAAATTAAATGATCAATTTATAGTTATCATCCTACTTGACCTCTCATCAGCCTGATCACTACCTCCCCTTTGAAACAAATTCATCACTTGGCTTCTCTGACTCTGCATGTATGGTTTTTATTCTTCTTTCTTGGATGCTCTTTGTTAATTTTTTAAACTGATTTCCTATACATATTTCAGAGGTAGTATAATATCAACCACATAGCTTTCAATGCTATATATAAGCTGATATTTCCCAAACATATCTCCACTCTCTACTTCCCTGAATTTCACATCTAGTTATAAACTGCCTACTTGATATCACTTCCTGTATATTTAATAAAGCATATAAAATTGAATATGTCCCAAAATGTTTCCATTACCTATTTTACCTCCCATCACCATCATCTTTTTCCCTTGTAGGATTCTACATTTCATTAAATTATAGCTCTATTATTATAGTTGCACAGGGAATTAGATTCATTCTTGATTTCCACTTCCCCTCGTTGCCACACTGATGGATTGAAATCCATCAGTAAATCCTGTTGGATCTACCTTTAAAGTATACTCAGAATGCAACCACTTCTCATCTCCTTTACAACTGCCACCCTGATCCCAGCCACCTTGATTCCTTTCCTGGGTTCTGATAGCTTCCTAACTCATGCTTCCACCTTTCAGTGCATTCTCAGCAAGGCAGCTTTTAAAATGAAAGTCAGATCATGTCACAACTCTGCTCAAAACCTTTCAATGACTTCCTTCTCAACTAGAGTATAATCTAAATTCTTTACAATGACCCACAGAGTTCTACTGATCAGGCACCTCTCTGACCTCATATCTTAATACTTTCCCCCTCACTCACTTTACTCCTATCACATTGTTCTTGTTTTTGTTAACATGAAGACAAAGTCCTTCATCAATTTTGCAATTGCTGTCCCCTCCACATACCCATATGACACACACTCTCTTTCAGGACTTTACTCAGTAGTTACCATTTCAGCCAATCCTACACTGTATAAAATCACATCCCTTCATCTCAACACTTAATATCCCTTTCCCTGCTTTATTTTTCTTCCTTAGCACTTCTCACTACAAATGTATCGTTTGCATACTGTATAAATTTATTAATTTATTTGGCTTGGCTCATCTCCTTGTTAGATGTAATTCACATTGCTCATTGCCGTACTCCAGTGCCCAGAAGTGCTCCCATCCTGTAGCCATTGCTCCATACTGATTCATAAAACAAATTTTAAAATGCTTTTTGAAAGCCCTGAGCATTAAGCTGAAGACTTAGAATTGTGTTTACTTGGCTTTGGAAGAGGATGGAAGATTTCTGACAGTAAAGATTATGCTGAAGATGTATTGTAGGAAGATTAACTTCCCAAATTATGGTTTGAATACACAGAATTCTCAAAAGCTGCAAAGTTTTAAGAAAAGAAGACCACTTCGGGGTGTATTACAGTAATTTACAATATCTTGTGGGCAAAAGGAAATGGAACACAACAAAGAAGAGATTAATTACAAACAAAGAATTGATATCCAAGGGTTGGTTACTGGATAAGAGGGAAAGAAATCAAAATAAATTTGGGTGTGAGATTAGTTATACAGGGGATAGAGGATTGGAGTAAATAAAGATATTAAGAGAAAGAACTCATTTATGAGGAAAAGACAAAAGTATGAGCTGACATGGTAACATCAAGTAATAATAATAGTAATAGTAAGAAAAGAACATTAGTTTTTACTTCTAATAAAATAACATTGGTTTGCTATTTTTAAACTGTCAGTGTTTCCTTTGGAGTAATGGAGGGAAACATTCAAGTAAAAATATCCAAAATATGTTTGGAGATACAAGAATCATCTGGAAATGTGGGCAAGTTGGAGACATTGATTTGATGTACTCTACAAGTACTCTAAGAATTGAGACTGCAAGAGGATGAATGTTCTGACAGAGAGAGTGTAAAGAGAAAAGAGAATAAGGTAGCAATTGGGGCAGGAAGAAAATCAATTAAGTATGGAAAGCAAGGGTGGAGAGTTTTTCAAGATCTAGTTTCTCACTTTTATAGATTTAGAAATATTGCCTGTTAAAAAACAAAATCGTCAATGAGGTTTGAAAAAAAACCTTTTGTTTTGTTTGTGGTACGCAGGCCTCTCACTATTGTGGCCTCTCCCGTTGCGGAGCACAGGCTCCGGACGCGCAGGCTCAGTGGCCATGGCTCACGGACCTAGCCGCTCCGTGGCATGTGGGATCTTCCCAGACCGTGTCCCCTGCATCAGCAGACGGACTCTCAACCACTGCGCCACCAGGGAAGCCCCATATATATATTTTAGTAAAGTAATGAGTAAAGAAATCAGGTTGCAAAGGATTAAAATAAAAACAGTGTAACAGATGATGGCATGTACCACCCCAATCCCCGTTCTGGACCGAAGTTCTCATTCCTCCAGCTACTGGTAATGGTGGTGGCTGACAGCTCTTAGCTGAGTCACTCTCCTAGAATTGCCCTTGGCTGAAGAATGCTCACTCACCCAAGGTCATGGCCCCTCTTCTGGAGGCAGATTGCATCCAAGACCGGGCAATGAACAGGTATAAAATCCAAGTCTCTTGCCTTAAAGTGAGACAAGTGTGGGGATCTGCTCTGGAACCATCAGCGGTGTCCAATGAGGTCTTTGTTGTGACTGCATTGCAGATCAACTACTCCTTCTCTCCAGTCTAACTTCACTCTCTCTCTGTCGTTGCTCTTGAAAGCCCTCTTCATAAACTTCCTGTATGTGACTCTCCTCCCAGGGAACCCAACTTAAGACAAATAGATACATTAGACATCTAAGAAACATTGAAGAAAATGTGTGCTAAAATATTGAGAACTAATAATGCTCATGTTTATGATAAATAACTTTATTGCATACATTCTTAAATTCAACTGAAGTCATTTCAATTCAGTATGGATTTATTAAACATTCAGTGTTTATACTATTTGCTATTGGGAGCATAATAAGAGCAAGAAGTCCCTTGCTTTTAAACCTCATGATAAATACATTAAACTTATGAAAGAGCATTGATTCCGACTGAGGCTGGAATCCTCCCAGATTACAACCAAACTCATGATTAACAGCCTGCAGATGTACATAAACTTGTGAAAATGCAGTGTGACTGGGAAGGATGTGCAATGATACTAGTCAGTGTTTACAAGACGTTCTTCCAAAGATACTCTACGCATCTGTAGACTAGTGTTTTAACTACCTTCTTAGTTCGTTAAACAGGTGTGCATCTGTAGTTTTAAGAAGACAAAAAGAATATAAATTGGCCTACAGCCCTATCACCTTGTAATGTTATCCTTTCTGATCTTGGATTAAGGTAGTATATTGATGGGCAGTTCTTAAGGAAATTCTGAGGATGCTAGCTAATGGTTCAAAGATAACTAATCGCCAGAAGTTTTAGGAAATAAAATCTGTGGTTTCTAATGCTAGGAACACACACACGATATTAACTCAGCCTTTTAACTTTGAACATGCTCTAGAAAACAGTTCCTTTCCCCCCCTCTAGTCCGTTGAGCAAAACCAGCAAGAACTCTGGTTCTTGTGAGAGTGTCTGAACTTTCAGCATTTCTACCCTCTAACACATGGATATTGCTGGTAATCTATGTCCCTGGATAGTTAAAATCTCTGTAAATTTGGATTGCCATAAACATAAAAGATTTTTTAAAATGTACTAGCTGCTAGGTTGAGAGGACTTACAACAAGGAGAGAAATCAGAAGATACCATAATGATAAAGTAGGAAGTGGCATTCACAGGCAAGGATGTTGTAAGAATACTTATTACAAACACCTATCCACCATGTACTTAAATATTTCTCAGGAAGGAAAATCCAAGTTTTTTTTCAGAAACTCAGAATTTAATAGTTTTTGCCGTCAATCTTAAATAAACCCCTCTATGACAGTTGAATTCCATTTCTTGATTTTATATCTTTAATGCTCTCAGTAATCCATATAGCAGCCTGTAATAAATTTTTATCATCTTAACTGAGAAATCATTGAAATTGGTGTGTTTTCTGTCACCTCACATTTGGTGTGGATGACCTAATTTGATTTTGTCATACAAAATACACATAAAACATTCTCATCTGTATTGTTTTCATAGTTGTTGTCCTGAAAAATCTTACATTAGTGTTGAGACCATGACGAAGATTGCTACAACATTATGGGACAATAGAAGCTGTTTTCAAGATGAAGACATCCATCCCAAAATGATGCTATATTGTTTCACCCCCAACACATTCCTAAATGGCTTCCTACCTACTTTTAAATAAGAAATGTGAAGGAGCTGACATTTCAAATAAGAAATATGAAGGAGGGACTTCCCTGGTGGTCCAGAGGGTAAGACTCCTCACTCCCAATGCAGGGGGCCCTGGGTTCAATCCCTGGTCAGGGAACTAGATCCCGTATGCATGCTGCAACTGAGTCTGCATGCTACAACTAAGACCCAGCGCAACCAAAATAAATAAATAAATAAACATTAAAAAAAAAAATATGAAGGAAGTATAAAACTAATCTGCATAAAGAAAGCATTTCAAGTGACAATGCTTGCTTTATTCCTGATTTTTAAACTAATGTCTCATCTTTTGTTTTTAACCTGATTTGCTCAGCATTGCTTGTGTCTGGAGTTAAAAGAGGTACTTCTATATCCTCCTGGCTTTCTCATCTTAATAATGTTTACGCAATTTGGAGGGAATGGCCTGTTAACAATTTCTGGATTAAATTTTTATTTACAAAGTGTCCTGTTCTGGGAGTAAGATTGAATCACAGAGTTTCCTTGGTGAATAAGCTTATGTGGCTTATTCCTATGCATGCATGACTTTTAGATAGTACATTATCTTAATCAGTATACACTATGTGTTTGACACTGTAGAGTGATATAGAGAAATTCTGCTCTTTTGGGTAGACATTTATTGACCATGACATTTAAGCAAGGCAGTTACTTCCTTTACAAAGAGAATTAAGAATTGGGTTTATCATGACAAGTGTAAATGTTTAGACCAAGTATTAATTAATAACTTTTTCTTGTGTATATATAGAAAAACAACATGATTGTGCTGGCAAACATCTAACGGGATATCAAAAAAAGTGATTAATTCCACTCCATCTGGGACCCTTTGTATAATCTCATTTTTTTCCAGAAATATTTTACAACAAAGCCAAGGCAACTGCTGAATCCTTTGCAAAGGCTGCCTGACTATTTGTGTATCTGTCCATCTGTTTGTTTGCCCATATGCCTTTGGTTACAGAATAACATATATTTCTTTATAAGTCTGTCTCCATAGATCAGGAAGTAAACAGATTTAAATGGTAGCAGTATTGTTTACTGCACATCAGCAAAGTTTGGAATCACAAACTATTTGCAAACAGTAGTTTATAAATTGCATTATTTAAGCTGTGTGATAAATACAAAAAGTGAAGTATGCAAAAATATTTAAAAAGATATTTTGCTAAGCTGAAAACACGCAAGGTGCCCAATATGTACAATACAATCCCTTCATAAATATATATTATATATAATATATACATATATTGTGATACATGTATACATGTATATATAATATATATACAAATAAATGTATTATACTATGTATATACCATATATTTAAAAAGTAATCAGAATACTCATGAAAATATTGGGTGATTACTTTTGGGGAGAGAAATTAGATAGAGTACAATTTGATGGTAATATTACCACTAATCTTCATAATTCCTTAGTGTTTGAATTGTTTTTTGATATGTATAAAAATTTTTAACAAGTGTAAAATTGTTTTTATAATTTAAAGTATATCTGAGAATGAGGTACATAATTTTGCTGTTCAGAGAATGAAGAAGCAGGAATTCTTCTATGTGGGCATATTAGCCAGAAGTCAGTTTGAAGGATCTTTATGTGTAATCCATCATTTTGTTCTTTTTTTTTGTCAATATAGCTTCTAAATTGTTTTCTTAGAATATCAAAATCAAACTACCTGGATTTATGCTTTTTTACTGAGGCAAAAGAGATCACTGTCAATGTCTAGTAATTTTGGAATTGCCTTTTTTTAAGGGAAAGTTTTTAGAAATTTCCAACAAGGAAATTAAAAACAGTCTAAGGCCATCAGAAAACTCATGTAGAAAATAAAATTTTGCTGAATAAAAGATAAACGTTTCCTAAATTATATTCAAAATAGCATCAACTACACGTGAGTCAAAATTATTGCAGCACTGATAGACACAGCCATAAAATGCTATGAATATTTTACAGTACCAGGTGTGAACATTATGAGGTCAGAAACAGCTTCATTTAGAATTAACAATATGCTGGGACTTCCCTGGCAGTCCAGTGGTTAAGACTCCATGCTCCCAGTGCAGGGGGCATAGGTTCGATCCCTGGTCAGGGAACTAAGATCCTGCATGCCACAAGACGCTGCCAAAAAAAAAAAAAATTAACAATGTACTGTTAATAAACCAATAAAAAAAAATCTATCTCCTCTTTGTTACTTTCATTTTCCTTTTAGGTAACATTTTTTTTCCTTTATGCAAATCCTTTCTTCATTTCCAATTTTGTATATAATTCTTCTATCTTGATGGTAGCATGTGTTTGGTAAGATCCTGGTGATTGAAGCAATGACTTTTTTTTTTTTTTTTTTTTTTTGCGGTACGCGGGCCTCTCACTGTTGTGGCCTCTCCCGTTGCGGAGCACAGGCTGCGGACGCGTAGGCTCAGCGGCCATGGCTCACGGGCCCAGCCGCTCCGCGGCATGTGGGATCTTCCCGGACCGGGGCACGAACCCGTGTCCCTTGCATCGGCAGGCGGACTCTCACGCACTGCGCCACCAGGGAAGCCCGAAGCAATGATTTTCTAATGGTAAGTTCAATTACAGACATTCTGAAAATTGGCCCAAAGGCTCCATGATTTCACTGTAAGGATAATTAGAAAGGACACAGTTGGCATTAACGGTGCTGATAATTATTCCATATTTGGGGATCTGGTGCAACTTGCTTCCAAAGTCCCTAAAGAGGATAAATAGAAAGTAAAATGTCACAATCTTGGAGATTATCACAGATGGGTACTTGGAACACCTCCTAAATTCCCCAGAAGAGTGGTCCTCAAATTGAAAGACATTGCCATCTTGGTAGAAAGCCATAAAGAGCTAAAGATTAAACATATAATAAAGCATTAAATATTATATAGGTGTATGTATTTATATTTATATATATAATTATATATGTATGTATGTGTGTGTATATATATATGCATATATTCCCAGATTCTACTATTGATAAGTGAGAACTTAAGAAAAAAATATATTAGGATAAAATTCACACTTGAGATAATTCTTGCATTAACATTTTTCCATTTATTGAATAAAAACCACATTGATTTAATTTGTGCAATCATAAAATCTTGGTTTCTGACAAAGAATAGTTTGAGAATCTTGAAAAGATGTTCTTTCATTAATTGTTCACTCATCAGTATTGAGCTCTACATTTGTATATGCAACTGCCTACTTAACAACTTCACTTAGAAGTTTACAAGGCAGTTAAAATTAAGTGCAGCAAAAATATAACAAAACAAAAAGGCCTCTTGATTCCATCCCAGCCTGTTTCTCCTCACCAACTCCTCAGTAAACAACACTATACACTTAGTAACTCAAGATGAAAAGCTGAGCAGTGATCTTAGATTCCTTTCTTTCCCTCATCTAATCACACCTACCTCTGTGTCCTCTGCTGCTCCCCTAGTCCCACCTACTGGTATCTCTCTTGGCTTCATTTTTTTAGGAACTTCCTAACAGACCTCTTAACTTCATGCTCCTCTTAAAGTCTATTCTCCACACAGCAGCCAGACGATCTTAAAAAAAAAAAATCAGATCATATCTCCCCTTTCTTCAGACAACTGATGCTTAGAATAATAAAATGCAAACTTCTTATCTTTGCCTGCAACACCCAATATGACTGATTCCTGGTCTGTCCCATCTCCTCCCACCTCTGCTTTGTTGTCTCCTCTCTAGTTACACTGGGTTTCTTTCTATCACTTAAACACATGGAACTCATGTCTGGAACATAGTTCATAATGATTATTTGTGGGATGAATGAAGTACTTGATCTGGGGAACACAAAGATGACTAATGTACAGGTTCTGATCTCCACAAACTTATCGTCTAGTAGAAATTGATGCACCAGTAAAGAAGAGCAATAAATGTTCCGGGTGGTATGAGGAGACTATTTATAGAGGTTATAAGGCTACGAAGGGGAGTAATCAATTTTACTTGATGTCTATTGAATTACGTTTCAGAAGAGAACTTGGGAGACATTGGCCAGGAAGGCCCAGATCTAGGAGGCAGTGGGGGCAGGTGGTGTCCTTCCTGAGGTTCACAGAGGACTGAAGCCTCGTCAAGAGAAGGGGGACACACAGTCACTCAGCCTGGCTTGACCAAAGCATTAGACCTAAAAAGGGTCTATTGTTCCACTTTATTATGAACAACACAGAAAAGTAAAAAACAAAAACCCAAACTTTATGGGTCAAGAGATGTCATCGGATTAGAAATGCATTTCTTATGCCCAGACCAGACTCACTGGGTCCACTTGAACAATTCATTCTTTTGTTTACTATACAGATATTGATATCATCTACACTTTATCCTTGGTGCTATTCTGACTGTTGGAGATGGAAGATTGAGCATAACAGGCTAAGTCCCTGCTCTCATTGTCCTTATAGTCTAGTGTGGGAGACTGGTCAAAACAAGCAAATAAGTATTTACTCTTTCAGGCAATGATCAATGTTCTGAGGAAAAGCAAGGCAGGTAAAGGAACAGACAGCAGTGGGAGAGAGAAATTGCTGTATTACTCGGAGTGATCATAAAAGGGCTCTCTGAGGTGGTGAAAATTTGAGTAAAAACCAGAAGAGACTGAGGGAGGAAGATGCAGCAAGCTGGAGGAAGAACTTTTTTTTTTTTTTTAATATTTATTTATTTACTTGGTTGTGCCAGGTCTTAGTTGCTGCATGTAGGCTCCTTAGTTGTGGCATGTGAACTCTTAGTTGCGGCATGCATGTAGGATCTAGTTCCCTGGCTAGGCATCGAAGCCAGGTCCCCGGCATTGGGAGCGCAGAATTTTAGCCACTGCACCACCAGGGAAGTCCCGGAAGAAGAACGTTCTTGACTGGCGAAATGGCAATGACAGAAGCCTTGAAGCACACACATGGCTGGGTTACTGGAGGAAGAGCAAGGAGGCAAGTGTCCCAGGTGTGGTGAGCTAGGGGGAGAGTGAGAAAATCTGAGATAGAGCTGGTGCAGATCACGTAAGGAACTGTAGGCCTTTCGCTTTATTGAGCTTACCAGGCAGCTACTGGAAGTTTTTGAATAGAGGGAAGACACCACATGACTTATTTTATAATAAAAACAATCCCATAGAGTAGGTAGAGTGGAGGACCGGAAGGGAACTGGGTGACTAATTGGTTGCCTATAGTAGGGGTCCAGGCAACAGACGATGGTGGTTTGAACTAGGGTACCAATAGAGATGGCAAGGGGACTGAAATGAGTTATATTTTTGAGGTGAATCACTCAGGACTCCTTAACTGTGTGGTGAGAGTGAGAAAAAGAGGGGAATCAAGGATGGCTTCTGGTGTTTGTTTCTTTGTTTGTTTGTTAGAACAATTGGCTGGATGGTTGGACCATTTATTGTGTGGAGAGATAGATTTGGAGTTGAAAGTCAACATCTATTTTTGCTGTACTAGTTTGTGATGCCTATTACTTAAGCAGATAAGTATATTCAGACTAGAAGCAAGGAGACATTTTAATAGAGATAAAACTCTAGGTTTCCAATAGTAAAATTTTGATTTTAACACTTCAATCTTAGTTTATAAGACTAAGTGTTTAGGTAGATACAGTAGATATTAACCCAACTGGGAAGAATGGATCGAACTCTAAAGCTGAAGACGTGGTGGGAATCTCCCAAGACGTCACTTTTTAATGAGCAACAGTAATTGAATTAGTAATTAGAAGTCTACATATTGAACCTGGAATGTGAGAAAAGGGAATCTCATAATTTTATGAGGTTTTTCATTAGGAAATATATGAATCGCCAGTCTTGCTTCAGCACCAAATATTCTAAACTTTCCTAGTGCCTACCATATTCAATTTATAATATATACTATCTCTTTGTGTTGTGCCACCACAGATTGACTTCAGGTAAAAAGACATACAATTCACAGCTTTTTCTATGAAAATTACATTTCAGTCCAGTCATTAAGGTTATATCCCACCCTTGATTAAACTTTCGTAAATCCTCCAGGTTCAACAATTACAATAACAAAAAGAGTATATTAATTTCATAGATGTCTAGGGACATTTATTCTGTTTAAATTTTACTACTCATTAATTTCCAAAAAAAATGTCCCAGTTAGACTTCCCAACGGAGAATTCAGTGTGCTTTTCTCTCTATATTTACTCTTACATTTGTTCATTTAGGATAACGAAACTAGAAAACTGGAAAAAATTCAAACAAATATTCTTTTACTGCTTAGATATTAAGGAGATTTTAAACTCATAGCAATGCAAGAAGAAACATCTTAGGAACATAACTAGAATGTTATTTTTGGTGAATTTAAGTGGAATTTTAATTAGAAATAACATCCTGATACGATCCTTTTACTAGTTAAATATGTCTTCATTCTGTCTAAATTATTGTCTTATGAATTAAAAAGAAAGAAATTGAAGATGATTTCTAAAAATAAAACCATAATAGATACGGCCTTGGAATTTTATCCCTTTCTGTATAATGAATACAATTAATGTTCTGTAGGGGTAATTTATCTGAAAGTACTGTACTCATTATGTTAAATTA
Source organism: Stenella coeruleoalba (assembly GCF_951394435.1). Lineage (NCBI taxonomy): Eukaryota > Metazoa > Chordata > Mammalia > Artiodactyla > Delphinidae > Stenella > Stenella coeruleoalba. Next base: position 39,155,373 of record NC_137148.1, read on the forward strand.
TCTCTAATTATTATTTTCAGGCAATTTGGCACAAATAGACTAAGTTCAAAATTATAATCCTCATGGAATCTATGGTGTTTGATAAACAGAAAGTTATAACTTTATGTATGTAATCATGATGTCAAATCAGCAGCCGACTGAGTGGAACTGGATGGAGCCAGTGCTTTCTAGTAGGTGGAATACTGAAAAGGGATTCAGTAGCTGTGCATTCTATTCCCACCTGGCCCTCCTTTTGTGATACTATACAGAAACACTCTCCTAAATAGGAATGAGCCATGCTGCTTTACTCATATAACTACTAAGATTAGATTCAGTTTTGAACTCATTAGCTGAAAGGAGGCATTTTATTGTTGTAGTATAATACAATTGTGTTCAGAACTGGAAAAAAAGAAAAAAACAGCCAATGATACAGATATGTTTTGGTAGTGATCAGTCCCATTAGTAACTCTAGCCACTACTGAACTTCAGAGAAAGAAAGGAATATTCTCATTGACTGTAAAAGCTCTGGTTTGTCTCCTTGGTTCACACTTGATTTCATTCTTTTTCTCAGAAGTTATGAGCTACTCACATTGACAGTAGGAACAAGGAGGCTGATAAAACAGACCTCCTAGAAGAAGCCTTGCTTTCTTAACACTGAAGAGGATCCCAGTTTTCAGAGAAGTCTTTTCATAATGGGAGCTAGCCCAACAAATGCTTTCTGCCCTAGGGGCCTGTCTTACAAATGGTGATTCAAAAGAAGTACAAGGAACTGACTGACAGGAGGGGAAAGAAATGTGGTTAGGTTCAATGAAGGTTACGTTTAGCTTGAAAAAAAAAAAAAGTCTGGTTTAAGGATTTCCTAAAATGCTCTAGAATCTCAAAATGCTGTAATCAAAAGCAATTGCAAAAATTTACTTTGACATTTGTTTTACATTTCGTAATCTTGTGGAAATCACATCTCAACCTTTTATGATTTTTTTTATTTGAACACACTTTAAAAAAAGTCTTTCGGGAATGAATACATTAAAGACATATTGCTAGAAAGTCAGAAGGCATAGGAGTATTTTGATCAAATCAGTATGAAGTCAACTGCTGTAAATCACTGAAATTAGACAACATGCATCGCTCATGACTTCTTACAAAGAATCTAAATAGATAAATACCACCAAATAATCATCTATAGCTGAATTCTAGAAAAACATAGACACGTGACCAAATAGAATTTCATTCCAAAATATTTGATCGTATCCCCCATACTGCTGGAAATGGTGGCATTTTACACCAGTCCCCCTCTTGTATAAAACGCGGACACAATTCCAGAGTCACTTTGCAAGCCAGACGTGGTCTACTAATTACATTTAAATTATTGCTAGTTTCTGTTCACAGCCTGGCTAAAGATTCTGAAGATTTAACTTTTTCCTTTGCAAAGCTTCAGTCTAGGCCAGCCAGATTTTGGAGAATTCTCAGGACTTGGTTTGTAATATAACACCTCTTAAGAAATCATTTCACTGAAGCAATTGTTTTATCATCTCCCTAACGATCCTAAGCTTGGCCCTGATCTCAGGAACATTTGTGACAGCCACGTTGCCCTCGCCCACCTGTGTTAGGTTTCTCCTCCTCCCTTCCTCTGCATTTTCCACACAACAGGACAATCCAAAGTGTGTGTCATTTAGGTGTCACCAGTTCTGTGAGACGTGAAAAGCTCTGCCAGTTAACATAAAACAAAATCCCGGAGGTTTCATGGAATCACATTTCCCTGCTGCAAAGAAAGTTGAGAAGAGGGGCAAGGTAGCTTAGAGTGGGAGTTTGAATGAGGACACTTTGTCCATGAATGGAAACTCTACATTCTTTGTGATTTTAACAGGCTGTGTCTGTTCTCCTTGAAAGAAATTGTATGAGAGAAGATTGGATTAAGTAGTTTTTATTTTATTTCAAAGCACTTGTACACTTTTCCAAAGATCAACTTACTTAGCCAAGTAATAAACTCTTGTTTTACAATAATACTAGTGTATATTATATCACCCTAGCTTACTACAAAATACAGAATTAGAGTTGGGAAACAAAACATTTGTTTCTTTGGTGAATGAGGCATATATCATTACCTATTCACTCTGCCAGATATAACTTGAACCTTTTAAGCTATTCAAAGAAAAACCCAACTAGTTAATCTGCTTTAGGAGGAAAGAAAAATAGCTTTGCACTTACTCACAGTCTTTCATATTTTTTTAAAAAAATCTTAGCCATTTGCAGTCAAAAGAAAATCTAAGTTTATATTTTCTTTGCATGTGTATCTTTTGAAAAGTTAAAAAGATGTGTTTTGCATGTTTTCCAATTTCACTTTTCACACCTTTTAGAGGATTGCAAGTTTCACAGTGGATGAATGAGTTCATTAAACCAAATATTCATTTGGCTGTTTATTTCTCATCACACAGAAACCAGAGTGTGCAAATCATAAATAATTTCAATTACAATACAGTTTCCTTCTCATTCCTCAAACCAACCACACATATGATTATGATTTGCCCGTTTTTAGACTTGTAGTATCACTCTTTGATTTCTCTTATATACCTCTAAAACTTTGCTTCTAAAAAGGTCCCTGTTGGGCTTCCCTGGTGGCGCAGTGGTTGAGAGTCCGCCTGTCGATGCAGGGGACGTGGGTTCGTGCCCCGGTCTGGGAAGATCCCACATGCCGCGGAGCGGCTGGGCCCATGAGCCATGGCCGCTGAGCCTGCGCTCCGCAACGGGAGAGGCCACAATCTGTTGTTACGAACTTGACTGTTGCTGAGACACTGCCGTATGAAGACAAAATCCATTCTTATATGTTCTGTCTAATTAACTTAAATTTTTCTTTTTTTGCTCACAGATGGTCCAATTCTTTATTTACTTTGTGTCTGGCAGTCTGTATAATAGTCAGCTTTGCTGTAGGAAAAGAATTAGTTTCCATACATTTTCCTAAGTGTGGCTTGAAAAAAAATTCATTTATTTCCAGTTAATGTCATTTTATTGAACTCTGTTAACTTGCTTACTAATATTGCCTCTTGGAGGATTCATAGTCTATGGTGGTCACTATTGCTTTGTCTACGAAACAGAGAAAAAAGTTGTGGGTGGTCTCAGCAGACACATGAGTTAACCACTTGATTTCTATTTCCACTAAATGCTTCAGGTTAAGTGATTATTTCAGTCAGAAGTGATGCTTTCAGACATGTTACTGCAGGTGAAGGGACTGAACCAAACATCTTGTTCAGTCATCTTCGCACGTTGCTTGCTGCATCGTCAAGAGACATGACATCCTGCCTGAATCAAAGCTGGTAATGACATGTCAACTTTTCCCGAATGAAAATAGGTGCTGCTACAAAAACGTCTCATCATCCCAAACTGTCTCTTTATTAAACTTCAGAAGATTTGGGGAATTCTTGGGTTTTGAACAAAGCTGCCATTCCCAGGTCCAAATGGCTCCATCTGACCCTTAGAAGAATGTATTTCCTTATTTGATGCCCTAAAAGTGTATTTACAGCCTAAAATGACTTTGTGTATCTTTTCTTTACACAGGAAATGATATCGCACAGGAATACAGGCAAGAGCTCCCTCAAGTTCTGTATCAAGTCTTAGACCAACTGCATGTAATGGTGTTGTTAGTGGGCATTCAGGCAGCCACAGAGGTTAATAAACCTCCTTATGACCACACTGCTATGATATTAGAGAACAGCTAGGATTCTAAGTCTGGCAATCAGATTCCAGAAGCCCTTGGTTAACAACGTTGCTCTAGTGTCTCTTGAAATGAAGGCTGTTCTTTTCAAGCTGTTGTGGTTCCTTAGAGAATAGCAGATTAGCAATCAGTGTATAATTAAGTGAGATTCTTTCACCAATGAACTGGTGGTAAATGGTACCTCTAGACCCAGGCATCTGGTTGAAGGGCTATCCTGTTCAGAGTTTAAACAGGTAAAGCTGTCCTCAGCCATCACTTACTCTTCTCCATGATACCTTAATCAGCAGAGGTAGCTTGTCATCACTGCTGTAAGGCATTTTCCCAGAAGTCCGTTCTCAGACCTCCCCCCAGGTACAAATCTGGGCAGCCAGTAGGACTCTATTTCGGGTATACCTGAACTTTCCTCTACACTCCAGCATTCGATCACAGTTATGTTCATGATAGAATAGTTCCAGAAGGTTTAGGGAGGGAGAGTTGGCCAAGAGTGAGCACTCTACTTGCCCTTGGACTTTTTCAGAGCTAGATGATTTGTTTACATAAATACACTTGCCTTTTTATCTGATGCTATTTCTCATTTCTTGCAAGATCCGAATCTATCTACATCAGCCTTCAAACACTGATGCATAGTATATTCAAAGCACAACTTTGATTATTCCAGAACAAGTCTTCTGTTCCAGCTGGACCAAACGAGTTGCCATTTCTCACTTCTCCAAAGTTTCTGGACTCATGCCTCTTACTCCCACCTGTAAATCCAGGCTTCCTCAAAAACCAGTAATTTGACTCTTCTATTGGCTCTGGTTCTCTCTTGTTACATCCTTTCCCTGAGAAATGAACTTGGAAGACCCTCGCTGTGTGAGCTCTGGGAAAGGTCATGAGGTACACATAATAACAGGGAGAAATCCTGTTGGCTAATATATCAAAATATTAACCTGCCACACTGTTTGGACTACTTTTTGAAGGAAAGATACATGAAGGGCTTGCAAAGAAAGTGGGGGTTTCTAAACCATAAGGTTATCATCAATGAAGATGCCATATTCTTCTCATTACATAGCTGGCAACCAATTGTCTCTGTGTCTTCAGTTTGGCAATTCTTATGGGCCACACATATTCCCTTTTATTTAAATTTTGTCTTGAAGTTATTTGACACATATTCTCTGTACTGTCAATCTGTACATTTCTTGAAGGTAAAGAGACACTGCTTTTGTTTCTTTAAGCACATAATTCAGTAACAGGTATATGGAGGGTCTCGGAAATATTCTGCATGTTTTCTCCTATGGTGTCAGCCATTAGTTTAGTGACTGTACAAGTTGGGACAGTTGGGCAGCTACTAATGACAAATGTTTCTCATACTTAACACTGTCAATTGATAGATTTGTCCTGTCAGTACAAATAAGACATGGTTTTATTGCAAAATTTAAAAAATTAAGTTAGATTCTAATTAAAAATATCATTGAAAAAATGTTGGATTCATAACCCCTGACTTGCTGATGGTGAATTTAGTGGGACCAAATGAGAACTAATTTAACTTGTATTTTCTAATTAATTGTATAATTGACTCAATTTGTAGTAGAAAATGGAGCTACTTTAAGACCAAAATTAGAGCTTCAAATTATTTCCCAAATTTTATATCCAATGGAACAGAAAAGCCAATAAAATACCTAAAAGCCTAATCTGTGATTTCTATATTGGTGATGAACTTGGAAAATTAGAGCATGCTTTGGAAAACAAGAATAAATGTAAAAGAGGATAATACACTTTGGCAGTGGTGCACCAAGGAGGAGTGGTCATGGGTATAGTCTCGCCTAGAGGGAAGGTATATGTTATCACTGAACTCGTTTAGAATTACCAGCACATGGCAATAATAAAATACAGACTTATATTTAGATGGTTTATTACTGTTTTAAAATTCTATATGGATAATGCAATCCTTTAATGGGTAGATCACAGGTAGATTAATTGCATCTCTCCCCTTCTGATACACTATTATATTTTGGTTATCTAATATCTGGGGCATGTGTTTTCTTGAATTTTGCTCAGTAAATGTGTGTGGAATTAACAAGTCAACCATTTTGAATGAATTCACACACAGTAAGATGCAGGACAAACTTATACCCTAGACAAGATAGTAAACTAATTCTTTTGAGAAACAGTTTTGTACATCTGCTACATATTAAACTGCTATATTCTGGGAATATAAAGATAAATAAGAATCAGACCCAGTCCTTCTCACTGGCCTATGGGAAATCTTAATCCAATAGGAATAACAGACACCAATAAACAACAAATTATAAAATATGGTGATGCATGCTGTGAGAATGGTGAGTAAAAAGTCTATGGTGACCAAAAGAAAAGAGCAATTGATTTCCCCTAAGGTAGAAATGCTAAAGTCATGCAACTGAACTGGATTTTGAAAAACAAAACTGAGTTTGCCTGCTGCAGTTGTGGGAGAAGGGCTTTTTCTTTCTGTACTGATCATGTAGGGAGAAAAATTACTGGGTAAGTGCTATGCCAGGGCTTTTACTATCTCAGAAATAGTATTTGCCATGCAAAAGAGGACTTTTGGAGGTGGAATCATGTGAGTCATGGAATCACCAAATTGTGGACACTCGGGCAATACAGAAGGCAGCATCTTTATTTGAGGAGTCTTCCGGCATCCCTCAAATCATACCCCTTAGGTGATTAATTGTCTAATATATATAGAAGACTGGCGCAGCTTTGGGTTCTCCAGTTGAGACATTCCAATAAAAAGGAGACATAGAGTTATTTCCACCAAATAATGTATTTTAATTGTTGAAAAAAAAATCTAATGACCTCAGAGTTGTTTTAGAATGTATGGATTTTGTTTTTGAAAAAGAAATCACCTCAGTTTCCAACAGGGCTGTGAAATACAAGTAACTAGAAAATGTCAATGCAGGTTGTAAAAAATTAAGTAGCACTAAAATTATCTACATAATCCTAGTTTGCAGGATTTCCATTTCAGGAAAATACCTATTAAGGTTATTACAACTTAGCTCACTGACATTGCATCATCTTTCTAGCAACCTAACTCTACCTCAAGATCTCAGCCACCATTCTCACAAGCACTGCTCTGTTCCACATCTCTTCAACAAGCAGTGGAGGCTGATGTAGCTCAGTGTCTAAAGATATTAATTACTGTTATCCTTATTTACAGAAAATGAGCTCTTTTGATTCATTTCTTATTTCTTTTTCCAACAAGAAGATTCCAACTCAGCAAAAACAAAGAATTGATAGAAATCACAGGAGAAAGCTCATTCTCACCTTTCCTGGATGTTTTTCTCCCCATTTCCATCTCCTCTCCTCACTGTTCAAGGCACATCTGATTGTTACTTGAGTCAAAAACTCACACCCTAATTCCAGGAAGCCTTTGGCAAGTGAAGTCACTGTTTAGATACACCTCTGAACTGCTGGCATTGACAGATTCTACACTATGGTTATGCCAATGGAGATATTAACTTTATTCTCTGCTTGTTTTCTCATCCTCAAATTCAAACTCATTAAAGATGTGTGGTTCTTGCTGTAAAAGAACTGCTCTGTTGATGTGCAAGGGTGTAAAAGGCTTTTAAACGTGCAATTCTATCTGGTATGTTTCGAAATACCATTCAATGAATGCGTTTTTTTTTTTTTTCATGGAAATACGAATATTTGCCACTCTACATTTAAGCAGGGAAGAAAAACCTTTATTCACAAATTATTCCACTTCCTACTTTGCTTGTTAGGCTTCAGGTATCCACTTCTGGGAACAGCTGGTTTCTAAGCTTTATAAGAAGCCCTGTCACAGAAAACAGACATTTTCACCAAATTGCCATCAAACGGGGTGAATTTTATTCACTTCAGCACCCTTTCTCTCTTTGGGATTTGGTTTCTTTTTGTTCAGGTGCAAATGTCTCTGCACAGCTGTCTGAAGCACCCTTCCAAGCCTTGTGCAGAAAATAAAAATATTTTGCTGTTCAGTTATAGTAACAAAAGAAAAGAACCAGGCTTGCTTTTACTACTTTCTGAGCATGTAAGTAGCAGTTCCACACTGTCTCCTCACGGGAATCTGGCCCCAAACAACACAAGGCTGGCTGACTGCCAACCCATTTTGTGTAGAAGTAACACTGGCAGGAGTTTGCTTTGGTAAAGCAAACTGTTTCTTTTGCACCTAAGGCTATTACAAACTTCCTGTTGTATCCACTCTATCGATTTGTTGCCTATAATTCTGCTCTAAGCAAGGCTACTTTTAATCTACCTAGTGCATGACAGGAATAGGATAAATCCTTCAATTACTTTATCTTATCACAGGCTGTTCTTTTTTCTGTTTTAAAGTTTATCTGTCAGGTATTGGAGCTAGAAAACTATCAAAAAAATCAGTCTGTCATACTACTCATCAATATCTGGGCAACATTGTAAATGCCACTCTTGAGTGCCCTTGAGTCTTCTAAATCTGTGTGGACTGCTTACAAGCATTCAAAGTGAACACAGATCCTAGAGTTAGATCATTCTGATAAGAACATGTTGGCAAAATGTCAAAAGTTTGTACATTCTTATTTTGGTACTATTTTAATGAACAAGCTTTATTTGAAAATCAAAACAATTACACCAGTCTCATAGTTCATTGAGATTTTCCTCAGCTAATCAATTGTGTAATGGATAAGTATTTAGTATCTGTATTCAAGTATAACTTTGTTTAATTCCTGGCCTTGTAAATTTTCAAGCAATTCTGGGCAAATAACCACTCCTAATCTCAACTGTGTCATTTCTAAAGAGGGGGATAGAAAGCAAAATTTACAGCATTGGGTTATTGTAAAGATGGAACTATAGGCTATAATCCACAAATAGTACTTTGGATATTGCCTGGTTCCTTATGCTCAACGAAGATGGGGATGAAGCTGATGATGGTGATTGATGATGTGGCTCCAGCTAGTAAGAAACCAGCTTTCCTTAAGCTTATTCTGCTTTTGGCTGCTATGTGACAAAGTCGAAATGAAATAATAGACCATAGCCCTGAATGCAATCTTTTGTCACTTCCTTATTTACAGATGCAGAAACTAAGACTTTAAAAAGTTCAGCAAGAGCCTCAGATTTCATAACTAGCAGCAGGTCCAGGAATAAAACCTTGATTCCTTACCCAGGGTCTCCCAAATTCTTGTTTTTTCCTCTACTCTTTGTCATTTCCCTGTCTGACAACTTCTTTTGTCCGTTGCTCCAACAATAAAAAACATAAATTTTACAAATAGAAAGCTGACACTAAAGCCAGACTTAGAGGAGAAGGAGGGGCGAAAGGAAGAGAAAGAATTCTAAATTCCCTAATCCACAGCAAGCTCACTAAAATCTACCCTTGTTAGGTCTCCAAGAAAGGTGAGTTTGGATGTCTTGGGTTCCATTACTTGCTAGGTCTGTACTGGAAATTAGGATCATACGTAATCTGCAAAGATTTTTTGTTTCTATTCTAGAAGCATTCTTGAGTGGAATTTTTCAATCTTATTCCAAGATTCAACCTGCTTTCTGTTTTGTCTTGTATGGCAGAACTGTTTGTTCACTGACAGAAAGCCATGCCCATGAAATCTCTTTTTCCTTTAACAACTCACAACAGAGACTGGAAAGCCAGGTAATCTCTTTCCCAGCCCCCCTGGGGGTAAGAGTGACCAAGTAAAACCAATGAGATGCCCACTGGGGAGCTTTAAAGAAGGTTTTTGCTACCTTATAAAGGGGAATCACATGAGAGGAGAGCTCATTCTCCATTTTTAAAAAATTTTGTATATGAATATTGTGTCTGGAGCTAAAGCAGCCATTTTTCCCCCATGAGGCAATAATCATGATGACAATAAGCCAACAGTTCAGAATAATGGAGTGGAAAGAGAAAGAAACTGAATCCTTAAAAATATTGTGGAATTACTGACCTATCTTGAGACTACACATCCCCAGTCTTGTTAACAACAAATGTTATGTTTTAAGTCATTATTAGTTGAGTTCTCTGTTACTTGTAGCCAATGTTATTTCCAAATGATTCCTTTAGATGGAGAGAGTTAGGTATGTGGGTGGCATCTCCACCAAAGTGGAGGAAGGTTGCACATTTTTCTTACCCCACCAGCCTCAGAGAAGGGGAAAAAAATGGAAATCTACAAAATAATTCATGGAGATGATTTAGAGGTGATTCAGAGAGCAAAGAGATTTATTGTCTCAGTATAGGTCTAATTATAATATGGTAAATCCTACCATTAGAAGTTTTACCTCCCAATATAATAAATCAATTATCAGCCTTTAAGAGATAGTCCTGAACAATACAGCAAACCATTTAAAAAATCTGTGTTTAGAGTTTCAATGAGCGTTATGGATAAGGGAGAATCAATCCCTAATTGCTTATCTTGAAGATCTTAAGTTTCTGATACTTTACACCAGAAGTCATATTTCATTTGCTCAGCTGAGTTTTTCACATCACCAACTGACTCTTAATGAACAGCACAATAGAACATAGTAAGTGTTTTTGAGGACCACTCCAGAACAATTAACTTGTTAGTGCACATGTCTATTTTGAAAGCGCACTCTAAAATTTCTTTAAAATTTGTTTGGTATAAACTTTTTGGAAAGTAATTTAAAATGTGCATGCACTTTGACCCTGCAATTACACTTCAAGGTACCCTAGGTAAACTCACTGTGTTATTAAATATTAAAGTGGCTATAGTTATTTACTGTTACTTCTATTGAGAGGTAGAGTTTAATTCCCCTCCTTTTAACTTTGGGCTAGCTGTAGTGGATTCCTTGACCAGTAGAAAGTGGCAAATTTATGTTATAGAATCTCTAAGTTTAGGTCTTAAAACACCTTGCAGTTTCCATTTGGGTCTCTTGGAACACTCTTTCTTGAGCCCTGAGTTGCTATGTGTGATGCTAACTACTGCGAGACTTGCCATGTGGAAGAGTGTACATGAAGGCACACCTGTCACCTGTCCCAGCTGGGCTCAGCTTTCCAGTCATCCTTGTTGAGGCACTAGTCATAAGAGGAAAGTCACCTTGCACCCCCAAGACCAGCATATCTGGCATCTAAATACCACTGAGTAATTTCCGTTCATGTCGTGAGAAACAGAAGAATCACCCATGATTCCTGACACTCGAAACCTTAAGGAAAAATAAATGACTATTTTAGGCTGCTAAATTCTGTGGTAGTTTGTTACACAGCAATAGATTACACTAGTACATAAGTGCAAAAATGGTCATTGAATGCATTAGTTGTACAAGTTAAGACTTGAAAACAGTTTAAATTCCATTAACAAGGGACTAGTTAAGAATTTTGTAGCAAACCCACACAAGATACCACCATGTATCTATCTGGCTGTTGAAATAATGACTGAGATAAATATATGTATTTATATAAAATAATGTCCATGATGTATGAAGTCAATAACATTCTATGTTGAAAACATCATTATAGATAGTATGAATTCACACACACAGAAACGTTTAAATAGATAAGTGTGTGCATGTGTGTGTTTGTCATAAACATGTATGTACAAAGCCGCTAATGATTTCAGCATCATGGGAATGAACTCTACCCCGTCCCCCTGCCAGTTTTCTTAGTGTTATGGTTTACAGATATTTTTGTTACTTTTTGTTTGTAGGTTTGTTTCCACTGGTTAAGAGTACGTATGCATAAGAAAATTTAGAAATCAGCAAAAGATGGCAAAAAAAGTAGATACTACATTTCTATCCAAAGATATCCTTTGTATTCTAGGCATTTTTAATGCATGTTTCATTTTAAGTGAGGTTCAAGTGTTAAATTGCTTTACATCTTTTATACGTTTAGGTTTTCCAGCTTTAACATCATATCATCTGCAAATAATTATTTTGCTTTCTCCTTTCCAAGTTTCACTAGTTAGACTTAGGACACTGTTCAATAGTAATGCTGTCTTCCTGCAGTTTTGGATTAAATCCCACATTGTCTCTTGGACCAAGCTTGATAGTTTCCATCATGTTCAGGAAGCATTTTTATTTCTATATATTAAAAACGTATACTAGTTAATGGTTCTTGGATTTTTTTTTTTTGTAGCCTTTTGGGGTATCCAATTGGAAAGACTATATTATATTTTTATATTTAACTTGTCTATGTGATAAATTTTATTAATAGATTTCATGATGAATAGTTTGATTCTTGGACTAAAGACCATTTTGCTGTTGTCTAAGATTTTCCAAGTCTGCAGTCTTAAAGAATTGGATACACAGATTTCCATTCCATGTATCTATGTCAGCTTTTATTTGCAGAATAGTTCTTGCTTTATAAAAAAATGAATTTGGCAACTTTCCATTTTTTAATCTGTTTTTCAGTAATTTTTGTAGCACAGATATTATGTGTCTTGAAAACTTAGAAAAGTCAAGTGTAAAAGCAACTATCTCTGGAGATGCTTTTCAGTTAGTGCTAAGTTTTTTACAGTTTCCCTTCTTTTTTTGCTTTATTAAATTTTTTCTTTAAAAATTCATATTGAATTAGTTTTGACTATTTATAAATTTTTCTTTAGAAAATTTGTCCATTCTCTTGAGATTATTAAATATATTAGCATCAGTTGTTCTTAGAAGAATCTCATTTTAAAATATACGCTATAACTCTTAAAATATATCCTTTCTATTTTTTGAAATAATTTGATTAATTAAAGGTTTTTTCTATATCATTGTTTATACAAGCCTAATAATTTTCATTTCCATAGTTTTGCTTCACAGTTATTTCTGCTTGACGCTCTATTAATTACTTCCTTCTGAATTATTTAGATTTTCTTATTTTTCTTCCTATCTCTTGAGTAAACCTTTAAAATATTTCACTTATTTTAAAAATAATGAAAATGACATTTGCTCTGAATATAGTTTTAGCTGCATCTCATAAGTCTGATGTGAGTGTGTTTCTCTACTCTTTCTGTTAACATTGACCCAATTTTTTCCTTGACTAATTGTTATTTATAAAATGAATATAAAAATTTCCAAGTGTTTCGGTTTTGTTGACGTTATTTTCTCTTCCTTTGACCTCCTTAAATAACTTGGGATATGGTCATTAAGGTAAAAAGGTACATGTAATTATATTGAAATTGTAAAGTTTTCTTAAACAAACTTATCAAAGTCAAGAATAGAACTATAGGGCTTCCCTGGTGACGCAGTGGTTGAGAGTCCGCCTGCCGATGCAGGGGTCACGGGTTCGTGCCCCGGTCCGGGAAGATCCCACATGCCGCGGAGCGGCTGGGCCCCTGAGCCATGGCCGCTGAGCCTGCACGTCCGGAGCCTGTGTTCCGCAACGGGAGAGGCCACAACAGTGAGACGCCCGTGTACTGCAAAATAATAATAATAATAATAAAATAAATAAAAGAATCGCACTATACAAATGTACCCGTCTTTATGGAATATAACTTTTCTCCACTCCTCATCCCACTCCTGCTTAATGCTGTGCTCAGTAATTTAACTTGGAGGTCAACCCCAATAATTTTTTCTTTGTTATCACTACTTGTTTGGAAAAAAAAAAAATGTTCTAAAGAACATTCTTGAGGTTTTTTGAACGCCAGAATGGAGCATACTCTGGGTTTAGATACATCTGAGAATATCTTTGCATATTTTTCTTACAGGAATTATAACGTGGCTGGGTATAGAACACAGAACATATTACTGTTAAAGTTTTGTTGATGTTACTTCACTTTTTTTTTTAGTGATGTATAGTTGACTCACAATGTTGTGTTAGTTTCAGGTGTACAGCAAAGTGATTCAGTTATACATACATGCATATCTATTTTTTTAGATTCTTTCCCTTATAGGTTTTAAAAATACTGAGTATAATTCCCTGTGCTATACAGTAGATCCATGTTGGTTATCTATTTCATATATAATAGTGTGTGTATGTTAATCCCAAACTCCTAACTTATCCCGCCACCCCTTTCCCCTTTTGTTAACCACAACATTGTTTTCTATGTCTGTGGGTCTATTTTTATTTTGTAAATAAATTCAGTTGTATCATTTTAAAATTGTATTTATTATGCACCAAAAATTGGAAGCCAACCTGATATTTTCTATATCTTGTGACTAACCATTTTGTGGTTGTTGAGTGTGGAAGAGACATTTAGCTTCACAATTTAAACATTTAATTAGGTTAATGCAAAGTGATGTTCCCTTTCTTTAATTTTGTCCTTAATATAATAAACAAGTTTATTAATATATATCTCAAGTCTTTTCTTTGAAGATGAGACCAGTGAAATTTATTTATATTTTTATATTTAATGATTTAACTTATGTGTACTCTTTTATTTTTAAATGTTCTTATTATTACTGGAAGGAAAATGTTTTATTGAGGTATCAATTGGATATTTTAAAATGCACAGCTTGAGAATGAGGAGGAGATTCAAGAAGGTGGAGGAGGAAGACGCGGAGATCACCTTCCTCCCCACTAATACATCAGAAATACATCTACATGTGGAACAACTCCTACAGAACACCTACTGAATGCTGGCAGAAGACCTCAGACCTCCCAAAAGGCAAGAAACTCCCCATGTACACGGGTAGGGCAAAAGAGAAAAGAAAAAACAGACATAAAAGAATAGGGACGGGACCTGCACCGGTGGGAGGGAGCTGTGAAGGAGGAAAGGCTTCCACACACTAAGAAGCCCCTTCGCGGGCAGAGACTGCGGGTGGCGGTGGGGGGACGATTCGGGGCCACGGAGGAGAGAGCAGCAACAGGGGTGCAGAGGGCAAAGCAGAGATATATCTGCACAGAGCATTGGTGCCGACCAGCCTCACCAGCCTGAGAGGCTTATCTGCTCACCCGCCGGGGCGGGCGGGGGCTGGGAGCTGAGGCTCGGCCTTCGGTCGGATCTCAGGGAGAGGACTGGGGTTGGCGGCGTGAACACAGCCTGAACGGAGCTAGTGCGCCACAGCTAGCCGGGAGGGAGTCCGGGGAAAAGTCTGGACCTGCCAAAGAGGCAAGAGACTTTTTCTTGCCTCTTTGTTTCCTGGTGCGTGAGGAGAGGGGATACAGAGCGCCGCTTAAAGAAGCTCCAGAGACGGGCGCGAACTGCGGCTAAAAGTGTGGACCCCAGAGACGGGCAAGAGACGCTAAGGCTGCTGCTGCCGCCACCAAGAAGCCTGTGTGTGAGCACAGGTCACCATCCACACCTCCCCTCCCGGGAGCCTGTGCAGCTCGCCACTGCCAGGGTCCTGTGATCCAGGGACAGCTTCCCCGGGGGAACACGCGGTGCACCTCAGGCTGTTGCAATGTCACACTGGCCTCTGCTGCTGCAGGCCCGCCCCGCACTCCGTGCCCCTCCCTCTCCCCAGCCAGAGTGAGCCAGAGCCCCCGAATCAGCTGCTCCTTTAACCCCATACTGTCTGAGCAAAGAACAGACGCCCTTCAACGACCTACACGCAGAGGCGGGGCCGAATCCAAAAGCTGAACCCCGGGAGCGGTGTGAACAAAGAAGAGAAAGGGAAATTTCTCCCAGCAGCCTCAGGAGCAGCGGATTAAATCTTCACAATCAACTTGATGTACCGTGAATCCGTGGAATACCTGAATAGACAACAAATCATCCCAAATTGAGGCGGTGGACTTTGGGAGCAACGATATATGTATATTTCTCCCTTTTTCTCTTTTTGTGAGTGTGTATGTGTATGCTTCTGTGTGTGATTTTGTCTGTATAGCTTTGCTTTTACCATTTGACCTAGGGTTCTGTCTCTCCTTTTTTTTTTTTAGTATAGTATATAGCACTTGTTATCATTGGTGGATTTGTTTTTTGGTTTTGTTGCTCTGCTCTTTCTTTCTTTCTTTTTCTTTTTTTATTAATTAAAAAACCTTTTTAATTTTTAATAATTATTTTAATAAATTTCCTTTCTTTCTTTCTTTCTTTTTTTCTTTCTTTCTCTCTTCTTTCTCTCTCTTTTTCTCCCTTTTATTGTGAGCCATGTGGATGATAGGGTCTTGGTGTTCCAGCTGGACATCAGGCCTGTGTCTCTGGGGTGGGAGAGCCGAGTTCAGGACACTGGTCCACCAGAGACCTTCCAGCTCACTGTAATATCAAACGGCAAAAATCTCCCAGAGATCTCCATCTCATGCCAAGACCCAGCTCCCCTCAACCACCAGCAAGCTACAGTGCTGAACACCATATGCCAGAAAACTAGCAAGACAGGATCACAACCACACCCATTAGCAGAGAGGCTGCCTAAAATCATAATAAGGTCACAGACACCCTAAAACACACCACCGGACACGGGCCTGCCCACTAGAAAGACAAGATCCAGGCTCATCACCAGAACACAGGTACTAGTACCCTCCACTAGGAAGCCTACACAGCCCACTGAACCAACCTTAGCCACTGGGGGAAGACACCAAAAACAACGGGAAATATGAACCTGCAGTCTGCGAAAGGAGATCCCAAACACAGTAAGTTAAGCAAAATGAGAAGAGAGAGAAATACACAGCAGTTGAAGGAGCAAGGTAAAAACCCACCAGAACAAACAAATGAAGAGGAAATAGGTGGTCTACCTGAAAGAGAATTCACAGTAATGATAGTAAAGATGATCCAAAATCTTGGAAATAGAATGGAGAAAATATAAAAAACGATTAACAAGGACCTAGAAGAACCAAAGAGCAAGCAAACAATGAAGAAAAACACAAAAAATGAAATTAAAGATTCTGTAGAAAGAATCAATAGCAAAATAACTGAGGCAGAAGAATGGATAAGTGACCTGGAAGGTAAAATACTGGAAATAACTACTGCAGAGCAGAATAAAGAAAAAGAATGAAAACAATTGAGGACAGTCTCAGAGACCTCTGGGACAACATTAAACACAGCAACATTTGAATTATAGGGGTTCCAGAAGAAGAAGAGAAAAAGAAAGAGACTGAGAAAATATTTGAAGAGATTATAGAATACTTCCCTAATATGGGAAAGGAAATACTTAATCAAGTAAACGAAGCACAGAGAGTCCCACACAGGATAAATCCAAGGAGAAACACACAAAGACACATATTAATCAAACTATCAAAAATTAAATACAAAGAAAAAATATTAAAACTAGCAAGGGAA
This sequence comes from Stenella coeruleoalba, assembly GCF_951394435.1. Taxonomy (NCBI): domain Eukaryota; kingdom Metazoa; phylum Chordata; class Mammalia; order Artiodactyla; family Delphinidae; genus Stenella; species Stenella coeruleoalba. The sequence continues at coordinate 39,172,095 of NC_137148.1, forward strand.
AAACAACAAATAACATACAAGGGAATCCCCATAAGGTTAAGAGCTGATCATTCAGCTGAAACTCTGTAAGCCAGAAGGGAGTGGCAGGACATATTTAAAGTGATGAAAGGGAAAAACATACAACCAATATTACAGTACCCAGCAAGGATCTCATTCATATTTGACAGAGAAATTAAAACCTTTACAGACAAGCAAAAGCTAAGAGAATTCAGCACCACCAAACCAGCTTTACAACAAATGCTAAAGAAACTTCTCTAGGCAGGAAACACAAGAGAAGGGCAAGACCTACAATAACAAACCCAAAACAATTAAGAAAATGGTAATAGGAACGTACCTATTGATAATTACCTTAAATATAAATGGGTTAAATGCTCCAACCAAAAGACATAGACTGGCTAAATGTATACAAAAGCAAGACCCGTATATATGCCATCTACAAGAGACACTTCAGACCTAGGGACACATACAGACTGAAAGTAAGGGGATGGAAAACGGTGTTTCATGCAAATGGAAATCAAAAGAAAGCTGGAGTAGCAATTCTCATATCAGACAAAATAGACTTTAAAACAAAGACTATTACAAGAGACAAAGAAGGACACTACATAATGATCAAGGGATCATTGCAAGAAGAAGATGTAACAATTGTAAATATTTACATACCCAACATAGGAGCACCTCAATACATAAGGCAAATACTACCAGCCAAAATCGACAGTAATACAATCATAGTAGGGGTCATTACCACCCCACTTTCACCAATGCACAGATCATCCAAAATGAAAATAAATAAGGAAACACAAGCTTTAAATGATACATTAAAAAAGCTGGACTTCATTGATATTTATAGGACATTCCATCCCAAAACAACAGAATACACTTTCTTCTCAAGTGCTCATGGAACATTCTCCAGGATAGATCATATCTTGGGTCACAAATCAAGCCTTGGTAAATTTAAAAAAGCTGAAATCATATCCAGTATCTTTTCCGACCACAACGCTATGAGACTAGATATCAATTACAGGAAAATATCTGTAAAAAATACAAACACATGGAGGCTAAACAATACACTACTTAATAACCAAGACACCACTGAAGAAATCAAAGAGGAAGTCAAAAAATACCTAGAAACAAATGACAATGAAAACATGATGACCCAAAACCTATGGGATGCAGCAAAAGCAGTCCTAAGAAGGAAGTTTAGAGCAATACAATCCTACCTCAAGAAACAAGAAACATCTCAAATAAACAACCTAAAATTACACCTAAAGCAATTAGAGAAAGAACAAAAAAAAAAAAACCCAAAAGTTAGCAGAAGGAAAGAAATCATAAAATCAGATCAGAAATAAATGAAAAGGAAATGAAGGAAACAATAGCAAAGATCAATAAAACTAAAAGGTGGTTCTTTGAGGAGATAAACAAAATTGATAAAACATTAGCCAGAGTCATCAAGAAATAAAGGGAGAAGACTCAAATCAATAGAATTAGAAATGAAAAAGGAGAGGTAACAGCTGACACTGCAGAAATACAAAGGATCATGAGAGATAACTACAAGCAACTATATGCCAATAAAATGGACAACCTGGAAGGAATGGACATATTCTTAGAAAAGCACAACCTTCTGAGACTGAACCAGGTAGAAATAGAAAATATAAACAGACCAATGACAAGCACTGAAATTGAAAGCGTGATTTAACATGTTCCAACAAACAAAAGCCCAGGACCACATGGCTTCACAGGTGAATTCTATCAAACATTTAGGGAAGAGCTAACACCTATCCTTCTCAAACTCTTCCAAAATATAGCAGAGGGAGTAACACTCCCAAACTCATTCTACGAGGTAACCATCACCCTGATACCAAAATCAGACAAAAATGTCACAAAGAAAGAAAACTACCGGCCAATATCACTGATGAACATAGATGCATAAATCCTCAACAAAATACTAGCAAATAGAATCCAACAGCACATTAAAAGGATCATACACCATGATCAAGTGGGGTTTATCCCGGGAATGAAAGGATTCTTCAATATAAGCAAATCAATCAATGTGATACACCATATTAACAAATTGAAGAATAAAAAACATATGATCATCTCAATAGATTCAGAAAAAGTTTTCGACAAAATTCAACACCCATTTTTGATAAAACCCTCCAGAAAGTAGGCATAGAGGGAACTTACCTCAACATAATAAAGGCCATATATGACAAACCCACAGTCAACATCATCCTCAATGGTGAAAAACTGAAACCATTTCCACTAAGGTCAGGAAGAAGACAAGGTTGCCCACCCTCACCACTATTATTCAACATTGTTTTGGAAGTTTTCACCACAGCAGTCAGAAAAGAAAAAGAAATAAAAGGAATCCAAATCGGAAAAGAAGAACTAAAGTTGTCACTGTTTGCAGATGACATGATACTATACATAGAGTATCCTAAATATGCAACCAGGAAACTATAAGAGGTAATCAATGAATTTGATAAAGTAGCAGGATACAAAATTAATGCACAGGAATCTCTTGCATTCTTATACACTAATGATGAAAAATCTGAAAGTGAAATTAAGGAAACACTCCTATGTACCATCGCAACATAAAGAATAAAATACTTAGGAATAAACCTACCTAGGGAGATAAAAGACCTGTATGCAGAAAACTATAAGACACTGATGAAAGAAATTAAGGATGACACAAACAGATGGAGAGATATACCATGTTCTTGGATTGGACGAATCAACATTGTGAAAATGACTATACTACCCAAAGCAATCTACAGATTCAATGCAATCCCTATCAAACTACCAATGGCATTTTTCACAGAACTAGAACAAAAAAGTTTCACAATTTATATGGAAAAACAAAAGACCCCGAATAGCTAAAGCAATCTTGAGAAAGAAAAATGAAGCTGGAGGATTTAGGCACCCTGAATTCAGGTTATACTACAAAGCTACAGTAATCAAGACAGTATGGTACTGGCACAAAAACAGAAATATAGATCAATGGAACAGGATAGAATGCCCAGTGATAAACCCATGCACATATGGTCAACTTATTTTTGATAAAGTAGGCAAGAATATACAATGGAGAAAAGACAGCCTCTTCAATAAGTGGTGTTGGGAAAATTGGACAGCTACATGTAAAAGAATGAAAGTAGAACACTCCATAACACCATACACAAAAATAAACTCAAAATTAATTAAAGACCTAAATGTAAGGCCAGACACTATCAAACTCTTAGAGGAAAACATAGAACACTCTATGACATAAATCACAGCAAGATCCTTTTCAACACACCTCCTAGAGAAATGGAAATAAAAACAAAAATAAACAAATGGGACCTAATGAAACTTAAAAGCTTTTGCACAGCAAAGGAAACCATAAACAAGATGAAAAGACAACCCTCAGAATGGGAGAAAATATTTGCCAATGAATCAACTGATAAAGGATTAATCTCCAAAACTTACAAGCAGCTCATGCAGCTCAATATCAAAGAAACAAACAACCCAATCCAAAAATGGGCAGAAGGCCTAAATAGACATTTCTCCAGAGAAGATATACAGATTGCCAATAAACACATGAAAGAATGCTTAACATCATTAATCATTAAAGAAATGCAAATCAAAACTACAATGAGATATCCCCTCACACCAGTCAGAATGACCATCATCAAAAAATCTACAAACGGGCTTCCCTGGTGGCGCAGTGGTTGAGAGTCCGCCTGCTGATGCAGGGGACACGGGTTTGTGTCCCGGTCTGGGAAGATCCCACATGCCGCAGAGCAGCTAGGCCCGTGAGCCATGGCCACTGAACCTGCGTTTCCGGAGCCTGTGCTCCACAATGGGAGAGGCCACAACAGTGAGAGGCCCGTGTACCACACACACAAAAAATCTACAAACAATAAATACTGGAGAGGGTGTGGAGAAAAGGGAACCTTCTTGCTCTGTTGGTGGGAATGTGAGTTGATACAGCCACTATGGAGAACAGTGTGGAGGTTCCTTAAAAAACTAAAAATAGAACTACCATACGACCCAGCAATCCCACTACTGAGCATATACACTGAGAAAACCATAATTCAATAAGAGTCATGTACCACAGTTTTCATTGCAGCTCTATTTACAATACCCAGGACATGGAAGCAACCTAAGTGTCCACTGACAGATGAATGGATGAAGAAGATGTGGTACATATATACAATGGAATATTACTTAGCCATAAAAGGAAAGGAAATTGAGTTATTTGTAGTGAAGTGGATGGACCTAGAGTCTGTCATACAGAGTGAAGTATTTCAGAAAGGTAAAAAGAAATGCCATATGCTAACAAATATATATGGAATCTAAGGGAAAAAAAAAGGTCATGAAGACCCTAGGGGCAGGACAGGAATAAACATTCTGACCTACTAGAGAGTGGGTGGACTTGAGGAAAGGGGGAGGGAGAAGGGTAAGCTGGGACAAAGTGAGAGAGTGGTATGGAATATATACACTACCAAATGTAAAACAGGTAACTAGTGGCAAGCAGCTGCATAGCACAGGGAGATCAGCTCGATGCTTTGTGACCACCTAGAGAGGTGAGATCTGGAGGGTGGGAGGGAGGGAGACGCAAGAGGGAGGAGATGTGGGGATACATGTATATGTATAGCTGATTCACTTTGTTATAAAGCAGAAACTAACACACCATTGTAAAGCAATTATACTCCAATAAAGATGTTATAAAATAAATAAATAAATAAAATGCACAGTTCAAGATTGTTTCAAGAGGATGGAGCAGGAACATGTGTGCTCACTCCGACTTGTGAGAGCACTGGAATCACAACTGACTGCTGAACAATCATTGACAGGAAGACACTGGAACTCATCAAAAAAGATACCCCACATCCAAAGACAAAGGAGAAGCCACAATGAGACAGTAGGGGAGGCACAATCACAATAAAATCAAACCCTAAAACCACTGCGTGGGTGACTCACAAACTGGAGAACAATTATACCACAGAAGTCCACCCACTGGAGTGGAGGTTCTGAGCCCCATGTCAGGCTTCCCAACCTGGGTGTCTGGCAATGGAAGGAGGAATACCCAGAGAATAAGACTTTGAAGGCTAGCAGGGGATTTGATTGAAGGACTTCCACAAGACTTGGGAAAACAAAGACTCCACTCTTGGAGGGCACACACAAAGTAGTGTGCACATGAGGACACAGGGGGAAGAAGCTAAACTCCAGAGGAGACTGAACCAGACTTATCTGCTAGTGTTGCAGGGTCTCCTGCAGAGGCAGGGGATCACTGTGGCTCACTGAGGGGACGAGGACACTGACAGAAGAAGTTCTGAGATGTACTCCTTGGCATGAGCCCTCCCAGAGTCTGCCATCAGCCCTACCATAAAGCCTGTAGGCACCAGTGCTGGGTTGCCTCAGGCCAAACACCCAACAGGGAGGGAACTCAGCCCCACCCATCAGCAGACAAGTGGATTAAAGTTTTACTGAGCTCTGCCCACCAGAACAACACTCAGTTCTACCCACCACTAGGCCCTCGCATCAGGAAGCTTGCACAAGCGTCTTAGGTAGCTTTATCCACCAGAGGGCAGACAGCAGAAGCAAGAAAAACTACAAAACCACATTCACAGAACGACAGACAAAATGAAAAGGCAGAAGACTATGTACCAGATGAAGGAACAAGATAAAACCCCAGAAAAAACAACTAAATGAAGTGGAGATACAGAGCTTTCCTGAAAAGGAATTCAGAATAATGATAGTGAAGATGACCCAGGACGTCAGAAAAAGAATGGAGGCAAAGATTGAGAAGATGCAAGAAGTGTTTAACAAAGACCTAGAATAATTAAAGAACAAACAAACAGAGATGAACTATACAATAACTGAAATGAAAAAATACATTAGAATGAATCAATAGCAGAATAACTGAGGCAGAAAAACAGATAAGTGACCTGTAAGACAGAATGGTGGAATTCACTGCCGTGGAACAGAATAAAGAAAATGAATGAAAAGAAATGAAGACAGCCTAAGAGACCTCTGGGAGAACATTAAGTGCACCAACATTTATATTATAGGGGTCCCAGAAGGAAAAAAGGGAGAGAAAAGACCTGAGAAAATATTTGAAGAGATTATAGTCAAAAACTTCCCTAACATGGGAAAGGAAATAGCCACCCAAGGCCAGGAAGCAGGGAGAGCTCCTGGCAGGATAAACACAAGGAGAAACACAATGAGACAAACAGCACTCAAATTGATGAAAATTAAAGACAAAGAAAACTTATTAAAAACAATAAGGGAGAAACAACAAATAACATACAATGGAACGCCCATAAGGTTAACAGCTGAACTCTTGGCAGAAACTCTACAATCCAGAAGGGAGTGGCACAATATACTTAAAGTGATGAAAAGGAAGAACCTATAACAAAGATTACTCTACTGGACAAGGATCTCATTCAGATTCGACAGAGAAATCAAAAGCTTTACAGACAAGCAAATGCTAAGAGAATTCAGCACCACCAAACCAGCTCTACAACAAATACCAAAGGAACTTCTCTAAGTGGGAAACACAAGAGAAGTAAAGGACCTACAAAAACAAACCCAAAACAATTAAGAAAATGGTCATAGGAACATACATAACGATAATTACCTTAAATGTGAATGGATTAAATGCTCCAGCCAAAAGACACAGGCTCACTGAATGGATACAAAAAAACAAGACCCATATATATGCTGTCTACAAGAAACCCACTTCAGACCTAGGGACACATACAGACTGAAAGTGAAGGGACAGAAAAAGATATTCCCTGCAAATGGAAATCAAAAGAAAGCTAGATTAGCAATACTCATATCAGATAAAATAGACTTTAAAATAAAGAATGTTGCATGAGACAAGGAAGGACACTACAAAATGATCAAGGGATAAAACCAAGAAAAAGATATAACAATTATAAATATATATGCACACAACATAGGAACACCTCAATACATAAGGCAACTACTAACAGCTATAAAAGAGGAAATCAACAGTAACACAATAGTAGCGGGGGACTTTAACACCTCACTAACACCAATGGACAGAAAATGAATAAGGAAACACAAGCTTTAAATGACACAATAGACCAGATACATTTAATTGATATTTATATGACATTCCATCTGAAAACAGCAGATTACACTCTCTTCTCAAGTGCACATGGAATATTCTCCAGGATAGATCACATCTTGGGTCACAAATCAAGCCTTGGTAAATTTAAGAAAATTGAAATCATATCAAGCATCTTTTATGATCATAATGCTATGAGATTAGAAATGAATTACAGGGAAAAAAACATAAAAAAACACAAACACATGGAGGCTAAACAATACATTACTAAATAACCAAGAGATCACTGAAGAAATCAAAGAGGAAATCAAAAAATACCTGGAGATAAATGACAACAAAAACACGATGATCCAAATCCTACGGGATGCAGCAAAAGCTGTTCTAAGAGGGAAGTGTATAGCTATACAATCCTACCTTAAGAAACAAGAAAAATCTCAACTAAACAATCTAACCCTACACCTAAAGGAACTAGAGAAAGAAGAACAAACAAAACGCAAAGTTAGGAGAAGGAAAGAAATCATAGCGATCAGAGCAGAAATAAATGGAATAGAAACAAAGAAAACAATAGCAAAGATCAATAAAACTAAAAGCTGGTTCTTTGAGAAGATAAACAAAATTGATAAACCTTTAACCAGACTCAACAAGAAAAAGATGGAGAGGGCTCAAATCAATAGAAATGAAAAAGGAGAAGTTACAACAGACACTGCAGAAATACCGAGCATCACAACAGACTACTTCAAGAAACTCTATGCCAATAAAATGGACAACCTGGAAGAAACGGACAAATTCCTAGAAAGGTATAACCTCCCAAGACTGAACCAGGAAGAAATAGAAAATATGAGCAGACCAGTCATAAGTAATCAAATTGAAAATGTGATTAAAAATATTCCAACAGGGCTTCCCTGGTGGCGCAGTGGTTGAGAGTCCGCCTGCCAATGCAGGGGACACAGGTTCGTGCCCCGGTCCGGGAAGATCCCACATGCCGCGGAGCAAATGGGCCCATGAGCCATGGCCGCTGAGCCTGCGCGTCCGGAGCCTGTGCTCCGCAACAGGAGAGGCCACAGCAGTGAGAGGCCCGCGTACCGCAAATAAAAAAAAAAAAAAAAAGTACTGAATCACTAGATGTTTCATAATATAAAGTATAATTAAATGTTGAAGGTATTGTGCTTTATGTTTAAAAAGGAATCTTACAGATATACAGACTGAAATATGTACAGATGAAATGACATGTCATCTCAGATATTTACTTCAAAATAATCTAAGTGGTTTGTAAAAGAGTGCTTCTATGAAACAAGACTAGCCATGAGTTGATAACTGATAAAATAGGTCTTGAATACAGAAGAGTTCATGATATTATTCTATTTTTTAATATGTTTAACATTTTCCATGAGAAAGTTTTAAAAACTTAAAGCAACAAAATTTTTAAAAAAAACTTTTAAGTGGGCTTCCTTGGTGGCGCAGTGGTTGATAGTCCGCCTGCTGATGCAGGGGGCACGGGTTCATGCCCGGTCCGGGAAGATCCCACATGCTGCGGAGCGGCTGGGCCCGTAAGCCATGGCCGCTGAGCCTGTGCGTCTGGAGCCTGTGCTCCACAACAGGAGAGGCCACAACAGTGAGAGGCCCACGTACCGCAAAAAGAAAAAGGTACAATGAGGTATCACCTCTCACCAGTTAGAATGGGCATCATCAGAAAATCTACATACAACAAATCCTGGAGAGTGTGTGGAGAAAAGGGAACCCTCTTGCACTGTTGGTGGGAATGTAAATTGATACAGCCACTATGGAGGTTCCTTAAAAAACTAAAAATAGAATTACCATATGACCCAGCAATCCAACTACTGGGCATATACCCAGAGAAAACCATAATTCAAAAACTCACATGCACCCCAATGTTCATTGCAGCACTGCAATAGCCAGCAGTACAATAGCCAGGTCATGGAAGCAACCTAAATGCTCATCAACCGAGGGATGGATAAAGAAATGCTGGTACATATATACAATGGAATATTACTGAGCCATAAAAAGGAACGAAATTGGGTCATTTGTAGAGAGGTGGATGGACATACAGACTGTCATACAGATTGAAGTAAGTCATAAAGAGAAAAACAAGTATTGTATATTAACACATATATGTGGAATCTAGAAAAATGGTACAGATGAACCGGTTTGCAGGGCAGAAATGGAGACAGATGTAGAGAACAAGCGTATGGACACCAAGGGGGAAATTGGGGGTGGTGGTGGTGGGGTGAATTGGGAGATTAGGATTAACATATATACACTAATATGTATAAAATTGATAACTAATAAGAACCTGCTGTATTAAAAAAAATTAAATAAAATGCACAGTTCATTAGCATTTAATTCAATTTAACTGCTACTCACAATAGATATAAAATATTCTCTTGTGCCACTTCCCACAATTTTCCTACAACTATTATCATAGGTTATATTGTTGATTCCAGAAGTTCATATAAGTGGAATCATACAAAATGTATTCTTTCGGGGCCAGCTTCTTTCACTCAGCATAATGTATGTAGATTCATTCATGTTGATCTTTGTATCAGTAAGTTATTTTGTTTCACTTCTGAGTTGTGTTCCATTGTATGATATACCACAACTTGTTCATCCTTCTACCTCTTGATGGGCACGTAGAATTTTGTAGTTTTTTACTATTATGGCTGAATCTTCTAGGAACATTCTTGTACAAGTCATTATTATAAACGTATGTTTTCGTTTCTCTTAGATTAATACCTAGGAGTGAAACTGCTCATAATGTGGATAAAAAATTGCCATTCCAAGTATCTAAAATATTGTACCACTTTATACTCCCACTGACTGTGTATGAAAGTTCCAGTTGTTCTATACCATAACCATTTAATGTCAGAGTTTTTTGTGGGGAGGGGGCATTTCAGGCATTTTACAGGTGTTGACTGCTTTTACAGTGTGGTTTAAATTTGCATTTCCCTTATGTCAAGAATTTTGACCACCTTTCCGAGTGCTTATTGCCATTCATTTATCTTCTTTTGTGAAGTTTCTTTTCAAGTTATCTCCCAGTTTTTTAATGGTTCTTTACATTTTCATTGTTGATTTGTAGAAGTTCTTTATATAATCTGAATACAAATTATTTGTCATATAAATATTTGCAAATATTCTTTCCCAGAGAATGTTTTTTTAAGTGGACTTTCTAAAACAGTTCTATCAAGCACACACACACAATTATGCCCAAAGGTAATTTTGTATTCAGTTTCTGACTAAGTAGTAGATCCATGAACCCACCTTCGTTTCATGAGTACATTCTTTTTTATCAAGCTTAACATTTATTCCCTTCAACATAATTTTAAATTAACTTATATTTTTGCTTCAATGTAGTTGTATATTTTGTTTTGTTCTATTGTATTTCCATAATAGTCTTTTTTGTTTTCTGATGTAGCAGGTGTTACATAAAATTTTCCAGCTAGAGGGGAATTGAGATGCAGCTATTGTTCTGGATTCTGACACAGACTGATTAGAGGATAATCCAACCTTAAAGTGAGCCTACTTTTGGGAGTCTTCCCAAGCACGGGCCATGGTGAGAATTATGAAGATGCTCCCTCGTGGAGCACTAAATTTATATATGTTCTTTGGAAATACCTCAGCACAAAAATGGAGGTTGTGGGAGATAGAGATCATATTTGTCTATATGCTTAAATAATAATAAAACCGAGGTTATAGCTATAATAATTCGGTTTTATATATATATATATATATATATATATATATAGTTGAGATTTACTGTTATAACTATATAAAAAATCAATACCACAGAATCTCTTTTTGTGACATCTTATGATAAATTTTCACAAGTCTGACATGAGACTTTCTTTCCTATAGTGAAATTTATCCAACAGGTCTCGTGTTATTATCCATGAGTCTGTGATGCCTCTTACCTAATCTAATTTGTGTCACTCATTAAAATTAGTGATATAAAAACGACTGATTTTAAACTTTTAGCTCATTTTTGGTCATTTTTGCTATTCATTTTTAAGAGAGTAACTATGCTGCATAGACATAAAGGGACTATGATTCTAGAAATACACTATTGTAAATGATATAATTTATTTTGAAGAAGTATCATTTTAGCAGTCCTTATGTTTTAGCATCTTCAAAATTCAAAGACTACAGCAAAAATGTATCACAATAAAACTATCAAGTAAAACAAAAATATATTCAGTAAACAGAATTTTTGGCATTATCCACCATATTTAAATATTACTCTGTGTTATACATTTATATTAGTTTCCTATGGCTGCCATAACAAAGTACCACAAATAGCAGGGCTTAAAACAACATAAATTTATTCTCTCACAGTTCCAGGGACTAGATATGTGAACTCAAGATGTCAGTAGGTCTATGCTCCCTACAGAGACTCTGGGAAGAATCCCTTCTTTCCCTGTGCAACTCTGGTGCCCTAGTCCTTCCTTAGCTTGTGGCAGCTTGTATCTCTCTATGTCTGTGTGTTCACATGACCTTCTTACGAGGCCAGTTATTGGATATAAGGCTCATCTTTATCCAGTATGACTTCTTTTTAACTTATCTAATTACATGTGCAAGACTATTTCCAAATAAGGTCACATTGTGAGGTTCTAGTGGACATAAATTTTGGAAGACGTTCTTCAACCAGTACAATGTCCTGGAAAATATCAAAATCAGTGACACTAAAAAAAGACTGATTTTAAACTTTTAATTCATTTTTGGTCTGAGTAACTTCACATTACATTAAGAGATCTTCAGGTTGGCCTGCTGCTGGATTCAATGATTAATCTTCTGAACAATTGACTAGTAATATGGCCTCCCGTGAGTAGTTTAATATCAAAAACTCTCAGTTTTTCTAGTAATTAAAAGTGAGGGGTTTGCACTAATTTAATGCTAAGTTATTTTCTCTAGCTAAAATTCTTTGGTTCTAGGTAGAGTTACAGACATACTTCATGGTCATGATTTATCCAGCAATTTCAATTATATTGAATAAACTTAAGGAAACAATTTAATTCAGTAAGGCAGGCAAAATTCACCTCCAAATGAATTCTCTAAGTTTCACATATTTTATCTGAAATGGAATAAATAAATTAAAAACAAGTTAGAAAATAGAATAAATAAAGTTAGGGAGACTTTCTTTTGTATTTTCTATATAATTATCCAGAAATTTCTCTTACAGAAGAATCAGTTTATTTAATGTGAAAATATGTTTTTTAGTAGTTGGTACCAAGAAAGCTCTTCCAAATCAATAACAAAACAGTAGATAAATGTCAATAACCAGTTTAGAATCAAATAACTATACTTAAATATGTGCATAAAAGCTAGATTTTGTCACCTACTATACGTGTGTGTATAAGCTTACATACCTCAGTTATTCTATGTTTTTGAAGTATTTTTGCTGACAAGTTGAAAGTTTATCAAGACTATTTCTCTGTTTACTTTGTTGAGGAGGGAATGGTTATATAACTAGCAGAAGAAAATCTGAAAAGCATGGCGATTTAAAAAATTGACACTATTTAAACAGTGTGGTTCCTTCCTTGTGTTTCTAAACATCTCAAGAGGTGATTGTAAATTCATTGATTTGGTTATGAACCCTGGGGATATTCTTATATTATCTAGAAAGATATTCCCCTAGGAATCAATTTAAGCATATATTTTTCTCTATGGTGTATGCGTCCTAATAGCCATTCACACTCAGTGATATCATCAGCACTTCTTCTTTACTGATGACTGAATTTTTTAAAAAGCTATCAGTTGTCATATTCTTGACATATATATATATTTATATAACTAAGTTATTTATATATTTATATATCTAAGTTAAATATCAAATCACTACAGTTAGACAATAAAAATGAATGCCCAGAGAAATGTACAGATGAAAAATCCCTTATTGATTTGGCTTTACGGGTAAATTAGTCTGTTACAGTATTTTTCCCTGTGAGGCAGTGCTATACACAGGAATTGTCTGTTTTAGACTAGTGTTCTGATATTAACTGTGGGATTCGGGACATGTTAATTAAATTTTTGAGCGTTGTTTTCCTCATTTGTAAATATAAGTACAACAATGCACACTTTTTGTGAAGAATAACTGCAAATATGTGTGAAGAATATTTTATACAAAGACCATGTTCCCTAAATGATGGCTGCTCTGAATGATCTAGATATTTGGAGGTTTTCCCATAAAATGCAAGAAAAACCATTTAAAATTTGTTTATAAACACAAAAATGCTAGAGCAGAAGTTTTGGCTAACTGAAAGCACATATATGCAACCTTATTTTGAAAATGGAAATTGTTAGTCATATAATTATTCCCTGGCATGTGTAGTAAATATATATCAAGTTTTATTTAAGAAAGGGATTCATTTAAGAAATAGTAAAATTAAGGGGTTCAGAGTACATCTTTAAAATAATATAATTCAAATATTGCCAACTGTTGTTCAACTGTAGTTGTTTTCCAGATTTGCCTAATCGTGGAAGCCCTCTGGGTTGGGGGCAAGCGGGTTTCTTGGAAATACCAAGTCTTGGACTCCACTCTACACTTACTGAAGAAGAACCTTGAGATGCTTGGCCTTGGGTTATAAATTTATTTGTGGGGGGGAGGATTATATATCTCTAGAATATTTTAAGCTTAGGAAAGTCTGGGGAACATTGAATGGAAAAATACACCCAAGTTATATGGCTACAGATATGAAATAATAATTTTAAAATATCAGAAATGGAAAGAACTATTCTCCTAGATCACCTCATTCAGTGGGTCAATTGTCCTGTTATTCAGAGTTACATTTCAAAGGTGGTAGTTGCATGATAAACCTGTGATGTTGCTTTAAACCAAATATTTCATACAGCATGACTGAGGTCTTCTACAGGTGGTGGGGTGTTGCTGGTACAGGTACTGAAATTGCCCAAGTTAAAATAACCTCTTATGTTTAATGGAATGAGAAATTGGGATCCAATGGTGTACTTTTCTGGGTAGTTGAAGGAAACCTTGACAAAAATGGTGGCCTAGTCAGCAAGTATAACTGGGACCTTCTACCAGAATAAGAACAAGGATTAGACCTTTCAAAATAGACTGTTAGCTCCCTCACCTTCTGTCTAATATAGAAATGGTATGTACATTCCCTTATTCAATAATGTAGATTATAGCACTGTTGTTTCTGGGTCAGCAACTATAACTGATAACACAATCTCAACCAAACACTGGCAGAAAGAATATGTTATTCATCGACTTTTCTAAGTCTTCATTTTAGTTCAACAATCTATGGCATATATTACTCTAAGATGCTGATCTCACTCCCAATGAGCTAAGAGTGGGAGCAGAGTTAGGAAAGGCTTTCTGGAGCGGGCCACCAATTTATTTGAGGGAATGGGAGATAATGGCCATTCTCAAGTTTAGGTCAGGTCGTTCACAGCATGAGAAATGCTGAGATACCAGTGTTAAACATAATATTATGCATATGTTTTTAAAATTAATGTTATTTGTCTATAAAATTCGATTATACAGGGTACTGGTATGTGATGAAGTATTGAATTATCTATGCTATTTTAGAGACTTCAGATTTTCTCCATAGTTTTAATGAACCCCCAATCACTAATATTATCAACATAGATGTCAAGTGTCAGAAGTTGAAAATAGTATTCTCTAATTATTAAATTCTAATCTTTTGGCAGTTTCTCCCAAATTATACATTTCCCATTTTCAAGATGTATAATTAAGGCCTCATTGTCTTTTAATTTAATTCTTATTCATTACAATATGTTACAATTTGTATTCATAAATTAATCAAAAGAGAAACTTAAGCACTACAATCTTTCTACATCTAACATCTATTCCTTTATCCTTCTATAGCATTATGACTCTCCTGGATTTCATTACCACTGCATAACTTGTTCCATATCCACGCTCTTTAATATAATGTAGCATCTCTTATTTAATTAGCAACCTTTCTATTAGGATTGATCACACCACTTTATTTTTCCCATTGGCCACTATCCCTATTCACAGTGCTTTAGATCTTAGGCAAAATAATTTGAATAAGAAGTGGTTCATAAATGTGCTATTTATTCTCTAGTTCATTCCTGTCTGCTCTTTGTTCTCTACCTTTCTCTGAATGCTTGTGCAGGAAGGTGGTGGCTTCCACTTGGGCTCTTCCAATAGAGTAGGTTTTAAGGTGGTAGGAGAGAGAGTTCAGGATACTTCTTGTCTACTTTCCTACTTGGCCCTGCATTTCAGACCACAGGTAGCTCAGAGGACACCCTCCTCCTGGCTCAAGCTGTTTTTTTATCTCTGGTAAAACTATTTGACAACCTTACTGCATTAGTCCTGGCAGTGGTAATGACATCTTGCTGCCTCGAGTGTTTGTTCCTTGTTTTGTTTTGTTCTTAAACTAGCCCTTTATTCAATCTCTTTATTTAAACCACCCAGGGAAAATTCTGCTTCCAACAGAGCCCCAGACTGATACAAAAAGTTAAAAAAAAATCAACATCCCTAAAGCTATAAGAATGTAATTTTAATTTTAAAAATCTTGAAAATATGTGGTCCATTTTCAAACTAAATGTACATCATATGCAGATATTCACAAAACCCAGTATTTCATATTGACTTGTGTTGATAAATATACCTTCTCAGGTAAAATATACCTTATGATAAAGTAATAGCAATCACAAGGGATCAATATTTGATTTCATAGATTTCTGTGCTCTCATCCCCATCTTGGTTCCACTTCAGATCATTCTTTTTCACAGAAAACAAATTGCTGCTGGTATTAAGGGCCACCATTACTTCTCCAGCTTTTTCACACTGGATGTTATCACTCTTTAGTTCACAGTTGCTGAGTTAAATTTTAAAAAGTTGAATTGAGCAAAAAATATTGTAGTACAAGAAGAACCTTCTTATGTAACATTTTGAAGTATAAAAAGTAGAATTTTTCAGGATTGATAACAACATTATTTGCAATTCATTTAAAGACTTAAAGACCCTTTAAACTTTAGAAATTAAAGAGGATTAAGGTTCCTGCTAAAGTAAGATTAAATAGATGTAATCCATGTAACCATCCTATAAACCAGTGCTATCTAATAGGCATATAAAGTAAGCCACTAATGAAAGTCATATATGTAAATTTAAAATTTATAGTAGTCACATAAAAAAGTTAAAAAGAAACAAGTGAAGTTAATTGTAATAATATATTTTATTTAACCCACTCTACCGAAAATCCTCTTTCAACATGTAATCAACTTAAAAATTATTCATGAAAACTTTACACTCTTTTTCATACTAAGTCTTCAGAACCCAGTGTGTGTTTGACACTTAAAATGCATCTCAATTCAAACAAGCCACATTTCTAGTTTTCAAGAGCTACTTCTGGCTAGAGGCTATGGTATTACCACAGCCATTAACATCCTGGGTGCCTAAAACTCTAGATTGAAATAGGGAAATTTGCTTTCTGAGATTCTTTTTCCCCTGTTGCTCTTCTTTATCCCCTACCTATTTCATCCAGCCCTGAAGATTCTGTTTCTTTGAAATCCTGATACCCAGTCTCTTCTCTACGTTTCCATCAGAATCGACAGAACAGATCTCTTTGTAAACACAACAAAAAAGTTCTGTTCACAATACTTCCTCCTGAAGAGAGTTAGTAATCAGACTCTGTAAGGCTCTTGCTATCACTTATTGTGAGGGCAACAGGTGGTGGATGAGCCATTAAACCACACTTCCCCTCAGACCACAAGTTTGAAAGACCAGCCCGGAGCAGGGCTGGGGCTGCTCCCGCTGAGACCCACCTCCTGCTCTCATGCCACCTTTCCAATACCAGGAAGAATGGTTAAGTATGGGTGATAGCTATTCTCTTCACTGTGGGACCCAGATTTGGCTGTAATTCCACTACTTTAATCCACCTTCTTTACACACACACCTTGAATGCTACTCAGGACTTAGTCAACAGTGAACTCACACTTAGTGTCTTCCCTTCATTAGTCAAAAATTTGGCAGTTTGTTTGTTTATCTTGAATTAAATTTTAGTGAATAACAGATGTAGAGAACAAACGTATGGACACCAAGGGGGGGAAGTGGCGGGTGGGTGGGTGGGTGGTGGTGGGATGAATTGGGAGATTGGGATTGACATATATACACTAATATGTATAAAATGGATAACTAATACGAACCTCTGCATAAAAAAAAAATTAAATTAAAATAATTTTAGTGAATAAGCATTTATACTTTAATACACACTACTATATATAAAGTAGATAAACAACAAGGACCTACTGTATAGCACAGGGGACTATATTCAATATCTTGTAACAACCTATAATGGAAAAGAATCTGAAAAAATATAAATGTATAACTGAATCATTTTGCCATACACCTGAAACTAATACAACATTGTAAATCAACTATACTTCATAAAAAGAGTTTAGGGGCTTCCCTGGTGGCGCAGTGGTTGAGAGTCCGCCTGCCGATGCAGGGGACACGGGTTCGTGCCCCGGGCCGGGAAGATCCCACATGCCACGGAGCGGCTGGGCCTGTGAACCATGGCCGCTGGGCCTGCGCGTCCGGAGCCTGTGTTCCGCAACGGGAGAGGCCACAACACTGAGAGGCCCGCATACCGCAAAAAAAAAAAAAAAAAAAAAAAAAAAGAGTTTATACTTTATCTGCTCTGTGAACTGTTTTTTATTTTCGCCCTGATGATCTCAGGTTTATGACAGGTTTATTTTCGCCCTGGTTTATGACAACAGTTCCTAATTTTATTATGGTGAATATAATAACAGAGGAAAGCAAGTAAGCAAGGCTGGAATAAAGTTCCATGCACACCTATTCAAGTGTAGTAAGTTCCCAATAATTAATTGATTTTATGTGCATTCTAAAGATATCAAGAAATTGCTGGAGAAAATTAGTATTATATTAAGGTTGGAACTGGCCTCTGAAATTATACAGACCTCAAACGAAATACCAGTTTCCAAGTTTATTAGCTGTGTGGTTTTGGAAATTTCTCCCAGCTCTCTAAATCTCAACTTTTCATTTGTAATGTGGGGATAAAAATAGTCTTTAACATATGGTTTCCAGGATAAATCAGATAAATACATGAATATGCTTAACATACAATAGCTTGGTACACAAAAGAGTGCAGTGAGTAATGCTTATCATTATGATTATCACTATAGTTTTTTATAACAGAGCCACCCACAGGCTAAGGGATATCCTTCATTCACTCATTCATCCACTTAATATTTCCTAAACAGCTACCATACGCTGGGTGATGTGCTAAGCAGTGAAGGAACAAAAGTGAGCAAAATGAACAGGGTCTCTACCATCATGGGTCTTAGTCTATTACAGGATACAGAAATATACCTACATGACCCTAACAAGGTACCTTATGGAGGAGGGACAGGGTGTCATGGGGGAACACCAAACCCAGATTTTGAAGGTGGGAGCCAGAGTCAAAAAAACGTTCTGGTGAAAGTGATGGACCGTGTGAAGCTGTCGACTAGTCAGAGGGCAAGGAGGAAAGTGCCAGGATTCCAGACTTGGGGAACAGCAAATGCAGAGATAAACAAGTGGGCCACATACTAGGAATAGACAAGACTTCAATAAGGCTGAAAGGAAAAGCACAGAGGCAGGACTGGCAAGGTTTGCTTCTAGAAATGTAAGCAGCTTCTCATCTATATTAGGAGGCAAGCAAGCCTGGGTCTTTAGCTGAGGAGTGACTTCCTCTCTCTGCTTCCAGGGGCTTCTACTTTGTGACTCCCTTTTCCCTTCAGGGTCATTACTGATTCTTATCCTATCCCAGGTTTTCTCTCTGGGGAGACTTCCTCTCTGTGCCCCACAGCCTACCCCTCTACTTCCTCAAATGTGGAATGGCTCATGACATCATTTGGGTTTAAACCAGTGGATTGCCTCTCTTTCTAATTATTTTCTTCTCCTAACATAAAAGGCAATGCTCAGTTTCCTCTGTCTGAGATTGATACCAGATAACAACCATTTCTCTTGAGCAATTTTGGGTCTGATGGTTCTGTGTCCTGACTTGAGTGTGAGGCGATCCTGTCCTGGCAGGGAATTTCTGGAAAGTGGCCACTTGAAACCAGTCTGAGATAGAAAGGAAAATCTCCCAGGCAGTTTATGGTCACGGTGGGGTGAGCTACCAAAATTTATGATTTAAGGGGACTTTCCACTCTTCCAGGAGGACATGGAGTGGAATGGCTCCAGAACACAGAAATACAGAGGTTTTAATTTTGAAAAAGATTTTGATTTGGGGGTAGAGAGGGTAGGGGATTACGCATGTGATAGCTTTTGCATATCTTATGCTTACTGTGTCAAAAATTTTCTGTATATTAATCAACTTCCTTTAGTGTTCTGGACCTTAACGTTACCTATATTAATTTTGCCTCAGGATACAAAAATATTAATATAGGACATGGTCTTTCTTTTTTTATATTTTCATTGTTAGAAGAAGTATTCATCATTAAGCTATATAAAAGTACTGCCAGAAGATTTTCAGGACTGTGAGTGATGAACAGAATAAGAGTGTGGATAAGCTAGTGGAATATGCATTGAGTATACAATGAATAGAAGTGAGTTTTATAAGAATGGAAACAGTGAAAAAGATCAGGAATTTTCACCCATCTTCACCATGCAACTAATTTCATCTCATTCTGTACCAACTTTCTTCCACTTTTTAGAATCTTTGTCATTTAATTTCCTTGGCTTAGAAAACTTTATTAGCCTTCTCCCACTCACAGCCATTTTTTTCCTTCTTCAGTTATAGATCAAAATCCTCTCCAGAGAGTCTTTTCTCTTACTTTAGGCTAATAACTCCAGATGCATTTGTCACACACATGTACTATACATTCTCTTGCTTTGCTAGTGTGTATGTGTATGTGTGTGTTTCTCTCAGTTCATTGAGAGCAGAGAGGACATTCTATGTTTTGATATTCACACATTTTTTAGCACAGAGAAGATGTCATAAAATCTTACTGAATGCACAGGCAAACCTGTATATTATTCTTAAACATGCTAGATATTTGCTCTGTGAAGTAGGGGACACTAATTAATTGCTCCATATTTCTGTTTTACATCCCTAAAGTAATATTTGTTAGCTACCTTGCAGATAAAGCTTTATGATTATTCTAATAACAAGTTTCCTATTTGGGTATATGTGAGGATGTACGGGTGGAGGAGGGAAATTACACAGACTCTTCCATTGCATCAACTACTTCCAAATAGAAGTTAAGCTCTTGGGGAGAAAAATTAATTTTATAGTCCACATTGGCCCTATTAGTATAGTCTAGTAATAATTCATTAACTATTTTTTCTTAAGGCTCTTAAAACTAATTAACGGACCTTCTAAGGAGCTTAACTTACTCAAGTGAGTAAATTGTTCACATCCACATATGGCACACTTATTGCCCTCTTCCCCAGTAAGTGCGGCAGAGTGGAGATCAACGTGTAAACTTGATTGGGGCAAACATTTCTAGATGTAGCTGACTGAGAACGTTTCCTCTTGCACTGATTTTGACTTTGCATTATTGTGCGGTGCAGTTTTGACTACTAATTCAGCTCTATCTCACTGAATAGTGGGGACAGGGAGGGGTCTTCGTCATGCATAGCTGTGTTTAAATCTGGACTCATTCTCTCGAGGTGTTCTAGGGAAAGTTAGAAAATTTCCCTGAACCTCCACTTCCCCTTCTATGAACTAAACATGACAATGATACTGACTTCGTGGGTTAGTTGAGAGGATTATAAAATGCTAAGCACAGAGCCTGGAAAACAAAAACTATTCAGTGAAAGAAAGCTATGATTACTATTACCACTCCCACTACTATTATGACTTGTATTCCCGCTACAGTCATTTATGGAGAAACAAGATCTTCTTGGGCTGGAGAGCTCTTAGTGGTCATCTAGTGTAACTCTTCTGTTTTCTACTCCATCAAATACTTAAATTTCTTCTACAATATCCCTGATATATGATTATCCAGTATAGTCTTCTTTACTTGTCAAGTTTTCCTTGAAACCTGCCCAAACTGGGAACTCTCTAATTCCCATGAAAGCCCATTTTATCTTTGGAGGGTTCTGATTAGGAATAAAAACCTACATGCGGAAAAACATTGAGACATAATGCTGTGTGTTCAGGGGACTCTAAGCACTTGGATATGTCTGGAGAGTAGGATGTTGGTTTGACATATGTATGGTGGGTGCTGGGGGCAGGGGGGTCATGGTGAGAGAAATGGATCTAGATGGTAATCTGTGGCCTGATAATGAAGAAACTTCACCATGTTTCACCTTTATAAGAATAAGATTTTAAGAAAGGGAGTAATGCGATCAGATGGGTGTTTTAGAAACGAATTTGCACTGCATTACTCAGGTTGTATTGAATGTGTCTGAGAAGGTTGGAGACACTGACCTGTTTCACCCACACAGGTTCACTTTGTACAATTCACTATGGACATGATACAAACTTATTCATGGTGACTGTCAAACCCCAAGGTCAAGGGACTCTGTAAGCAGCAGATGTAAACTCTGAAAGCTCAGCAGAGTATTATATAATCTATGTGTGCTCTATAGAGTTTTAAACAACTTATCTTTTGTTCTAGTCGATGTCAACATAGTCAACTGACCTATTGTGAAGAATCACGTAAGTTTCCAGACCTTCTGGGTGATCTCCAAGTGTGAATTTTTGCCAGTTGCTTTCCCCCAGGAACATTTTGAAAAACATGTCTATGAGCTGTTGCATAGAAATGTTTGCAAAACTATTTAGCCTTTTCTGCACATATAACAGGAAAAAACTGTTTGCTTTAATGAATAAATAACATTATCTTTTTCAGACAAGCAAAACTTTTTAATTAAACTAAAGCAAGTAGATAGTTATAATTCATTTGTCTGGAGGCCATTTATCTGGCCTACCTGGAACAGCTAAGAACCTACAGATAAGAAAAAAAGTTCTCCTGAGAAGTCAAATAAATATCCTAATGCTCTACTGCAAAGCTTGTGTAGCTTCCTAAGTCTTCACATCTTTTCATCAAGTCCCACTTTTCGTGTGTTTTACCAAAAATCTAAACAAGTTAGGTATTTATGATTTTCTGATCGTGAATGAGTACATTTGTGTCTGGGGGATGACTGTAAGTGTGCTTTGGATTTTTATTGATTTGTATTTTGTAGGCATAGACTAAACAGTACTGATGACAAGAGAGAAGCAAAGATTAGAGACAAAGAAAAAATCCTGAAATCAGACAAAAAAAAAAAGTCTCTCAAATGGCAGTAAACTGTAGCCATTTATATCTGCCCCAAACAGGCATCCAATCCATTATGTTGACTTTTTTCCAAGAAAATGTGGAAGTGTCCATTTTAAAAAGGATTTTTGACACCAACTGACCAAAGTATATTACAAATATTAAGAGATAACCTTCAGTTAGCTGCTAAGTCACTCACATTGGATACCTTCTCCAAGATACTGAATGGATAAATGAAGTTCTGCAGTTTTTGCTTAAATCATAATTTCCATTGTACATGTTCAATATTACTTCTAAGTAACACATTCATTAAACAGTAATTTATTGCTGCATTTCCCAAAGTATTTTTCATAATAAAAATCAATGGTTCTAGTAAATGACAGGAACCCAGAGCTAAACAACACAATAATGCTGTTTACCAAGTGCTACTATGTGCTTTTCACTTTGTACTGTACATAGGTGGTTTCATTTGATATTTATAATACACATAGGAGGCAGGTATCATATTATTCCTATTTACAGACGTGGAAGCAGAGGCTTGAGAGTTTGGCCCAAAGTCACAAAGCTAGCCAAGTAAGTGAGCCTATTTCCAAACCTAGGTTTGCATTACTAAGCCCTATGTTGTCTCTCATTGCACTGCCATATATCTCCAAGGCTTCTGAATTCCAGTGATTGGCATGCCTGCAAATGACACGTTGAAGTCCTTTAAGGGATATGTATCAGGTTGCAATTGGCTGCTTCTCCTCCAGCATCCAGTTATCTACTCAAGTGCCAAGATGCTCTATCCTTTATCTTTTTAACACTTTCCATTGTCAGAGTGTCTGCAGTTTGCTGCCTGGCACTGGTTGGAATAAGAAACAGTTGCTGTTCTTGCAGCCACTAGCCTTATTATAAATCATTTTCCTTGTGTTCAGAGCTGCCACCACTGTTTCTCACCTCCATCGCTTACCATATCAAATGATCACTTTCCTCCCTTCTTGAAACTTCTGTCTACCATGTAGCTTTTGTATATGAGTTGTGGATTTCACCACCTAATGCAATGGGTCCCACATTATTCCATAAGAATAAGGATCAAAATTCAGCCTCTATTTTTCCACCATTTTGGAAAAACTCTTGTAATTATTAGATACATTAGGACCACTTGACCCATTAAGACTCTTCTTAGGTTGTCTTCATGTCAGACTAATTCTGGAAACCAGAGGGTTTCTGAAGGCTGAAGTCTCGATAGCAAGTAGTGTGTGTGTGTGTGTGTGTGTGTGTGTGTGTGTGTGTGTGTGTGAATATGTACAGAAAATGAAAAGCATAGCAAAAAAAAAGGATGGGAAATTTAGGGATTTAAGACCAAGATTACTCAAGTCTTAATTAATAGATTGATTAAATCCCAGGGAACTATTTACCTCCTTAATTTACGTGGTTCATTTAAACACAGTTCAATTGCCAATAGTTGACAAAGCAATGCTGTGATTATAAAACAATATATATGTAAAAGTGAACTCATTCATCAACAAAATCGCAGGGTGTTAAACTGGGTGGAGTTAAGGGTGAGTAGCATTTGAAAGTGTGACACAATAAATAAACAGACTAATAGAAATTCTTTAAAGTATGAGCCAGTCAAGATAGTATTCTGCTCCAAAGAGCCAAGGCAACTCTATAAATCTCTCTGAATAAATTGGGTCCGACATAGATCGTCATACCTCTTTTGCAAAATTCTGGGGACAGATATGGGCAAGGCCATAGAAACATAGTTCAAGTCCAAGCATAGGCATTTGTAGACTTAGAGACAAGAATCCTTTCCATTGGGCATTGTGCTCCTGACACAAGTTAAGGGTCTGTATAATAGGAACGTATTACGACCTTCTTTGATAAAGGAGAACAGGAAGGAGACTCAGTGTTAAATGCAGAAAAGGACAGGGAATGGGCAGGATAGAGACAGCTTCCTCATCCATAGTTAGCTCAGATTTTCATCAACGCTTTAGTGAGCAAATATTGAAAATTAACACCAAAAACCACACGGTGGTCACATTACCATAACATTTTAGTTTATATACTTAGAATCTTTAGAGAAGATTTCCTCATGCATATTCCTGACCATGACATTCCTTTACTTTGACATTTGTGTAATGGCTTCACTCAAGTCCCACTTCTCCTAGGGACCTTTTCAAAGCACTCTAGGACATAGTGATTTCTATTTTCCTTAGAGATCTTATGATCCACACTATTTATTTTAGTCCTCATTTATATGTTGTCTTAAAATATGTGGTATCTTCAAAATTTAATATGATGCAGGTGGGACAGCTTTTGATGAGGGAATGATTTGAAGCAAAGAGACTATTTTAAAATATATGTTGCCAAATGCATGATGAAGAGAAACGGAAGAAGGGAGAAAAAGAGTATTTCTATGAATTCTTGCTATTCATGAAATATAGAATTTAAACCATGCTGGTCAGTTTTTTCAGAACTAACTTCTAGAATGTTTTCCATAGCAAGGTCAAGTCCTTAGGAAAACTTCATTTTCTCTGAAATTTAGAACCATCTGCACTGTGGTCTAAAGCTCTGGTTTTTTCCCAAGTTGCTTTCTGTATGTACAATATGTCTCTTGCAAGATATAGACCTTGTCATCTACTGCTGTAATAGGATAGCATTTTCCAACATGTGTTTCATTGAAATATTGTCCAAGTAGACATTCTTTGAATAAAGTCTCTAAGTCATATGACTTTGGGAAACATTGCATAACCTAAGCTTTCTTTGACCAGCATTTTAAAATGTTTGACATCCTCTAATAAGATAGCATGCATAATTTAAAACTATGGCAAAAATCTTTTTAATTAGAGACTAATTTTCACTGAAAAAAGTTAATTCATGATCATATAAGGAATTTTTGATATTACACACTATTTGTCAGACTTAAAGTCTGGAAGACATATCACAAAGAACAACGTATTTTTAAGGGAAGAATTTAGTGTCATCACAGCTTTAAATATAACCCATAGAGATAGTCTGTTATCACCACTGTAACCAGTTCCCTTCCTTCTATCTCTCTAATTCTTTAGTCGCTTTGGGAAAGCAAATCCCAATGGTAGCACACCATTACAACAGAAGATGATAACAAAACTGCCCAAGTAGAGAAAGCTCAACGTTTAAACTGCTTTTACTCTAACTTTTTCTCACTCTACTGCCTATATGTTGCTAAAACAACTAATTGATTCAAAGGGAAGGAATCCATTATATTACTTAAATTTTTTTTTAAAAAAGTGAGTGAGCTCAACATAAGCAACTTGAAAGAGACATTTAGTGAGTCTTGGAGCGTATTAAGTCCTCTTCTCTCCTGCTCCCACATAAAATATATTCCGATGAAAAGACATTGCAACTTCCATAATATATCAAAGACAAATCGACAACCTGGGCGTATTTTGCCTTTTGTCTTTGCTTTCCACAGATTTATGTGAAAGCTGTTCTGTCAGTTCCTGTAGACGTGTATTATATCCTGGGTGTGGCTAAGTCACTAGAAATCTCCAGATTACACACTGAGAAATATGAGAAAAAGAAAAAAAAATTTTTTAAAGATGTATTTAATTCCAACCTATTCAAACCTTGATGTCCAGTTCTTGGTACAATTTTTAGTCTGAAATACGTTCACTTCTTACACTATCCACTTTTATTATATTTTGGAACATTATTATAATGCTTTCCAGAAGTTAGTATTTTTTCAACTTCAAGCACAGGGCAACATGATACGGTGGCAAAGTTTCTCTATGGACTTAGGGAAGAGCTTTCAAGATTTTAGATAGGACAATGCTTAAATGGATGGGATGGGGATAGAGTATGCTAGAAAAATGCTTTTGGGGGCTTTATTATCTTAAATATACAAAACAGGTTTCTTAGACCCTTCTAAGTGAAGTAAAATATAGGACTATAAAATGGTATCTTAAATTTTTCTAAGTTTAAGAATAAAAATTTCTTTTAAACACACTGTAAGTGTTTCTCAGACCTCTTCAGAACTGAGGTCATGGCTGTGCTGGCAAACGGTGCAGTTTTAGCTGCACTTAGGGTGGAAGGCCAGGTTATTAGAAATGCTGATCGTTCTAATTCACTGCTCATTAGAACCAATGGCATGAGTGGCACTCCGAGGAGGTCCATGTGTCTTCTATTCTCAACATTTTATTCCCAGATGAGTAAATAGTCAACTATATCTTTTGCTCATACCTACATCAACCCTGCCCAGGGAAATGCTTTATGTTACACATTTTACAAAATATATAAACATATAAAATATTAAATCATTAGTATATTCAACTCCAGTGCAATTCAATCTTTCTAAAATTATCAGCTATGATATACCCTCATTCAATAATATAGACAGAACTACATATTTGGAGTCCAAATTAAGAAAAACAACTAATTTGCCACAGTTTTACTTTGCCGGTATTTTAAAAGCCAGATGATCTAAGAATACACACATTTACTTATCTCATGAAGACATAATCACACTGTCATCCATTTTTGAACCACAAAAGATGGATAGTATAACATGTGCTTAAAATGGATTCATTAATTGTCAGAATAGATAAGTGTTTCATCAGGTATATACAGCAGATAACATTTATCTTTTCTCATAGAGGAAAAAGATTAAAGTAATTCTTCTATATATATTGGGAAGTAAAAAGCCTGTTCCACTGAGACTTTCATAATGTGACACTAGATAATATACTTTGCTACAGATGGTACAGTTACACAAACATAGATACAGATGACTTATTTCATATTCAGCTAAGGCAGCTGAATGCTAGAGGAAAGCCATTCATTCCCACCATAAATATTACATAGAGTTTATTTTGTTTCTTTATAAATATGGAGTCACTATAAAAATCTCACGGTAGTTATTAGGGATTTTCTTCTCAGAAATTGCAGAATTCTCCCCAATATTATAAAGTAGGTTGTCAGTACCAATGGTGAGATGCCACACATCTAATCTCAATGGTGACTACTGTAATATAGGACTTTGGACTTATAAGGGAGGAAATCATCAACTGTTACTTATTGCTTCTTTCTGTATATTAAGGGTGATAGATTAAAAATAATTTTATGTTTTTCTGAAATTTAAATGTACCTATTAAAATCATTATTTCCTATTCATTTTTTTGTCTATGAAAAAATTTGATTTTTTTCTCATAAATTGTTTAAATCTCAAGAATTCTATTCATCTATGTGTGTTTAAATGCCTCTGAAAGGAGAAATATTATTCCTTTATTACTGTCAATTTTTGCCAGAAATAATTTTGGGTAAAATGAGCTAGTAAATAAAATGGAAGTGAAATAGATTTTTCACTGGAAAGTAACGATGTTATTTAACAGAACGCATGACCATGATGTATTTTTTATGGATTCCTAAGACTACTGATAAAATAGATTTCACAAGTTCACTCATTTGCTTTCTCACGAGTACCTGAAATTGCTTGATTGTTGATGAGTAAATGCCTCTTGACTATGTTTGTTCCTTATTTCACATTGTTGAATTAAGGAGCACTTAGATCACATGACCAAGCACAGCTCTACCCCCTTTCAAGTGCCTTTACTTTGGAACTGGGAATATCTAGTGATGTTTTCTAATAAGTTGAAAACAAATTTTATGTACAAGAATTGTATGTTTCTATTTATACACTTTTGAATTGGCTTATCTTTTGTAATATATTGTAAAATATTAAATTTAGTTTACCTCTGCCATTTGCTAACTGTAAGCCACCTGGTTACACAAGCACCCTATAGGAATGCTCGTTAGGAAAGCTGAAAAAAAGATTTTTTTTTTTGCTTATTAGTTTCTAAATATCTGATAGATGTAACATTTGTTTGTTCATGGCATTCAGTTTAACTGCATTAGCTCACAGTCAGATTTACACTTACAAAATTCTATGAAGTCAAGTAAGCTTTTTTAAAGCTAGTGTGATTTTGATCATGCCAAACATTTTGAATCATAACACCATTGACTGGATAACATACTGTTCCCCACATACGCAATGCACTGAATAATGTATTACTGCTTAGGGTAGAGACACATGAAATAATTCAGTTGTTAGTAAACTACTTAAATGCACTTTGCCAACCTGAGTGAAACAAATGGTTAGAGATGTTAAAAGGAAAATACCAGAAATGAAAGCAGTCAGATTTGTGTGTTGTTTAATTTTAACTGCACTCTACTAGCAGAATGAGAGTTTGCCCTATTGAAATCATTATCAATTCATTTGAGGACTCAAATAAACATTGATAAAGGGCTCCAGGGAAACATAAATGGCAAGAATGCTCGGAACAGGAATACAGATGCAGCCCACTGTTTTGGGACGACAAAGCTTTTCTTGCAAAGGTTATGCTGACAGTTTGTGCTTCACCAGATTGTTAAGAATGTTTTAATGGCTTAAAAAAAAATCTTAAGATAAATTAAAAGTTAAAGCAAGAGGATAGAGTTAATCTCTTGCTATTTTGCTAAAGCTGAGGTAAATTTCTAAAAATATTATTTTAAAGTCATTGAACATTAAGTGCACAATTGCTACTGGGAACGAGAAACACAATTACAAAAATTCAAGAATTTTGAACCATTCTATGAATAATCAGATATATTTTGGCTAACACCAACCATCTCATCCAAAATAAATTATCCATGGTTTACCTACCCAATAGTATTGTCCATATTAGTTTAATTGAAAATATTCAAAAGCTAATTTTGTTAAAAAGTATTTGTTAAAAATAAATGTTAAAATAAATGTATTTAAATATAAAATTGATAATAAACCATAAATATAAAATAATAAATAAAAATAAATTCACTCTGGAAATAATCTTTCTAAAAACATTGGAACTTTTTTCTTTTATAACAGCAAGTCATACTTAATATTTTTATCCACGTGTACATAGCTGAATATTTTAGTCCTAATTCAATGGTTAACGTGCATGAGATTGTGAAAATTTAGGATGAGAGTTATTTTACTGATTTAAATGCATATTTATCCACAGCAAGTATAGTCCTTCACTCTAAAAGTCAGTGTAAATAATGAGCAAGTACTCAGTTCTCTAATTATGTTAGATTTAGCTTGCAGCCGATTGAGTGACAGCCGTTTTTCTGAGTCTCTCTCCTCCAGTCTCACTCCAGATTAGAACTGGCAACTTCCCCTATGCAAATGAACATCTAATTAGAGACACCTCCCAGTCAATAAGCCACTTTCTTATCACCAGTTATATTACCTGACAAGCCCTTTCTCTCCAGTCCTGGCCCACCAAGAATCTTCAGTCATTTTCTCTTCTTCTTCTCTGCAAAATGAACTGATCCCGCATAATCCCTGGAATAATGTAGTTTCTCTGTGGAAGAGCAGCTTCCCTCTCCCTTTTTTACATCAAGCTAATGGAGCCAGTAGGTATCTTATTGATCTTTTCTCTATATGGTTTCCACAAGGATTTGACAGACTTCCTTACAGGTTAATCATCCAGGCTTTCTGAAGTGGCTATAAAGCTTTGTTTTTGATTTTTCTAACTTTTTTTTTGAAACCCTTGCTCCTCTGTAATCTTTAAAAGCTCAGTTGATGCCATGCAGAGCAAAGCCTTATTTCTTTGCAGAACTAATCTAGACACTGTCTAGTGTTGAGTACAGTTGTCTGATTCAAATCTTCTGTTACAAAGCAGATGACATCTAGCTAGATGTCACGAGAAGAGCCTAACAATGACAATTCACTTATCCTTTAGAAAGAATCAATTCTCCCACAATGCATCTGTCAGAGAACTCTCACTCAGTAAAAGCAATTTTTCTAGCTGTCTGACACTGTAATTGCTCTTAAATTTTCAATGAACGTTTTACAAGGACTCCCCTGAACCATGATGAAAAACTTAACTTTTTTCTAAAAATGAGAAGCTGACAGGATGAAAGAGGTCTTTCTCTCTAAAGCCTTGCTTGCTTGAGTAGGAATTCTTTCATATCATCAACAAGCTGTTGAATAGAGGATAGATTACTTTCCATTTATTTCATCAATCAGATTAAAGGCTCTCCTTCACAATGCCCTTTAAACAAGAGCTGTTGATGATGTCCTCACAGGTTTGACTTTAATGTAGTATTAAATCACTACGGACAGTGGAGTCGGTAAGGAATATAAATATGACGAATATCTGACAACATTTAAGCGTTGCATATATTGTAGTCATTATCTTCATTCTTGTCATAAAAGAGAGGTAAACAGAAGAAGAAAAACAGCTATAGATTTGTTATACTTCAGTCTGGAAAAAAATTCAACGCAATTTCCTTTTATGGATCAGAAAGCAGAAATGCCAAGCATAGCAGTGATTTTTTTTTTTTTCTCAGACGAGTAATTTAAATGAAAAAAAAATTGAAAAAGAAAGTAGAGATTTCTTCATTTCTATTCTTTTCTCAATATGTATTTACAAGCTTTAAAAATAGAACTCTGAGTCCATGCCTTCCTGGTGAGTTCAGACTAAAGATGTTAGGTGGTACAGATAATACTCTATTTTAAGATTTTCCCAAAGTAAAACAAGGCCAAAGAGCTGTTTCTGATTTTATCAGTAATATGATAGTCTCTTCAGAGAGAGGTGTATGTGTCAAATAGGTTAAAATAATTGCTTTAATATGTGTGTGTGTGTGTGTGTGTGTGTGTGTGTGTGTGAATGTGTGCATCTGGTGAGTAAATGATTTAAAAAAAATTGAAAGGCATCAAAATTCCTTAATTCAAATGTATGACATACCTGTGACCAAACCTTCTGTCTGAGGTGCATGGTGATACTGCAGTTGTTTTAAGATAAAAATACAGTTTAAATTTCAATCTCTAATATGAACTACACCAAATAAGAGGGAAATTATATTGTAATTGTAGAATAAAAAAATCAAATGGTAGAAAGGAATTTCATAGCTATCTTGCCCCATCTTCCACCCTATACATGCAGCCTTGTATTTTTCCATCTTCAGCTGGAAT
Organism: Stenella coeruleoalba; assembly: GCF_951394435.1. Taxonomy (NCBI): domain Eukaryota; kingdom Metazoa; phylum Chordata; class Mammalia; order Artiodactyla; family Delphinidae; genus Stenella; species Stenella coeruleoalba. The sequence goes on from NC_137148.1 coordinate 39,203,360, forward strand.
ATCTTTAATAACTGGAACCTCACTACATCCCCTGCAATATATCCCCAGACAATTCTGTTTGTCAGAAAATATTTTCCTAATCTTGAGTCCAAATTTTTATTCTGTGATATATTACCCATTGTTCTATAGGCCATTGTTTCTATCTAAACTAACTTTTAATATATATGATACTTGAAACAATAAATATTCAAGTATGCAGACAGTTGCTTTTTTGAAAACAGTTCTCTTGTCCTCTCCAACTTCCCTTTTTGAAGCTAGTCACTGTCAGTTCCTACAACAGTTTTTCATGTATTCATTGCAACAGTTTCATAGGCTTGGGTAAGCCATTTGGAGAAATCAACCTCAATTGACTTTATTTTCCTTCTATTAATCTGTTCAGTTCTTCATTGTTTCCTATTTTACTAAGAAAACTGAGAATTTCAGGTGAGAGTTTCCTTTATCAATACCTGCCAAGTTATGTACACTGACCTGTCTGAGACTCATTCTGCCATCTTCTCTTATGGCCACCATTCCTCTTTATCTTTGGGGTACTTGTTTCGTTGATGTTCCTCTTTCCTAGGTCTGTAAATTCTCCTTACGACATTTTATTGCTCTTGTTAAATAAACTGGATTAAATTTCTACCATTAAAAATATATAAAACCTGGGCTTCCCTGGTGGCACAGTGGTTGAGAGTCCGCCTGCCGATGCAGGGGACATGGGTTCGTGCCCCGGTCTGGGAAGATCCCACATGCTGCGGAGTGGCTGGGCCCGTGAGCCATGGCCACTGAGCCTGTGCGTCTGGAGCCTGTGCTCCGCAACGGGAGAGGCCACAGCAGTGAGAGGCCCATGTACCGCAAAAAAAAAAAAAAAAAAAAAAAAAAAAAAAAAAATATATATATATATATATATATACATACATATATATATAAAACCTATGCAACGAAAAGTCCACTCCAATTATTCTCATTTCCCCTTCTTCCCTATTACAGCCAAAATTCTTGAAATAGTAGATGAACCTCAATATCACTACATTTTCTCTCTCCCTTTCAGTCCTCAATCTATTAGAATCCAGCTTTAGATCCAGGTCACTAAAATCTTTACGTCCATATCCTTCTCTCTTATTACCTTAGTTAATTTTTCTTTGGTATTTGACACCATAACCAAGGAGGTTGAATTCTGAGTTCCTGTGTTCTAGTTACTTCTTAGGAAGCTCATCTTTTTCTCCTTGCATTTCAAATAGGAGTTTTCGCTAGGGTTTCATTGTCAGTTCTCTACTTTTTTTACACTATAGCTTTTCCCTAGATGATCTCATTTAGTTCAAAGTTTTAACCACTAACTATGAAATCTTTGTCTCCATCTCAGGCTTCTCTTTGAGCTCTAGATCCAAATATCTAACCGTACATACTCTACAATTTCCCTGATTTTCTACTGCCAGAAAGAATAAAGCTGATACTTCTTTTCCTATTTGGCTTCTTGTTTCTATTCTTCCTGGGTTTGAACCCAGAAAAGAAGAAGTATGACTGACACCTAATGAGCATACCATGGAATTCTCTTGAAATTAAACCAGGGGCTTACATTCCTGGCCCTTAGGATCAGTAGAAATAATAAAATGAAATTCATCTAGTTTTTCCAACCATACTATACCCACCAACCTACCCAAATTTGCCAAAATCTCTGCCTTCTATCCTGTTACAATGGTTAGTGGATGACTTGTGTCAACTCCGATCCAAAGCAATTACCTTCACCACACTCTGAGATATCAACTGCTCTCACCTTCCCAACAGCTTTGTTCCTGCACATTTTTCTTTTGTTTTGCACCATCGATTTCTTTCTCTCCACACTGGATCATTCCCAGTAGCATACCCACCTTTTTTGTACCTTCCAACCTTAGAAAATGTTACCTTGGCTTCACAGGCTTCCTCAATAATATCTTCACTTTTTTGTTTGCTTTGCAAACTAATCTTGAAAAGATTTTTCTCCTGTAACTATTTGTATTTTCTCATTTTGAAATTTCTCTTCAACCTACTCCATCTACACCATACTCTGAAACTACTATGTAAAAGTCATCAATTAGTTCAGTGTTTGTTTGCTATAGCTAGATGTAAGTTTCGTGAAATCAGAAACTTTGTCTTTCTTGCTCACCACTGCATCTCCAAAGTCTAGAGTAGTTGTACACAATAGGTACTCAATAAAAATTTTTTAATAAATGCATGAAAGACATTTTTGTTGACCACACTGGTGTGTTAATAGCACTTTTATTTTTCCCTTCTAGTGTATTCTAAGTGACATTGTCATAGTTTGGACTCCATTTCCACATGCATTAGGACTCCTGATTCAATCTGACAGATCATTAAAGCTCTATTTTCCTTTTCAGTCTTCTATTGTCTTTGTGCTTTCACTTGTATAATCTCTATAGATCTGTATTACTAGGTCATTGATTCTTTGTGTGTGTATAAAGCCCACCTAAAGAATTTTTCAGTTGCAATATTACATGTTTGTGTTCTAAGATTTTCATTTGGTTCTGTTTTACAGTTTCCATATCTGCCCTGAAATTCAGTTTCTACACCCATAATATCCATCTTTTCCTGTAGGTTCTTTAATATATTCATCTTAGTTATTATAAAATCTTGTCTTCTAATCTCAGCATCTCAGTTATCTTGTCTGATAATTTCAATATCTTTGTTGTCTCTCAGACTGCTCCTATCTCTACTTCTCACCCTGCTCCACTCTGGTCTATAGCTTAAATTTTCCTGTTTTTTTCCTATGTCTAGTAGTTTTTGATTATATACTGAACATTGTGAATATGTTACAGAAACTGTGAATTCTATTATCTTTCTTTGGAAAAGGCCATTAAATTATTGGCAGATTGCCTTAATAACGTGAAGCCTTGCTTTAGGCTTTACTAGAGAGTGTCTGTTTCAATTGTGCCTTTATTCTTAGGCCAAATTCCTTCTTCTTGGAATTTGGACTTTATTTCTTACTTCTGTGCCTCCAGAGTTCAATGTAAAGTCTAACTTAGTGAAACTTTAAATCTAAGCTCTGTCTTTTCAACAGATTTTTGAAATTTCTTTTCAACTCATTCAGGTTTCCAGCTATTATTTTATCTGGTTCTTGGTGTCTCACCTCATGTATAGATCATTCAGGTATATTAGCTTTGAATTTGAAGAGAGAAGTTTTGCAAATCCCTTCCTCTTTCTGGCTTTTTTCTGGCATCACCATTTCCATTTTCTACCCATCACGGCTACTTCAAATTCCACCTCTGTTTCCTCAGACTCTTTCTGTATGCATATATGAACTAGCAAGTATCCCTAGTGCCAAAAAATGTATAATTGTGCATCTCACCTAGTTGATCCTCTACTTTTAACGACTGTATTACCTCCAGTTTCTATTTACTGCTGGTTGATTTCCAGGGTCTTTCTAGAATTTTTATAAAACATATTTTGTCCAGAGTTTATAACTATTATCAGTGGTTACTATAATACAAACTACACTCTCATTATTCTGTTAATAATTTATAAAATTTGGATTCAGTAACTGTAACTTATTATTAGGAATCACTTTTAGTTTATTATTTTTGTATTATTAATCAATAATAATGTATTATAATAGGTAATTTTACGGTATGTTTTTGGGTTTTTTTTGCGGTTCGCGGGCCTCTCACTGTTGTGGCCTCTCCCGTGTGGAGCACAGGCTCCGGACGCGCAGGCTCAGCGGCCGTGGCTCACAGGCCCAGCCGCTCTGCGGCATATGGGATCTTCACGAACCCGTGTCCCCTGCCTCGGCATGTGTACTCTCAACCACTGCGCCACCAGGGAAGCCCTATTTTATGTTATTTATTTAGTCTAGTTAGTATGGATGTCTATCTATCTATCTGTCTATATGCTAAAGATATAGTACTGCTTTTAATTACAATATCCTTTTTCACACTTTGCTGAGAGGATTCTGAAGTATAGTAGATATGAAACACATTTTATGTCTAAAATATAGAAAACCCCAAATTTCTAAACATATCTGGCCTCAAAGTCTTCAGGTAAGTGATTTCCAAATATATCAAGTTTGAGCAAGAAAAAGAACTGTTCTGCTTTTGATCTAGATTAGAGACATGGTTACAAGTGTCTTTGGTAGAAAGTATTTTTAGTTTTGTCTGAAAATCAGCAAGTACTTGATTTGGAAAAGGGCAGTGAGGAGCTGACAAAAAGCTAGTGTTAACATACTTGCCCAATAGAACAGTCTTTGCTAATAGATGTTAGTTGTGAGCTACTCACTTGAGTCAAGCAATTTGTCCATACTTTATTTTTCTGATAATGTGACTGAGGTTTACACAGACTAGGTAAGTGAAACTAAGTCCAGTATAACCAGCTGACCTTTCCCTTCTAAAGTCACTAATTTGCCACTCAGTGAGCTACTGTCTGTTATCTCATATTACTGCCTGCGACTGTATTTTTAGGAGTATTATTTTCTCTTTTCTTAGGCAATATTTAATCTAACTGAACAATCTCAGTCTGCTAATTTTTTTTTTAAATCATAAATTTTAGAGCATCTCTAGTATAGGCATTTCCAATTGTGAACACTCATAACAAATATTTAGGGATCATAGATTAATCCTGTTGATGGCTTTTTATTTATTATGGGGTGAGGGACCATTCTGAGATGTCTTTTTGAAATTACAGATGTGTTTTTCTGTTTTAAAATTTCCAAAGGAGATTCTTAGTTCATTTATGTTAGGGTACTTTCAAAAGTCAACCAGGAACATTCTAGAAATGAAGAATGTTTAAGTCCAAATCCCCTTATATTACTGTTAAAAAAAAACCCCAAAAAACTGCAGTCCAAGCAATTAGAATGCTGCAGTCCTTAAAATATGAGACCATATTTCTACTACAGCTAATTGATTTTACATCTGGTATGTTAAAAGAATTTATGAAACTTGAATAGTGTCTTTGTTTATACCCTAAAGGCTCAAAATGAATTCTCTAGATCATCATCCTTAAGCAGAAATAATCTGCTTTAAAAATGTAATACAATTTCGGGGCTTCCCTGGTGGCACAGTGCTTGAGAGTCTGCCTGCCAATGCAGGGGACACGGGTTCGTGCCCTGGCCTGGGAGGATCCCACATGCCGCGGAGCGGCTGGGCCCGTGAGCCATGGCTGCTGAACCTGCGCGTCCGGAGCCTGTGCTCCGCAATGGGAGAGGCCACAACAGTGAGAGGCCCACATAACGCAAGGAAAAAAAAAATGTAATACAATTTCAAAAGTAAATCTAACTAAATTTTTTTAAGATTCTAAATAGGAATGATTTTTTTTAAATGTATGGAGGTTTAGGAAATCTTTTATGTATAGAAAAATAACAATAATTTAAATTGTGATTTAAAAAAAGACCAATGTGAAGTATCCAAGGGAAAAATGGCATTTAAGTGTATTAAATAGTATAAAAGAAACCAACAGTTTACACTGATAATTAATTATATGACTTCTCTTTGGGATAGGAGGAAAAGGCTAACATTTATTAAGCACCGTGTTCATACTAAGTGAGAATCGCTAATATTTATTGAGCCCTTGTAATGGGACAGGTGCTGCTCTAAACATTTAACATGTATTTAGTATTTTAATCCTCACAACTACCCTATGAAGTAGCTTGATTATTATCCTCACTTCACAGATGAAAAAGAAGAAATAACGTGAGGCACAAAGAGGTTAAGTACTTGCTCAGAGTCACATGGGGAGATGTGGTAGAACTGGGACTCACACCCAGGCAGTCTGGCTCCAGAGCATGTGCACTTAAACTTTATGATATATGGCCTCTTCCAGTATTGAATGCTTACTCTGCCAGAACAGTTTTAAGGGATTTACATGCATTTATCTTTTCAATTCAATAGAAGAGAGGTAAAGCACAGGATCACTGGTCTATTCTACATCAATACATTAGTTAGCTGCCTATGTCCGTCAGAGCTGCCACTCTGGCTTCAACCACAAAGCGATTAGGAGAAAAGTAAGATGTTTGTAGAACGAGAAGTTTCTGGCACGCTATTCTCAAGAGCCTTTCCTGAACATGGATTGTGGGTAGTTCTAGTAAAACATATACAATCTTTCCAGGTACCTCTTCACTAAAAACTACCTTGAACTCTGTTGTAGAAATCCAACCATCTTGATTTGGAAAAAAATTGTCTTTGATTCAGTCAAAGAAACAGACATATAAGATTTCTTATTTTTCTTGACATTCTTTTAAAATTTGTTTAAAGATAAGATTGAATGATTCACCAGGTATTCACTGGATTATGGTGCAAATTCTTCATACCAAAAGTAGAACATCCTGATCCACCAACATCTTTTCCTAAATCTTTTTATTTGGCTTGAATATTCCCTGGAACCATGTATCATTAACATAACTTATGAGTACTGATGGTATGTGCATATAGATTTTTATAAACTTTTATACATATGAACTATGTTGATAGCATTTTTTGGTCTTCTGCCTTTTATATTCCACAGATATGAAAAATATATGACAGTTAAAGGAAGTTAAATGATCTTTCCAATAAATTACTCATTCTAAATAGTTTGTAATTTTTACTTCAATTTGTGAAATTCATTTTTAGCTTTTGATTACAACTCAATAAAGGAGTGTCCCTTAAACTAAAGAAAAGATTTAAATAAATTCCCTCAGAATAAATTTCCAAATCGAACTTTAAAAATGACATTGCTGGGGGTAGCCAATCATGATAACTATTATTGCATTAGAAATAAGTTCACTTTTGAAAATGACAAAATTTGAATTTTAAACTGTTTTTTGACATTGGCTGAACTCTCTGTGTTAGATCTCAAAAACTAACACTGCCACATGGTGTGGAGAAAAAGTAAGAATATATCCAAATGCTCTCACCAAAATCAGTGACTTTTCAACCTTCTAAACTTGAATTTAGGTAAAGTTGACTGAGATCATAACATGCATACTATAAAGGCTCATAACTTGGAGATGATTCAATATCCTGAATACCATTGAATCACATATTCTAAATTTACGATTTTAAAAATTTAGGTTGAACACTGTCTTAATTAGAAAAAAATAGCTGCTGTGATAAATAGTCCTTTAAAATTTCAGTGTCATAACAAGCACTTAAGTTTGATTGTTGCTCACATAATATATAGTGAGGTCCATGTGGTGACTCAGAGACCTAGGCTCCCTCTAACAGGCAGCTCTGCCATGACCCATGGCCTACATTTAATGAAAAAAAGGAGAAAAAGAGTGTAGAGGAATCTTACCCATTTCTAAAAATACCTCAATTCATTGGAAAAATTAGTCATATTTCCACATCTATAAGAGAAGGAAGCTTCAAAATACAATGTTTGTCTGGTCAATCACTTCCCAGCAATGACTAAATAATAGGGGAGAATGAGTATTTGGAGGGCAGCTAGCTGTGTTTAACACAGAGACTCACTGAAATGTATAATCTGTTCTGCAATTTTCATTTAAATATTAAATAATATTCTTTCATTGCTTACTTTTATTTTTTGGTGCCTTCTATATACCAGGCACTCTACCAGGCGTTGGCGATACAAAGAGGAACAAAACACGAAGCTTACCGTATATAGTAGTCCCCCCTTATTGGTAGTTTTGCTTTCCAAGTTTTCAGTTACCGGCGGTCAACCTGACCCAAAAATATTAAATAGAAAATTCCAGAAATAAACAATTCATAAGTTTTAAACTGTGTGCCCTTCTGAGTAGCATGAGGAAATTTTGTGCTTTCCTGCTCCATCCCACCCAATACATAAATCATCTTTTTGTTCAGCTGTCTCAGGAATCCCCTGCTAGTCATGCTAGCCACTTAGTAGCCATCTGGGTTATCAGATCTACTGTCCCAGTATTGTTCTGGTAAGCACTTGTGTTCTGGTAACTACTTTTATTTTACTTAATAATGGCCCTAAAGCACAAGAGTAGTGATGCTGGCAATTTTGTTATGCCCAAGAGAAGCCATAAAGTGCTTCCTTTAAATGAAAAGGTGAAAGTTCTAGACTTAATAAGGAAAGAAGAAAAAATCGTATGGGGAGGTTGCTAAGATCTATGGTGAGAATGAATCTTCTATTTGTGAAATTGTGAAGAAGGGTAAAGAAATTCATGCTAGTTTTGCTGCCACACCTCCAACTGGAAAAGTTACGGCCACAATGTGTGATAAGTGCGTAGTTAGGAAGAAAAAGACGTTAAATTTGCACAATAAGATATTGTAAGGGAGAGAGAGACCACATTCATATAACTTTTATTATAGTGTATAGTTATAATTATTCTATTTTATTATTGTTTCTGTTAATCTCTTACTTTGCCTAATTAGTAAATTAAACTTTATTATAGGTATGTACATATAGGAAAAAGCATAGTATATATGAGGTTCAGTATTATCTGAGGTTTCAAGCATCCACTGGGGGCCTTGGAACATATCCCCCATGGATAAGAGGGGACTACTGTATTAGGAAAAAAGTAGCTCTTAATGCTGCAATTGTAAGCCAGTGTGATAGTTACTATGATAGATGTAAGCCATGAGGGATATGAGATTACATAGAAGGAGCAGCTGTCTCAAACTGAGAATAATTTGAGAAGTGTGTTAGTTCGGATTCATTAGAAAAACAGAAACTATTCTAAGAAAAAACAAGTCATGGCAAAACGTAGACCAAAATGGTGATGGTTTGAGTGAAGTTAATGGCAAATTGACTGAGGGGCTGACAACAGATTAAAAATAGACAAGAAATATTTGTCCAAACTCTGCATGAGTGATTCGGGGAAAGGCAGGGTGTCTGGTTTGGCAGCTGAGCTGGTGGAGCCACTCACCTACATTGGAGCACAGGAGGAGAAACAGGCTGGGAAGGGAGTGGAAAGGAAAGCAATTTGGACATGAGCCTGAGTCTCCACTTGATCATCTGTATGGAGAAGCACAATAGACAGTTAAGTATCTAGATATGGAACCAGGAGAAAGGTAAGGGCCAAAACTATAGATGAAAGTCTTTGCTATACAAACCAGTCAGAGTTCTGCAGACAGAAACAGAACAAACAGTGAGTAGTGTGTGAGTGTGTGTGTGCGATTTATTTTAAAGAATTGGCTCACACAGTTATGGGGGCTGGCAAGTCAAACATCTTTAGGGCAGTCTGGCAGGCTGGCAGCTCAGACAAGAGTTGATACTATAGTCTTGAGGTCAAATTTCCTCTCTTCCAGGAAACCTCAGTTTTTGCTCTTACGGCCTTTCAACTGTTTGGATGTGGCCCACATACATCTTCTAGAGTAATCTCCTTTATTAAAGTTGACTGATCATAGATGTTAACCACATCTACAAAATACCACGCCAGAACACCTAGAGTGAGTACTAGAGCCTAGCTATAACTAGTACTATAACTGAGTACTATAGTCTAGCCAAGTCGACACATAAAACTAATCATCACCTATGTAAGTGACAGATGAAATCATCAAGGAGAGAAAAGAGTAAATAAGTGGTATAAATATCAAATAAATATTAAATGGGCTCAAATTTCAGTTTTACTACTTTGTGAGTGTGGTTTATTTCTACAAGACCATTTTAGTATCTATAAAGTGACAATAATATTATACATCTCTGAGTTATTGTGAGGATGAAATGAAATAAGATATGTAAAGGACTTGTTCCAGAGCCTGGCATGTATTAAGTGCTCAATTAACATTTGATACAAAATGGATTCATTTTATGTGAAATTTATAAAGATAATTATATTCTGATGAGAAAAAGTCAGTATCAAGAAAGAAGTTGAAGAGAGCTAAGAAATAACTGATCGAGTAAAGGTTGATGTAGGGGGTGGAGGGAAGAAGGTGAAACTTGAAAGATACCTGAAAGGAATTAACCTTGAACAAAAAGATGGGGGAAAAGTTAAATATTTTTATACCTGCTGGCCTGGATTTTTCTCAGTGAAGAAAGGTGAAAGGTCATTTGCTGAGACATCTTGATGGCTTCAAGAAAGGTGATGTTTCTGTGATGAATGGAAGACAGAGTTTAATAAAGATTGATTAAAAATAAAAAGGGCTGTGGGCTTCCCTGGTGGCACAGTGGTTGAGAGTCCATCTGCCGATGCAGGAGGCACGGGTTCATGGCCCGGTCCGGGAAGATCCCACATGCCGCGGAGCGGCTGGGCCCGTGAGCCATGGCCGCTGAGCCCGCGCGTCTGGAGCCTGTGCTCCGCAACGGGAGAGGCCACAACAGTGAGAGGCCCACGTACAGCAAAAAAAAAAAAAAAAAAAAAGGGCTGTAAAATAATGCTCAAGTCAGCTAATATCTGCACGCTGTAAGTAATTGGCAAATATTTGCTCAATTGAAATTCTATTTTCTCTACCTGCAGGCAGTTGGGGTATGAAAATGGCAAGGCTAAAGGAGTGATTGATCCAACTTTGAGGCTTTGTCTGATGGGGCAGTTGGAGAATACAAAGATGAGGATATTGAACATACTGGTTCTTGTCTTTGAAGGACTATGGTGTAGGGTTGATAAGAAAGGAAAAACACTAAGGAGGGAGCAATGAACATAGAAAAGGGCATTCTATGAGTGTTGTGTTGGAGACCAGTGTTGGAGACCAGGAAAGATAGGAGACAGTAGTTAGAAACTGGTGTTGGATCAAAAGATTTCAGAAGGAAACAAAGTGAAGGAAATCAATAAGTAATGCAATGGTGAACGTGGGATTGAGAGGAAGGAAGGAACCTGGTGTCCAGAAAGTCAAAAACTGGAGCATAAGTCCAGCCAGGATGAAGGGCAGTGGAAGGCAGAGGAGGAGCCCTGTCCAGTGATGGCCTAGCAGGGAGAGCAGTGGAATCGGCAGCCTGGTACATGGCTCCAGGCCTTTCGGCACCAGGGTGAAGGGCACTTGCTCAATCTCAGTCTTGCATTCCTGGGTGCTGTGGCTTGTCTTCAACTAGTAATGCCAAAATGGGCATATCAAAACAATGGAGAAAAGACCATATGATTTATTACCTAAATAATTTGAGATAAAGTCAGAGGGGGTATTAACAGGTCCCTCACAGTTCTATATCTTTCTAACAAATGTTCCCTGAAATTACTGATTTAGCTGCTTCTGTCTCACGAAACCAACCCCAAATCTCTTCCCTCCTAGAGCTTGAGTACCCTTTTTAGCAATCGTTCTCACACAATGCTAGGCTTTGCAATAAGAGAAAGACCAGTGGCTGTGTTTCCACTCTGTCGTGAATGAGGGTAAGTGGCTGGGAATAATACAGAGGAGTTAATAGTGAAACAAGAGAGGAGGTTTTAAATAAGGGAAGAAGAGTAAATATAAGATGCCGTACTGAGAAATGAGGAAGATCCTGACTCTATGGTAGGGAAAGGTCCTCAGAACAAGCTAGGCTTCAGTTAAACAAGGAGCTGGTGGGGGTAGTCTGACAGGACAGTGACAATCAAGGAAATATTATTTTTAAAATTAAATTTGGGCTCAGAGAGCATAATAAAAGCAGAGGGCAGCAGTGGAAGAAACTGTGGAGGATAAGAGTGAAACTAGTGTTTCATAAATAGTCTTATCATTTCAATAATATTGTAAAACTATGTAACTTCACACTAACTGCTATTAACAGGAAAATTACGTGTCAAGATTAATGGTCTACACAGACAGTACAAAGAGTCGGCCCGGTATACTTTTATGTAGAATCTTCCTTTGATTAACAGATATACTTCTTATATGTACGAATGCTGATGGATATATATATACACATATATGTCAACATGATGTTATTGTTTTCATACCTTTAAATCATCATTCAATGTATCATACTTAAATCCATTTAGAATATTATGGAATGAATTTCCATTTGTTAAATAGTACCCTAGTGACCTGAAAGAAAATCAATATAGCCTGCAAAAGTACTTAACTTACAACCAGGAAGTAGCTAGAAGAATTTGCTAGCATATGTTATCAAAAAAATATTCATTAGGAGAAATAAAAAAAGGAAAACTACATAATTTTCCAAAACTTGACAGGTGATGATAATCAATTATATATAAATATATATAAATTTGCTCATCTTATTGGTAATAAAGATAAAATTCATTGCTCATAGAAAAGATTGATATTCATCAATTGATTGGTCACTTTTGTCATTTATAATTATTTATGTCTTATCTGTTTATCTTTCTATCACCATCATTTAATCATTTTATCATGTTTTACATATATGTAATCCACCTCATCAAAGCAACTGTAAGTTTGTGAAAAATCTAATAGAATTCCTGGGGTTGAACTCACAGAACTGTGGATGGAGGTAAAACTAAAAAAGACATGAAGCATAAGGGCATAGTTAATTTCATACTGAATAAACGTGGCCCATTCAACTTGATATTCTGTCTCTGGAAGTAATACAGCTGATTTGTAGAAAGCCAGATAGATATTCATGATCATTTAAGAATTAAGACTATATCACTAAAGTCCTCCTACTTTCTGTTAATAACTGTCATCCTATCCATATACATTTTTCTCATTATTTCATAAGGTGAAGAGTTGCATCTACCTGCCTCTTTAAACTGTTAGTTCGTTTTATTTTCCAACTGGCTATTTTGAGTTGATACAAATGTCTCTTCACTTTACTTTTCCCCAGGAAAGGATATGTAAGTCACACTGGATCCCCTTTCATAATGTTATAGGTTCTGGTGGTAGCCTGTCTGCATCCTTGCCTTCTCCATACTTTGGAGTCCTAGTATGATAAACCTATCCTTTCATGAACGGTTCTCCATTCATTGGTCATATTATTTGCTTTTCCTTGGGATGTGTCCAGTTATTCTAGGTGCAGAGGCATCATGGGAGAGCAATGTTTTGCTTCTGTTTCTATCGTCCTTCCCCAAGTGCTGCCTAGGAGTTAGAGAGCTGACATTTTCACTTAAACAGGCTGACATCTTTGGGGGTAGCCTGTCTCCATTGTTTCCTAGGTAATAACTGATTACTTGATCCCTATCAAGTTAGAATGAAGTTTGAATTTTAGTCCCCTGAATATGTACCCTGACTTTTGCCCACCTTGATCTTATTTTCTGTTATCTTGTTGTTCACAGAGCATCCTCATGAACGAATGTAGTAAAGAAAATTTTCCATCAGTTTGACTTTTCTCAAGATTCTAAAATGGTAAATTATGTTGAATAAAATTCTATGATGAAGACTATATGTTACAGAATGAATTATCTGCTTTTCTTACTCCATTTTGTGGGGCAAGATGACTCTAAGAATTTACCCACAAAGATTCTCTATTTCTATACTTTTGTCTCTTTTCAAATGTGTCCTTCTGTAAAAAGAACTAAATATTAAAGAAGAATCTTTGATATTATTATGAAACCTTTCTCCTTAGTATTTCATTACAATATATCAAGGGATTACATGGTTTTGTTTAAGTGTGGACTTGAGTCAATTGCCCAGCTCCAAATTCTGGCCAAATCACTGTGCATCTTTGAGGGGGGGAACCTACTTAACTTCCCTGTAACTCCATTTCCCCATTTACAGGAGAGAAAGAGGTAGGTATGAATAGGGACGCTATGAGGCTAAAAAGAATTAAAACATGGAAAGTGCTTAAAACTTTGTCTGCAACGTGGTTAGCACTCAATAACTATAGCTCTTACTAGTTCAATGGAATAATACAGACTAACTCTATAGAATAAAAATATTTATGAATACTATGTATACAATTTCCATGTCCTTGTTGTCTTTATTTCCTTTTTATAGACAAAAATATTTCCAAGTGTGAAATTTCGAGAGTATTCCAGGGTATTTTATTGACAAGAGTATATTTAAATAAAAAATAATGTAACTCACCTTGAAGTAGAATAAAAATTATAATAGTGATGGTTATGAACTAAGGGTGTCCAGAATAAATTCTCTATAGGTTAGCAAGATGTTCATAAAATAATATGACAAAAATAAAATAATTAAAATGATTAATAAAATAATTAATTAAAATAATTTTGGAGTTATTCTTATAATATATAACAAGTGACTAAAACATTTATAATGTAACTGCAAAAGTAATGACTTTTATTTAACTGATAATACAAGAAGCATGGAAATGATATTTACAAGAGGGAGGAAATGAGATTTGAAACAATTAGCATGGAAAATAGAGCCAGTATTGAGTTAATATCAGCCTGCAGACAGTTTTAGACAGATTGCTTGTTAAGCATAAAATAGCACCATAGGATTTAAAATATTTTATTAATGATCAGGTTAGGCATTAATTTCTGTTTTTTTCCCTAACAGCAATAAATCAAAGGGCTATTCTTGCCTCCAGAAAGTTTGAACACGTTTTTAGTGGCCAGTTAGAGTTTACAGATTTTCCTTAAGAAGTTAAAAATATATAGAATATATATATTCAAAATATTATCCTCTTTCCTAAGGTACTGCAAGGACATCCACAGGTGGCAAAGACAAGAACAATAAACCATTTATTTGAACTGATTTGTGATACTTCCCAATATCTAGTTATTTTTCTTAAGTCATGGGATCATATTTGTTACATCAAATAACACAAACATGGAAGAAAATATGTGGATACAGAAAATGATGATGAATAAGCATCTGCATTTTTAATTGCGACAGTGGAAGAAGATATCTGGAAAAATGTTATTTAGAGTACACATTTTTCTTAAAGGTATAAACAAAAATATGTAATATGGTTTGGAAACTGAAGAAATTCTGCTTTACTGTAAGCATCTTACAGATATTGGCACATTATTTACACAAAATGAGCACTTGTTAAAACACTACCATACAATAGATTCATACATCTCAGCTTCAATTAGCAGCCTCATTTATTACCCACCAAGAAGTGAGACAGCAAGGTGAGGTCAAAGTGTCATCCAGGGTGGCTTCATCACTTCAGTATCATTGCCTTAAAAGGCACTGACCAGAAGAAGCAGATGACCTCATTTCAAAATTATTACAGTGCAGAGAACTCAGTTTCAACATTATAATTCATTTTCTCATGGAATATTTCAAATTCATTATCACTTTCCTGACACATAATGGCTAATCGTTAAGGAGAGCCACTTTAACATAATATGAATACGCATTTCTCCATAGGTAATACAACAGTCCCCACATTACCATTATTGACTAAGGTGCATTTAACTTCTTCACTAATACTTAATGGAAGGTTAATGTATAAGTCAGGAGATTAAGTGGCTTTTACTTAAAACAAGTATATTGATTAAAATAGTGAGGTTTTTTAAGGCCGATGATATAAAAACAGTCACACGTTTTAATATTTTATTTAATATTAAGAGCAAATTGTAGGGCTAACAGACCAAGATTAGTGGGAGTTATTTCACTAATTACTTGTGGAACTAATTCTTTTTCATAGTTAACGAATGGATATTGTGTATCGAAAGGCAACAAATCATCCTAGTGTTCATGAAGTCCCTCTGTTTAAGAATTTCCATTGTTTCTTGCAATGTCCTTCAGGTACACCTTCTATGTATCTTACACCTGGAACCACTGAAAGATAAAGACCTTCCAAAAACAGAGCTGCTATTCAATGTCATTGAAATGCAGCTCTATTTCCTTTTTTTTTTTTGCATCCTATTATTATTTAAATCTGCTTTAAACCTAATGCAGAGAATGCTTGCAGTAAATTAGCTAATGTTACTTTACATTTCCTTTCTTTGCTCAAAACCCAATATTACACCAAATATACTATACTAACAAATTGGCCTTGTAATAGCATGACATATGATGCCCTAGCCCATTCACTTCTTTGATTCTGTTTCTGCCTAGAAATACTCGGCCACCTCTTCCATTCAGCTCTTCTGTTTAGGTAGTACTTCGTTACACCTGCAGGGGCCTGACCAATTTTAACCTGACCTTTGTATTAGAGGGATTTGATCTTCTCAAGAAAAAGTGCCTAGGGCCCATGTAAACATTGTACCAGTGTGACCGCAGAGTAAAGCAGATACAGCAGGTTTGCAGTGTATTCAAGAACTGAAAGCAAGGTGGTAAATTAAGCAATGAAGTTGAAATGCTAGCTATATAGTATAATATGAATGCAATCTATAGTGATAAAAATGCTAACACTTACATAGTACTTAACTATGGTCCGGGCTTGGTTCTAAGTGCTTTGAATGTAATAAATTGTTTATAACTCAACACCATCTCATGAATAGTTAATTGCTACTGTCTTTAATTTACAGGTGGGAGACTAAGGCACAAGAATGTTAAAATACTGAATCTTATTGCTATTCCATAAATTGCCCAAGTCCAGGCAGCTGAGAGGAGGCAGTGCTAGGGGTCCAACCTAGGCTGTGTGGCCAGCAGGCTAGGCTATAGCCAACACACTATCCCAACTCTCAGGCTCTGAGAACAGAAAGACTTCTGTTCAAATCCTTGTACTGCCATTTACTAACCACTTCAAGTCTTGCTATTTTTACCTGTCAAATGTGTAATGATAATATCTCCGTTATAGGTTGTTGTGAAAAGAAAGCAAAATAATCCATATTACCATGCACCTGGCACATAGTAAGATCTCAGTAAATTATACCTGTTACTACTATAATTATTTTAATTCATGTATTCATTTATTTGTTCAGCATACTTTTTACTTAGTTAATGCTATCTGTTTGTGTTAAGCTTTGGTAAATAAGAGTGGGCTCATAGTTTAGTGAGGGGCCACAGACATGTAAACAATTAATTGCAATTAGATAGTGTGACAGATGTATTCAGGCATAGCAGAGAAATTCAAACATCTGATAACACCAAAGAAGGCTTCATTGATATGGTATGTGGCATATTTATATGGTTTCCCATCCTGTACATTTTCTCAGGTTGAATAATGTGTAAACCAGCTGGAAACATTATAGATTTATTCAGTTCACTTCTTGATTCGAGAAATCATGGAAAAAGGGGAAAAATTAAAATCCATGTTTCATGCTATCACAAGAACAAATTTGATGGATATATTTTACTGAAGATTCTAGGGAAATCGATCTACACCACTCTGTACTTAAAACGTGAGAATCTGTGAGATATATGAACAATTGCTTTTCCCTCGTAATATTTTCTTTTCGTTGTGATGTAAATTATATTCTGCTTTGTGAAGCATTTTCTTATTTTTAGATGAGTATTGCTGTAGGTGAGTTACATGTAGAATAAAAAACATAGATACACCAGAAAATTGTATAAGATAGAACTTTTAAGTTGTAAACACACACACACACACACACAGAGTTTACATTCAAGGCAATTAATGTTGAAATCTTATTAAATCTGCAACAAATTGTTTTAACATTTTTTTCACAGAGTATAAGGAGATAAACAATGATTTGATTCTTAATGTGTCCTAATGAGCAGGACCAGGATTCTGTGTAATACCAGGATGATTGTTCCAAAGAGGGTAGAGACTAGCCCCCTGAAGAAGAGCTTTGCTTTATAAACCAAGACTTTAAATGAGCATTTTAGAAAAAAAATCACTTTCATTATTCAAAGTGAATTTCAATGCATCCATTAGGCATTCTGGATTGAAAAACATTTTAACATATGATTGGAAATTTATTCTTTCTTTTTTCACATTTGGTCTACATTTGAAGTCATCATTGAATATTAGAGAAGAAGCTGAAATAACACCTCTAGACGCGTAGCCATCTGACACACATGCTTTCTTCTATTCGTTACACTGAGATACAGTTCACAGAGAGTGGGAATCTTGGCTCCACTGAAATCTCAAGTAAATTTAAATTTTCAAATTTAAATTTAAGAGTAGCTGCTAAATGTCCTGAGTAACTAGCTCTTAAAACTCATACTGACAGGCTTCCCTGGTGGCGCAGTGGTTGAGAGTCCGCCTGCCAGTGCAGGGGACATGGGTTCATACCCCGGTCTGGGAAAATCCCACATGCCGCGGAGCGACTGGGCCCGTGAGCCATAGCCGCTGAGCATGCGCGTCCGGAGCCTGTACTGGTATCCTTATAGGAAGAGGAAATGTGGACACAGGCATGTACAGAGGAAAGAAGATGTGAAGGCATAGGGAGAAGATGGCCATCTGCAAGCCAAGGAGAGAGGCCTGGGAAGAGCCTTCCCTCACAGCTCTCAGAAGGACCCAGCCCTGCCTATACTTTGATCTGGGATTTCTAGTCTCCAAAACATGTGAGATAACAAATTTCTGTTGTTTTAGCAACCCAGTCTGTGGCAAGCTAATTCACCAACTGATGCTTTTGTGTTTTTCTTTATGAATACATATGTTCATGAGTCCCTCAGAGTTCATCTACCATATTGTGTGCATTAAAAAAAGAATCAGTGTCACTTAAAAAGTATCTTTACTAGTAGTTTCTACATTACAGAAACAGCCACAACTGGAATTTAACACTCCTCTCTCTCTCTCTCTCTCTCTCTCTCTCTCGCGCTCTATATATGTGCGTGTGTGTGTGTGTGTGTGTGTGTGTGTGTGTGTATACACATACAATAATATACATATTACTGATAGGGTTGCCAGCTAAAATGCAGGATATCTAGTTAAATGTGCATAAATAGCAAACAGATATTTAGTATAACTATGACCCAAATATTCATGGAACATGCTTATACTGAAAATAATTTTTGTCATTTAACTGAAATTCAAATTTAACTGGTGGTCTTGTATTTTCATTTACTAAAGCTGCAACCATATTTACTCATTAGGCATTTTTATAGTGAATTTATTGATTTTTTGTGGGTTTATTTATTGGTATTTATGACCTGTCCCAAATAGAGGTATTTCTCTCTTTTTCTCAGTGACTTTCTGCAACAAATGAGTCTCAAACCCAGTCATAGTACTACCTTTGCTATTTGTTATATCATGCTCAATTACAACCTCTACATTTAGAGGATCAGATTTGCTATGTCTAATTATATTTTGTAATTAAAAAACTCCATTTTAAAATAGATGTTAAATTAAAACAATTAGAAGGCATTAATAATGTAGCTTCAAAGTGGAAAAGTATTTCTCCATAGATTTCCCAATGCAATAAAAAATCTTGAAACACAATGCCTGAATGGAAAACTTCAACTCAAAAGATGAATGGGAATATACAAGATAGTGACATTTGTTTATTAGTGAAATCATAGACTTAAAATATATCACATTAGCCTGGGACTTATCAAGAGGAATTAAAGAAAAAAAAAGAGCAATCCTTTAAGGAAAGACTTCATGTTTTATTCTATTAAAAGACTGAAATAATATAATAAGATACCCCTTCATACCAACTAGAGTAGCTATAATTAAAACTGAAAATACTAAATGTTGGGTGGATGTGGAATGCCAAAAACTCTCACATGTTCCTACTAGAAGTTTATGATTCAATAACTTTGTAAAATTGCATGTTTCTTATAAAGTAAAAAGTACGGGTACCTTGTGACATAACAATTCCACTGATATTTAATCAATAAAAATTAAAACATATGGCTACATTATAAATGCTTATAGTTCCTTTATTCATAAGAGCCTAGTACTGAAAAAAAACCCTCAAATATCCAGGAAAATTAATCAGCAAATCATGGTATGTTTATAAAATGGAATACTACTTAGCAATAAAGAAGAATGAGCTACTCATATTCTCAATACTAGGAGTGAGTCCCCAAAATAATGTGTTGAGTGAAAGAATACAGACACAAAATAGTGCAATTTGTTGATGTTCATTTTTAGGAAATTCTAGAATATGTAAAACTAATTTACATAATAGATATCAGAAAGTAGCTATCAGGGGCAGGTAGAAGGGGGATTGTTACTGACATCGAAGAAGTAGGACTGATAGAAATCTGTAGTGACTGGAGGGATGGTTACATGGGTGTACACATTTCTTACAATTTATCAAACTGTACACTTAAAATCTGTGCATTTTACTGCATGTAAATTGCACCCTAATATTAAAAAAAGTATTGGGGTAAAATAAATCAAAACAAAAAGGTTTAAAGCATTTCAAGCTTTGACTTTATTTACCCACATTTCCGAACAGCCAGGTTTTGTTTAAAAAGACTCATAAACAGCTTAAAGAATCAAATTGTAAAGCATACCAATGGATCTTTTCTCTGCTTATATTTTCTCTGGTCAAATCGATAGTGACTATATACTAGGGTTGAAATAAATGCTTTCTAAGATGTGCTCTTCAAATGTTTTAATACATTATAAAACTTGCCATACCTATGTAAAAGGATCTTGAAGCTCCAGAATGCCTTTTTATGGAAAGTTTGTGTTCTGAATAAAAAGAATCTTTCTGGTTTTATAGGCACTCTCATTTAGTCACTCTTCCTGCTATTTGTTTTACCAGGTCAACATAAATCAATACTGTAAAAGTAGGTCTTATAGATTGTGTCTTTCTTTCTTGTGATATATACAAACATAGATGTGTTTGCTCTCAAGTAGTATTTAAACATTACATATTCATGAGTCTATTCAGAGTCCTGAATAGGACTCTGTGTAAAGCTGCGTAGGTAAAACTCTGAACTTTAGGAGTTCATAATCTAAAATAAATAATAAATATTCAAAACTACTTATAAATGAAGGTGTGAACATAAAATTGAAAATGTTCCAAAACAGCATAGCTTAACAGAATCATTCTGGACTTTATTCCTGGGAATTCCCTGGTCATGAAAACTAGGAAATTGCAACACTCCATTTGCCTATTTTTTAGTTGCTTTTGGCAAAAACAAAAATAAAAACAAACAAAAAAAGCCCTAACTCATAAACTACTCCAAATTTCTACATTTTTCTGGTATTACAGCCAAGTGACACAATTATTACTTATTTTGTGCTAGGCACAGTTCTAAGCAGTTTACATGTACTTATTTGTTTAATTTTCTCACCAAATCTTCATCAGGAGATTTTATGGTCTCCATTCTAAAGATTTGGGAAATGAGGCGTAGAGAAAGAAAGAACGAAGGTGATATTATCTTCTTTTACCTACAGTATAGCACAGGGAACTATACTCAATATTTTGTAATAATCTATAAGGGAAAATAATCTGAAATATATATATATATATATATATATATATATATATATATATATATATACCTGAATCACTATGCTGTACACCTGAAACTAACAAGATATTGTAAATCAACTATGCTTCAATAAAAATTTTAAACTATATTATCTTCTTTCGAGGAGTACTGGGGTAAACCTAATACGTAAATTGTTTTAGTTTGCTCGGCCTGCTCTAACAAAACACCATAGACTGGATGGATGACTTAACCAAGAGATACTTATTTCTCACAGTTCTGGAGGCTAGAAATCTGAGATCAGGGAACCAGCATGTTCAGGCTGTGGGACGGCCCTCTTCCTGGTTTGCCGATGGTCATTCTCACATAGCTGACAAAGGGCGAGACGTGGCTGAGTCCCTCCTTATAAGGACACTAATCCCATCATGGAACCCCACTCATGACCTCAGCTAAACCCAATTACCTCCCAAAGGTCCCACTTCCAGATGCCAGCATATTAGAGTTTCAGCATATGAATTTTAAACTCAAAATTTGTGATAAAATTTTCTGTATTCGGATGCTACCTGGGTGAATGTGGGTCTGGTTATTTTAAAACTACACTCTAAAAATAGCTTTGAGTAAAAAGATATAATTACATTAAAGAGAGATACCTAAGCAGGTATATAAGAGCCATAACTTTATTTTTAGTGTAAGGACTATCTGGGATGATGGGAGGTTTTTTATGGCTGGACTCTTCTAAAAGCATACTTCTCATGCCATATTGTGTCAGAGTAAAGATTTAAATAATTGTTTAAAAATAATTTTTATAAATGATTTTTTTACCCATGGCCTGAATGTGAGGGTCTACTGATGTTTATTTTTCTACAGAGGTACATATTAACTTGCCTTAAAATTTAATATTACATAAACCCCTCCAAATGCTCCAAATGTTGTTTTTACTTTTGTACCACATTCATGACTTTTAAATTGATGCCATATGGATGCCTTTTATCTTTCCTTTGATTTAAAGCCTTAATTACCAGTAGGAAATGATTGTCACTAAGAACTTGCCACATAGAACTGTAGCTTTATGTTACTTTTGTTCTGGCAAAAAAATGTCATCAAGGTAAAATTTATAATATTCTATCTCCAAAGTATCACTAAAACATTTGTGACAATTTGTCTTTATAAAAAATTTATATTTTAAAAAATTACTCCCATACTTGATTGATATGTGATATCACATTTTAGAAGTGACTGAGAATACGTTATAAACGTTATATTGAATATATTTTAGTAGTGAATTCATTCTGAATGAAAAAGAGTGCAAGGTCTTTGGCTGATTCATGTATGCTTCCTTAAGATATAGTTTCTCTGTCCTATGAATGATTTGTATCCTCTGTGTCATGGAGGCACTGTAATGTAGAGATTAAGAGCATGGTCTCTGGAATCAGATTGTCAGAGCTCAAAGCTAGCTTGTACATTTACTGTATCTGCAAATAAATAATTTAACTTCGTTATGCCTCATTTTCTTCATCTGTAAAATGAACATAAATGAGATAACCTCAGAGGATTGCTGAAAGTATCAAATTAGATAATACCCATAATGTGCTTAGATAGTACCTGGCATAGAGTGACCCCACAGAAAGTATTACCTCTTATAATGACGCAAAACTGATTGAACAACTTGCCCTTTGTAACGCGTATCATTAAGTTAAAATTGAAGAAATATCAGTAGAGGTGGACCAACTTTAAGAATAAAGATTAAATTTTACTTAAAAGAAAGAATGTTATAACAATAAACAGGTAGGACTAAAACATTTAGAATGCTCCATCTTTACCTTTAGATTCATGAAATGCTAATTAATAAATCATGCATTCAATTAAATAGTGATAGTACTTATATTAAATTCAAGTAATATAAATAAGTCTTAAATTCCTAGTAGACTGGGATATCAGAGATGGTTGGATTGGTTAGAATGAACAAGCACTGGGAATTTGACTGAAAGGAAGAGACTGGTATGTAAAATGATTTAGGGGAATCGACTCCCAAAGAAATGAACCAAGGATGAGACAAATAGCATAGTCTGAGTTAGGTAAGAGGGAGTCAAAGGCAGAAGGAAAGGCAATCGGGAGATAGAAGACCTATAGTGTTTGTTCTTAGTGCTGTTTCATTTGGCCTTAATGATCTGAGTGAGTAGTCTTGGAACCATATATTGGTAATTCCAGCAGTAAATCTCTCCATTGATTGAGTTCTGGATAGAAAATTTGACATTATATCAATTTTAACCCTGCCTCCTATTAGAAACCCATTCTGATTGGCCCCTGCCCCTCATCTCCATCTCAGTGTGGAGTTGTCCCTCCTTAATGTCCCATGGTAGCCACTGCATATTCTGTCAGCCTATCAAGTTGACCTCTTTCCTTGTTTGTCTATTCTAATAGGACATAAGCTCATGTCCATTAGTTGTTGTTTGAGACCCCGGGAAGTACCACATCGTCTGGAGCATAGAACAACTTGACTAATACTTGTTGAATGAACACAAATTATTTCTTCTCAAACCAACAGAACTTGTGTCTTCAAGTTATGAGCTTAAGATGACAAACATGACAGTGATGGGTATGTGGGTTATTGACACTTTCAGGCTTTACTGGCCTTGTGAACAAAAAAAACCCCACCCTTCTGTGAGGTAATTTGGGGGAGAATCCCATGCCCTTTATTAATACCTGCAGCATTAAAATTCCATTCCTTGGGTTCAAATAATGGATGTTGGATTTTTAGGAGACCTCTGTCAAAATGTAAGGTGAGAAAGTTCATACACCAGTCCCTTTTCAGCTAACACTTCAATGTTTAGTTTTAGCAGCTAATGCCTCAGCAAAGATTTGCAGAAATGAGGTGGCAGTCAGAGTGAGGTGTGTGTGCATTTTAGGTGGGGAGATGTTGTAGAGAGTAGAGGGTGTTACCTGGTGCCAGAGAGAGGCCAGGCACCCAGATATACAATAAAGAAGGATGCCAAGACAATTTTCACATCCTCCACAAGTTAGCTCAATCAGGGTCTTGTTTCCAAGCGCCCTACTCTACATGGATTGTGTATGAATTCACCTTTTAAACTGAAGCATCTAATTTCTCAATTTTGGTAGAAAAAAAATTATTTACTTTTCTTACCTCAACCTCATCTTTGTAGATGTTATCATCATATCTACATATAAAATCTTTATCTCTTACCAGGCCTTGGTCTCATGGCTCTAATTAACTACAATAATATTTTCAATGAATGTAGCTCTCTGTCTTTGAATCTAAAATGAATAGAAGCAAACTTGCTATTTTTTTCTGCCAAATAATTTTTTTGATCAAGCCACTCAGACTAGAAAACTGTACATTTGTGTTCTTAATTTCTTTTTCTCAAACTCCTATCTCTAGCATTATGTCTTCCTTTAAAAGAGCTCTTGATTTCCCTCCTTTATGGTTCCAATTCATTGTCACGATCCTAAGATTGCACAGCAAAATGCCCCCAGTAGCCAGTGTAATGAGTAATCCAGTCCATGTAAAAGAGCAATTCATGTTTTATTCAAACTGAAACTTCAATTTTTTTTCCACAAACAAAACCTATTCGAAAGGTGAATTTAGCTCTCAGGGGCTCCGTTGTGTGGAAACATTGTATTGCACCCACTTACAGGACCTGCTTCCTGGGTATGTGCCTTGTGTGGACACTCAGTGCCCCACATTTAGAAAACACTTACATTTAGAAAGTTCTGCTGTCACCGTCTTGAAATTATTTATAAGTTTTGAATAAGTTAAAACCTACAAATTAAGTAGCTGGTCCTGACTGATCAAGGTCATCATCATCTTCCAACTGAATTACTGAAACATCACCTCAGCTGTGTCCCTAAAACTGGGGTTTCTGTCCTCAAGCCATCCTACATAGAGCTATGGGACTGATTATCCTAGATACCATTTTATTATTCTGGCCTCTGTTATGTAGTTCATGCTCTAAGCTCCTCTGTCTGGCACAGACCTCCCTTTAGAACTTGGCTCTTCTCTATATGATTTCTAGCAGTTTCTAACATGAATCCTCTACTCTAGTTAGGCTGGTCTCACCATTATCACTAGTTAGTGAATCCTAACACCATGTTATAGTTCACAGTTTTGGTTAAATCTAAAAAATGTGATCTATCTTCTTTTCTGCATATTTAGAACCATCTTCTGCTGGTTAGCCCTAGTTGGGCTTCTCCACAAAATCTTCCAAATTATTCTCATCATTAAGCATTTAACTTACCTCTTATTTTCTAGAATATTTTATCTTCATTACACTAATTAGCAAATGTGTTATCAAATATCAATATACATGAGAATCCAAAGCTCAGAGTAAGTTCCCAAGGAACCTGCATTTTAAATAAACACACAAGTAATGCTGATATAGAGAATTCAAAAACTACATCTGTAGAAACGAATTCTACAAGTTTTTAGTATATGCTTCATGAACTTTGGCCTTGTCTATCCATTTACATTATAAGTTCCCAGAGCAGAAGTACTGCACATGCAGCCCCTATAATTCTCAGCACTGTGCTAGATTTATAAATGCTTTTTCATTTGATAATATTTTAATATTAGAAGTATTGTGGCAGGTTAAGAACCTTCTCTAAAATCTCAGTTCACCTAAAACTCAACTGAAACCCCTTTTAGAAATTGTACCTAAGGTGAAACACAGTTTTCTGATTCATACAAAAAAGAGCTAATGAAAATAATATTGAACTTTTAAAGAATATCCAAAAGCTCTTTTGAAATATCTTGATGATTTGAACGTAAATTAATTAAAATCCTATGAATTAAAGCCCCATTGAAATATACATGTGGACTAATACTTGGAAAACTATCTTTCAGAATTGTCAGCCTTAAAATGTTCAAAAAATAGTTCAAGATGTTTTGGCAAAATTCAAACACCAGTGAATTGGCCAGTTTCTTGTTAGGGAATACTATTTGCCAGTATTATATTCCTCTTACGTGGTCTTTATCCAGAGTCGATATACTAAGTACAATAAACCTGTCCAGGTGGTCACTGGAGAGCCCATAAAGTCTGTACATTTAGTTGCTTCTTTACTTTTAAAAACCTGTTATTAGGGATTAAGTGTAAGATGTATATAGTGACCAGAAATTGAGGGACTGCAATGCAGTCCTTAAAGCTAGTACTTTTTGCAAGAGTTTTATAACTGTTAATAGACAGCATGTCTTTCTAGAAGAATTGGGTGGGTGTGAAAAAATGTAGAGCATGAAGCAGAATGTTAGACTCAAGTTTCTGCTCCAGGACTCACAACAGGTGGTCCTGCCATAAGGCGTACATATGGCTGAGATACAGTACTACCATGAATTCTGCTCACAGAAACGCATCTTGTAACCCATGGGGAATAGAGTCTCTGGTGCTGTGACCAGACTTGTGAATCTTCTTATAGCAACAGATGCAACATATTATCACAAAATCTTAGCATTGAAAAGATTTCTATTCTAGTCCATTCCTCTTTCTAGTAAAGAAATTTCTCCTATGACATTCTTATCATATTGAGTACTTCAAATTAACTAATATAAATAAATCTTTTATTCTGGTATGTTGAATATTAATTATACCCCTTTGCATAAGATTAGTCTTTTTAAGTCCCTTATTACGTACATAAGTTACTGATTATTTGCATAGATAATGTATTTTCTACACAGCTGCAGTTAACTGAATACCCATGTGTATTTACTTTAGAAGATGTGATTATACATATATCTGTATATATGATTTAGGAGCAAACAAAGTTTGTATTTTCAACTGCTTACCTTAATGAATAATCTTTCTCCTGTTGCATGTTTTGGTCACCAACGTGTACAGCATCATCATCTTCTTCAGTTCAAGGAGAGTGGCCATGTGTGCTGTTTAAATCTGTTGTCTTGATATCATTATTAATTGTCCCAGTTTGAACACTACATTATATAGTCACCTAAATTTAAACAAGCATGATTTCATTTGTTTGACAAGCATAGTCACCTATACTTTATATCTACTTTTTTTATATCTTAGTTTGAAACAATTACTGAAGTGCTAATTGTAGACTTGGCTTATCTTTGTTTTACAGTTTCAAAGTAGCCATCTTAGACACTTCAATTTCCCTTGAAGTATGTTAGTGTATGTCAGTAGAGAAAAGATGGCAATGCAGTTTCTTAGCAAATATTTTAATCAAACTGCATTATGCTGTAGTAATTATATTACATTTTAAACCTATTATGATGAAGGATAGAGAATTGTTTTTTAAGAAAAAAAAATTAAGATGTGAAAAAAGAAATAAAAGCATAAGAAGAGCTGACAACTAGGGAGCCCAATTCTCCCTAGTATACTTGTCAAGTATAGCTGTCATTCCTAGTAACATGTTGAGATCATATGATGATCATTAACTCTTTCAAACCACTAAGGTTTATATTTAAATGCATTTCCTCTGCAGTTTTCTTTCAAAACTTGTTAAATCTCCAGAGGGATTTGGAATTTTTAACTCTCTGTCGTTAATGGTCTAGACATCCATTTGTCTGAAGACAAAGGCCTAGAGAAGATGATTTTCTCGAGAGCCTTTTGGTTTTGCATTACTGTTTCAGCTACCCAAGGAAGAAATAATAAACTGTATGCTTGTTCTCTAGTAGCTTTCTCTCTCACTCACTAACCTGTACATACTATTGTCTATACATTTTCATTTTACTCCTTTCCATTCAGGATTCTCTTCCATTGCTACTGGAGCTTCATAATCCACTGCTTCTTTCCTCATTGTCCATTCCTTTTGTGGCTTCCTCCAAAAGAAAAAGAAAGGAATGACTAAAAAGAATGAGTCCTTTCAAAAACTGAGAAAGAGGCTAATAATAGTTCTCATTTCATAACCTCAACCATTAAATAATATAATTACCTAATGTAAAGTACAAAAGTTGAAGAAAACTCGATGTTTTTTTTCTTTTTCCACATTAGGAGAGAATAGTAAATGGAAAATAAATTCTTTTAGTTATCCTTGTATTCATTCACTTTACTCCAGGAAGAATCAGTTACATCCTAGGTCAGCAAACTACAGCTCTTGAGCCATATTCAGCCTACCTCTTTTTGTGAAGAAAGCTTTATTGAAATACAGCCATCCTCATTCATTTACAATTGTCATGGCTCTGTTCCTATTACAGAATTGAGTAGTTACCCCAGTGACAATATGACCCACAAAGCCAAAAATATTTACTATCTAGTCCTTAATGGAAAAAGTTTTTCAACCCTTGAATCTCATCAAGCCTTGTTTTAAGAAGACTTTGTCATGCCTTGATCAGGGTAATATTTTAGTATATTTGCAAAAATTTCCTGAAATTTTTCCTTAATTTTTCCCATAATTTAAGGTAATAATATTTCTTGTTTTTATAATTAATGCTACTTAATAAAACATCTTATTACATTTATACAGAGACTTTTTCTTTGAAGCAACTCATTTTGCTTTTAAATTAGTTCATGCAGTTATAATTATGAATATTTTTTGTCAGTATGCCTTTCTTGGCTTTCTCCTTTTCTTCAGTATTAATTTTTTTCATATTGGTTCATCCATAAATGATGTGGTCAGTGGTAATTGAACTGACTATCAAGAATGTGATGTTTGCATTAGCTTATAATTAGTGAATAAACTAGACTCAAACATTTCTTCAAGTTATGGTCATTTATTCAATTTGTAGAAAAATATAACTGTTCATTTTCAGCCTATGCTACTACAAGCCATTCTGTGGTATATTCTAAATGTAAATTATTAATGGATTAGTTTTGATATTAATATTGGAAAGAATTTGTTCTCTTTTTTTGTAGTTTATGATTGAGCATTCATGTGCATTTGAGAAAAATTTATAGCAATATATTCCTTTAACTATAAACTAATTCAGTGGGTTAGAAATCTACTGATAAATAAGTATCCTACTGGAGAAGACTTTTCTAAATGTCATTAGATCCCTTTGAGAAAGACAATTTGCCTTATTTCCTTATGTGGATTTCTAGTCTAGAATGTCAGCTAAAGTAAAATGTATTGGTTTATGTTTTGTTTATTGTTATTCCTATTTGACAGTAATTTATTTGTGAATCACCCATACACATGTGACCATCCCTGTTCCTTCTAGTTCCATGAAATTTCTACTCTTGATAATCCTCAATGTGAAATTATGAGATAGCTAGCAGTTGCTGTAATTAAGTAATATGCGCAACTTCTGGTCAGCTGTATAATTCTAAAAGCCATATATATTAATTAACCTTGTTTTTCAAAAATGAACTGTAAAAAGTACCTTTTCTATCATTTGTTGAATATGGATGATAAAATTATAATTATTTATTAATAACACATTGAGAACATGTTATGGGCCGAGAAACATGCAATATGTTCTTTATAGTTATGGTGTAGACTATTACAGTTGGTGCTCAAATCGTCTCTGCTAGTTAGATATTATTATCTTTAACTCTTGAAGAAAGAGTCTTGGAGAAGATGAATATCTAAGGTATTAGAGCTAAGGGGTATTAGAGCTAAGAATGAAATCCAGTTATCATCTATATTTCATTGGCAAGAAAATCTCCAGTAAAATGTTCACAGCTCAAAGATTTGTAAGTTGAATGTATAATCTCATGAAATAATAGAACTAGAGACTATTCCTTAGCAAGCAACCAGCTCAATCACTCTATTTTACAAATAAGGATGTTGAAGTCCCTTCACTTGTATTGAAGTGTTAAAGAAACAAATTTATCTTTGGTTAACAAGTTAATTTCTAGCCCAGCTAAACTAAAATGCAGTTCTCTTGGCTCCCAATGTAGCAAGTGTCTCTCTTTCACAAATGTCCTTCTTCCATATTATCCAAGGTACTTCTTTTTAGAAGTACAAAATGTGATTTGGGTCTTGCTCCTGTTTGTTAATAAATTTAGGATGTGTATGCTGATGCCACCAATATGTACTTACTGGAAAAGTAATTTGTACTGCTAAACACTTAAATGTCATACTTCTGTGACTCACACAGTGAGGACAAATTGTTTGTTTTTAAAATCTTAAGCTGAGAAAAAATAAATGTGATCTTCAAATTTCTTATGGAAATCAGAAGAATGTCTAGAAGATACTTCTGACATTGTGATTTTTGAACTCAAACTAAAGGAAAAATGTGTTACCTAGACAAATAGAGGCGTATGGAACACCGCTGAAAAGTCTGAGATTTTCTTTCCAGGACAAAGAATGTGCATTGTTTATATTATTCAGTTGTAGAATGGTGAGGCTTTGTAATTACTTAGGGACCCCAAAAATATTTAAGATTTTTCCTTTTGTAGTTCTATTTAATGACCATTGATATTAACACTGGGTAAGTTGCTTAGGCTTTTGACAAGTTGGTTTTTAAAACATGATTTAGTGAAATAAATGAATAATGAATTGATAGCTCAAGATTCCACACCAAGTTCAGGTTCCTTGAATCTTATTATGTGAAATAGAACCATAATCACAAGTCATTATGAACATAGAAATACTAACTCTCACCTCAGAACACTTCTTGTTAATGAGTCCTTTAAATACAATGTTGTTTGTTATACTACTGGTGAATTACATAGTTGAATACACGAATAACATAAGTTTGCTAGCTACACACATACACTCAATATAAATGTATGCTAAGCATCAGTTGCGAAGAATTAAGATAAACAGTCTCCATAGTTCCCATTTTATTTTCATCATTGTTCAAGGTCCTTCTCCTGTTTTACTTATGTATTTTATTCCTTTATCTACAATCCCAACTCTCATATCCTTTCCATTTATATTTATAGGCAACTAATTTAATGTGTTTAGTATAATGTGTGAATATATATATATCTTTTATATATGTAGTTTGGTTTTATTTAATATGTGTTCCTTTTAAAAAGTTATTAAGTCTTGTGCAAAAACTCTTATTTAACTTTTTATAATATTTTAATAAAAATGTAGTTAGAGTCATATATTTAAGAAAGGTATAAAATGTATTATAGAAAAATGATACTTAAATATACAGATGTCATACCATCCTGGGGTAGGGAAATTGAAAAAATATAGAGATGTTAATTCTTCAAATTTCATGTGAAAGTGATAGTTTGCATATACTGAAATTGCCTACCTCAACTGGAAACATTAAAAAAATGAAAGAAAATATTGAATATATTGAATATAACATTGAAAATATTAAAAAGTGTATAGGCATGTTCCAAAACTAAGGAAAAAATCTCTATAAACTGTAAATAGAGAGGAAATCTAAATAAGTCCTAGAGTAAGCCAGACCACTTGGTGGGAGCTAGCTTTCACCCTGAGAGGGAACAGGTTAGAAAGAGCCTCAGACAGGAATGGGATCAAAGCTGGGCTTCCAGAATGCCTTCCTTCTGTTTTCCAGGGAGGAAGATGAAGATAGTGATTAACACTGGAATCTTGTTATAAACATAAACTCATGTATTTTTGAAAAGAACAAGTATATGTAATTTAAAATTATCAGAAAATAAAAAAAATTTTAATCTCAATCATACAGAATGCAGAAAATGGTTTTTTAAAATGTCAAGAAGAAAGTACACTTAAAATAAAATGCAGGGCTTCCCTGGTGGCGCAGTGGTTGAGAGTCCACCTGCCGATGCAGGGGACACGGGTTCGTACCCCGGTTCGGGAAGATACCACATGCCGTGGAGCGGCTAGGCCCGTGAGCCATGGCCGCTGAGCCTGCGCGTCCGGAGCCTGTGCTCCACAACGGGAGAGGCCACAACAGCGAGAGGCCCGCATAGCACAAAAAATAAATAAATAAATAAAATGCAAAATAATATGGCAGAAATAAGCTCAAATTTTTAGTAATCACTCACCATAGATATAAATGGCTTAAAATTAGCTATTGAAAATTAAGGAATATCAGATTAGATTAAAGGAAGTAAAATCTAAACACGAACATTTTTTGACAAAACAAGTAGGGTTTTTAGAGAACACGGAAAGAAGTCAGCCCAGCCAAAATACAGGATGTAGCAATATTCCTTAGGGGAGACAATGATTTACGTTTCTGAGATCCAAACCTGACCCAGGAGTCTCCAAGCTGAAAGTGATTACATCAGGTCAACAGGAAGTACAGCTGTCTTCTCTGGTTTCAGCTTTAGGTAGATTGGGCTAGAGCAGTTCTGCATATGGGATAGACTGAATATATTTGATGGACCACCTTATTTGGAGCAGGTGGCACTTTATAAATTTTCCATATGTCTCATAACATTCCTGTAGATGCTTTTCTCATCTTATGGCTGTTCTTTTTGTAAAGGTATTTTAAAAGAAGACTTTTGGAGTAAACTTTAAATCTTTCATGGCTTCACATTGTTGAGCCCTTATTATATTTAAAGGAAAATTTGGCTATATATATAAAATTCTAGCTCCAAAAGTCTTTTCTTTAGAAACTTTATAAATAAGCCCCCAAGTCTTCTTGTCTGTAGTATCGCTGTTGAGAGGTTTGCCATCAATCTAATTATGTCTTCTTTCTAGGTGATGTCTTTCTTACTAGAAATTTTAGAATTTCTCCTGTTTTTTCTTGTGTTTGTATTACACTCTAATCTGTCTACATGAGAGCTTTTCCATCTATTCTGCTTGACACTGTATCTCATCAATATAAGATATTCATCTTTTAATTCTTTGAAATTCTGTCATTATTTTTTCATTCTATCTGATTCTTTGTTATATTTTTCTATTATTCTGGGTCTATTATAACTTTTCTACTTCTACTCCTATACCCCACATTTGTTAACATTTTGTTTATATTTTCTATCTTGCCTTTCCTGACTGCCTTCTACAGTTTTATCTTCCAGGTCCAAAACTCACTCTTTGGCTCTTATCTTGTTTCCACTTAGCTCATATTAGGTTCTTTATTTCAACTATCATAATTTTTATACCTGTGTACCCTCTTAATGACTATTTCTTCTTCAATATATCAGTAGCTCCACAGATATAGTTTTTAAACAATTCTTGACTTACCTGCTGTGTTAATTCTGGTTTATCCAGTACAGTATATAGTGTTTTGTGTTTCTCTTTTATTTTGGTTGTGCTCTTCTGTGTCTGACTATTTTGTCTGTAAGATTATTTCCCCTGAACATGTCAGTCATTTTGACTAGGATTATAAATGGTAGCAGTACCAAGCCCTAGCTTGTGAAGTATCTAATGGGTTTGGAGGTGAAGCATGCCCCTGGAAAATGTTCCCAAAATGTCATAAACTGGGTTTGACAAGCTTCTTCTCTCCTCACTAAGTGAGTCTGTCCCTCAGGGAACTTGGTTACCCCTGCCTGACACTGCTCTATGTTGAAAGAGTTTTCTCATTCACTATGGTTGCCAAGCTATAGTTTGGAAGGAGGGGAAAAGGAAAGAACACTCAGTAAGCAGCTGGTCTTCACTCACATGTTACCTACTTGGTAAAGGCTGTATTGGCCTGATACTGTTCTCTTAAGTAGTGAGGTAGTAGGGGCTTATCCACATAGGAAATACGACAGTGAAAAGGTCACTAAGATGTTCCCCCATCCAATTTCCTGCTGACTATGACACCAAGCCTGCCTCTGCCTCTGGCTGCCATCGCTCTTCCTTTGGGACTTAACAACCACTCTCCCCTGTCCACTTCCTTAAGTATTTATCATAGCTTTACTTTAGTTCTTCAAATCAATATACTTTTACTTCTGTGAGATTTCTAGGTTGAACTAGAGAAGAAGAGTCAGCAGCCTGTGGCATAATATTCTTATTAGTAACTGAAAATCATTAAACACGTGGAGACATGCACACACACACACACACTCAGAAGTAGGTCTTGTAGCATTAATGTGAAATAGAAAAAGAATACTCTAGAAGCAATTTAAACATCTAACTGTAGGTGTATGGTGAAATTAATTAGATTACATCCATTTACTGGAATAAGATAATTTAGATATCCAAGTTACTATAGATAACTCTCAAGAAACATTACTAAAGGGGAAAAAATCCAGGTTACAGAACATTATGATAAATATGGAAAATAAAAGATACATATATAATGATGAATATACTTTTTATTATCTAACATATATCCATAAAAGTTAACTGTGCTGACCTTTTTAGGGGGAGTAGGGTCTTTATAAAGTGGCATATATATATTATAATTTAAAATGTTATATACACAGATATATGATTTTTAAATTTTAAAATTTACTTTGCTAATACCTTATGAAGAAATCAGTTTCATAAAACATAGTATATGTTC
Organism: Stenella coeruleoalba; assembly: GCF_951394435.1. Lineage (NCBI taxonomy): Eukaryota > Metazoa > Chordata > Mammalia > Artiodactyla > Delphinidae > Stenella > Stenella coeruleoalba. The sequence continues at coordinate 39,237,512 of NC_137148.1, forward strand.
TCACACATGCACACAGAGAAATACTTATTTAGATTTTACATTCTGGTAGAAGACATTACATAGGATTGTATTCAAACTTTTATGCAAAACAGCAAAAGTCACAGAAAGGAAAGTTAAACAGAAGGACAGTTTAAAAATATCATTTAAATGATTATATTGCAACAATGCCCATTTGTTTTATTAGAAGTTATTAAAGGTTAGCAGAAGCTAACACATTGTTTCATTTTAATTATACGTTTAAATTCCACACTAAATAACTTATTCATATGATATAAAATCTGTGTAGAGGAACAATCTTCATGCTAACACAGATGAGCTTGCGAAAGGTGTCAAGTGATATTATTGAGCAGAGCAAAAAGAGATTTGTTGAGATTAGATAAACCAAGGCATCATTTGTCAGTTCATCTATTTAGAAAAGGTAGACAGAAGGGAAGACAAAAGCCAATATTCAAATTATCTGCATGATTTGTTCTTTTTTGACTACAAATTGTCAATGTAAGAAGGATGGTGAGAAGAGACAGTAAAATCAAAACGTCACTTTCGTTAGCAGATCAAAATTCCATTTTTAATGGTTTGAGAGCTAGAGCAAGCTTTAACAATCAAGCCACGCTTACCTTTTCTCAGCTTGTCAGTTTCCATTTTGAAGTATGGTTTTTAATGACCTATCTAGAGATTTATTTTTTGAAGAACATGAATATATTTAGGTGTTTCATCTATCAAAAACTTCCTTTCCTATTTCGTGATCAGACTGTATTTTATAAGTGTGCTGGACCTTGACATACAGTGTCAGTTCACACTAAGGCTATGTTTACATGGATAGCAACACATTTCTGAAAAACGTTCCAAATCTAATCTACAGTCAAATCAATTAGTGCTAGCTTGCTACATGCTGATTCAATCAGAACCTATAATTCAGAGTTTTCACACTAATTTCACCTGTAAATTTGACAGAAAGCAAGAGTTATGGAAAGATTCTCAGGAGTGTTTGCAAACACAAGCAGACACAATAAAATTAAGTTAAAATTCAAATAACTCTAAAGTCAACTCATTTTCTCAAAGAGTGTATGGATAGGGGTATAGGAATAAATTTTTTCCTGAGTGGTTTTCTGCTCCTGCTTTCCCAGTCTTCATTCTTAAGAGACAAATTACTTTAGCAACTATGTTAAATTACTTACATTATTCTAGAACCTTGGGGTTGAATTCTGAATTTTGAAATGTGAACTTAACATAGAGCAAAACCAACTTGAGAAATGAGAAAATCTGGCGAATGAGTGGGAGAGTGAAAGTCAGAGAGAGAGAGAGAGAGAGAGAGAGAAAGATTTTCAGATTCCCAGCAAAATGTTTAAACAACTGGCCCAGACTTGTCTGAAGCCAGAAAATTTCTGGACTTTTAAATCTTCAAGCCATTATTACCTACATATAAACACCTACATTTAAAAATGCAGAAATATCAGTTTGTTCTTTTCAAAATTTGTTTTGTTTTGCTTTCAGGAATTACAAAGAAGGGTGCCTGTGTGCCCCTGAATCAGTCCTGGTTACTGCTCACTCCTATCAACAAACTAAGGCAAGACCCATGGCTTGAAGCTCTTGTTCCCTTAAAGGTGAAGTTCTGAGTTGGAAATCTGCTCCTTTCCCATCACCCTCACAATCACAACAGTAGGATTGTTATGCCAGGCCCCGAAATGTCTATGGGGCAGTAAATAGGGCACAAAACCAGAATGCTGCCTTTGGTTTCCAGTGCCAGAGATCTGGATCTGCATTTGGGGGAATTGCACAGGCAGAACTGCTGCTTTGGCCTTGCACTTGGTTGGGGGTGGGGAGGTTCTGCAGAAGAATTTCTAAAGCACCAGCTCCTCCGGTGTTAGTGACGACGTAGCATTTAAACACTCCACCATCTCTGGCTGGACCAAAGCCTCCAGGATTGCCAGTTCTGCAGAGGGACTACCCCAGAGCAGAAGCTCTTCCTCCAGCATGTGGAGAGCTAGTGGTGCTGGACTGTTGAGTTGGCAACCTGCCACTGTACTTGAGATTCGTGGTAGACTTCATTTCACTTGTGAAGTCTAAGGACTATAATGTTCTCAGTTGTGTGTAGTTAGAATGTGAACGGATGCCCCCTGCAAGGTTATCTGAGTGCTCTTGTACTTTTGGGGAAGCAACTCTTTCAATCCACTTACATGACCCCTTTTTCTTCAGGGCATGTGCACACTGCCAACCAGCTCTAGTTAGTTTCATCATCATTCACCAGAGGGTACAGAGGGTATTGAGAACTAATGCTTTTGGGCAAATCATTTGTAGTATTTTCCTACATACACCCTGCCGTTGTAGCATTGCCTGGTCTCAGCTTCTTTTCTTTCTCATTTTCCTCATCTGCCAAGCAGGGGTAGCAACAGTTCCTAACTCATGGGTGAGAATAAACGAGTTAATATATGCAAGGTATTTAAAGCAATGTCTGATACATAAGACGTACTCAATAAATGTTAATTATTCCTATTATTGTTATTATTTTATTGGTGTTGCAGTTGTTTTGTTTTGTTTTTTAAATCACTATTGTTAGTTCTGAATTACTGAAATCCAAGAGTATCTCAACCCAGGTTTTTTAGAATCCAGAGTCTGAGAAAAGATTCCACATGATAGTGCTTTATTTGGGGGGGGAGAGAGTCAACAAAATAAGAATAAAGAAAAAAGGAAATAAGGGAGGGAAGAAAATATAGCAATAAAAGGGTTCTATACTAAAGAGTTGTATAAAACTTTACAAAAAACATAGTTGTTCTCTTGTGATGATTCTCTCTTGAGGGAGACCTTATGAACTGCATCTCCAGACATGACATTAGGAGAAGAAGAGACAACTGCCATGTGCACTGCCTTGGTCAAAGTTTCCTATACGTTATGTCAACCCTCCTGGGTTGCACCATCTGTCCCCCACTTTGGGCAACTGATAGGGAAACCTCCCAATTAGCAGTAGTAACAGCAGTATGGGCCACAGGACACAGGAGAGCCAGTAAGCCAGTAGTAGCTCTCTCCTTCTGGCCTTCAGCCTGCATCTGGGAACAGCCTGGTGAGCCCATATCCATGAGTGGGTGTTGCGTGGGTTATAGGGCATTTTAAGTTTCAGAATCAAAAGAAGCCTGAGGTAAAAGGCAAGAGGTCTAGAAGGTGGAGATAAGGCTCTGACATGTTGTGCCCTAGCCTAAGTGACGTGAGGGAATGGGAACAGCTACCACATTAGTCCTGATCTGTTAAGCAAGTGGCATTCCATCCCCTCTGTCCAACAATGGTGACCAAGGAGCCTCCAAAGCCTCCATTCAGTAAAGAACAAAACCATTCCTGTGTGGCTACCAGAATGTGGTTGGTACCAGGTGATCTTCCTGGAGGAACATAGAAACATCATACAGAAAAAATGGCCAAGGAAAGTTGGAAAGTCAAAGAATTAGGTCCAGCAAAATCAGATAAGAGCAACACACATCTGAACTCTAATCATGGCACTTGACACCCAGTTCTTTGTACCTTTCAATCAAAGAAGAAGAGAGACAGTTTCTCTCCCAGAGTTCTAATCTATCCCTCAAAATGACTTTGTGGAAACCCACTTGGGTCAAATACCCACCTGTGGACTAATAATTTTATTCAAAGGATTGGGGCTGTTTGGCCAGACAGATTTATCTGGGTGCTCAAATTCAATGGATGCAGAACTCTGATTAACAAACACATGTAGAAGGGCAAGTGCTCAAAAAAAAAAGGACATAATGTAGAACAACAATAAAACATGTTTGGGTAATTTCTCTATTTCTCTCTGACTCTGACACTCTCTCAAGGTTTTGTTTGTTTGTATTTCTACGTTTTTAAAGATCAGTATTATTTTTTAGATTGATCAATAATTATTTTAAAATATGTAAATTATTTATTTTAAAATATTTAAAGATATTTAAAATATTTCTATAAAGAAATGGGTGGGTCCTTGCTACCTAAACAATCGAGTATTTCAGGGAAATTTTGTATTCTTTCTTTGATTACATCTTCTTTTAGTCATCTCTTTCTGGAATAAATATAACGGCATTGTTGGGTTTCCTGCCTCTCGCTTTTGTGTTTTCTACGTTTCTTTCCTCTCTTTCATCTTCATTCATTCTTGGATTCTGGGAAAATTTTTTCGGCTATGTTTTTCAGCTCAATAATATAATTTTCAGTCATGTCTATTCTCCTATTCAGCCTATCAATTGAGATTTTAAATTCAGCAATCATTTTCAAAATTCTTTTTCATGTGTTCTAAATGTTATACCTTAATGTACCACTCTGAGTTTACTAATGATTTCTATTATAATTCTTATTATTTGGTCCCTTTTATTTGCTCTGTTTCCTTGCAGATTCTTTCTTTATTTGAGATTTCAGCTATTATGATTTTAATTATTGTTCTTATAAAGGTGTTGTATTTTTGTGAATCTCTCTGAATTTACCTACTATTATGGTGTCTATTTTTAACTCCATTTGCTTGAAGATATTTCTATCTGTTCAGGCTAGTAAATATCTTCTGTTCAGACTGTTAAATGATATTAAAAAACTTCTAATGTTTCCTGATTCTTGATTATTTATTTCTATTTTTAAGTAAAAGTCTAGATTAATCAGTATTGGTAGCTGGAGAGTATTTTCTCAGCACAAGCTAAGCACAGTCGATAAATAGTGATTATGACTATAGGTACCCGAATTTTAGGGACTGTGCAAATGAGTCAGATATACAAGTAGCTTGACTTCTAAATGTGTGAGCTCTTTCTGTCTTCCTTTTTGCTATCTGCAGCCTTTAGCACATGCCCCAATTCACTTAAAAACTCTATTACTGTACTTCGTCTTGAGGCAAATGCCATAGCAACTCCTGTGAAAATGGATACTAGTGTAATTGTTACACTGTCCTTTAATTCCATGTGAATCCATCACTTATCACTGATCACTATCTCATCAGCTTTTCACTCATGGAATATTTTTATGTTTTTGTTTCCTATGAAAATCCATTTATTTGGAAGATCTCTTTGTTCCCTATGTAAGGGTTGTTAAGTCCCTGAGCTCTGTGGAGTTTCACCACTAGTCAGAGTCCATTTGCATTATATCTTCCAGAAATCCCTTAATATTCAGGTTTGCCTTTGGCACTGTTTTTGACTTTCCAGAAATACATGGTTTTCTTCTCATTTTTTATATTGATCCTGTCATCTTAATAGGATTTAAGAGAGGAAAGGGGTTAAATAATTGTGCTCAATAAGCATCATCAGAAAATAAATTTTGATTCATCTTTGAAATGCAACAGAAAAGTTCTTTAAAACAAGTGCCCAATAATAAATAAATATGTTGTTAAGAAACTTTTGTAACCCAAATGAAGAAGCACTTTTAATTTCTGGATTTTTCTGACTGTTATATTTAATATTGATTAACAACTAAGTAAACCAATAAAATATTTTAGCTTTTCATTTCTCCTTCATACACAGAGGGTCATTCTCACCAGCAGAATCACAGTCAATGAGTGCAAGCAGATATCATTTCATCACTAATGATTGTCATTATGTTTTCAAAGCACAGTTCAACAACCATTTATTTCTTCATTCACATCTATACAAAAATGTAATTATGAAAAGTCCAGCTTCAATGATCTGGAATAAAAAATATAGATTTAATATAGATGATATTTTTACAAAATATTCTGTAAATCCTCTAGGTAGGAAAATAATCAAGTTTCTCTTTGGATCTGCCCTTCAATAGATCATGCTGTTTAAAATCTTTTAAAGAATAAATTGTGAAAACCTTTTGGAATATATTTAGGTGACAAAGTTATAGCAAAATGGATTAGAACACATAAAAAAGAAATTTGTATTTAGTTGAAAAAAAAATTTGACATCCTTGTTGAAGAACTACATTGATTTTTATTTAATATTTCAGCAAAAGATTTGGTTTTGGGATGTTGACTTCTTATGTGTTGCATTTTATACATTCTGGGATCTATATCATAAAATTGGAGCAGAATAAAGTGGATTGCATTAAGTGGATTGCATTTTCTGTAGAAACAATTTTGTAATTTCAGTTGAATTCCAGACCAAGAACTCAAAATTAAATAAATTAAATGAAATAAATCTTAGAGAATAATTAATAACAAATTGTTATTAATCCAGATATTAATATAATAAATAAGTCATGATATATTTAATAGCATTAAAGAATCTCAAAAACATTTTGATAAGTTAGTTAAGCCAGGCACAAAAGACAACATACTATAGGATTCCATTTATATGAGATTCTAAAAATGAAATTACTATAAAATGGAATTTGGGGGAGATGGAAATGTTCTACATCATGATTTTAGTGATAGTTCCATTGTTTTATACATTAATCAAAGTTCATTAAACTGTACACTTAAAATTGGAAAATTTATAGTATTTAAGTTGCATCTCAATCAAAATAAAAAGAAAACACAATAAAAATCACCATGGATCTCTTAGTCATTCTTACAATAAAGATCAAACCCACTAACATACCCCGCATATATTTGCACTGTTCATTTTGTGTCATCCTTGAAACTCATCTTATTTACTTTTCCTTTTTGGTTTTTGTCCTATTATACTAGCTGTTTTTCTAAATCACCATATTCCAGCCACCCTGCTACCTCTCCCCCATTATGGGTAGAAATATGCTGTTACCTCTGCTTGCCAAACTCTTCCCTGACTTTTATCTACCAGGCCCATCTCCTACTCTTTCTTTAAGATAAGAACAAAACTCACTTCCACAGGGATCTTCCTTGACCACCTATATTAGATTAGTTTCCCTTATAAAAAGACCCTCAAAACACCCTCTTTTACCTCTGGAATGTTTTTCATAAGTGTAAGTTGTATACATTTTGTTTTTCTTCTATCTTGTACACTTTCCTGCATCCTAACATTTACAGTGTAAGAGAAGAGGTTTGGTAATGAAAGACAAGCTAATCAAAACATATAAATTTCTTTAGCACAAAACCACCAGAGAGATTTGCCAATGGGAGGCTAATCTTGGTTCAGTGAAAGGTTCACCCTGAGGCTAAATTACAGAGAAATTGTCTTCCTTCTCTCCTGTCTTCTATGCTGAGGCCCTATCTGTTGGTGGAAATGATAAATAAATGATAACTCATATAAGAAGCTGAGCATAAAAGAAGTGGGAGTTTAGCAGAAATAAGTGATAAGGAGGAAAGGAATATAGAGAGAGCTCCGGAGAATTTTTTTTTTTCTAGCAACAATGATGTGTTTGTTACATGGGAGCATCCCCAGAATCAAGAATTAAGGCCTGCCCATTGAAGGAGCTGAGGCATTGTAGTGCAAGGGAGTAGAATCAAGTATTTGAATCTCCACCCACTTCTTTTTTTTTTGAAAGCAGAATGTTTTTATTTGCATATGGTAAGACTGTGCTGGTAGACCATCCTAAGGAATTTATAAAGAGTTACTAGAACTAATATGTGAATTTAAAGAGGTTCAAAATTATAAAATATACACAAAATAATTATATTTCTATATATTAATAAAAACTGTTGAAAATTAAAATTTTAAATGCCAAAAACATGGAATAATTACAAGCAGATTTAACCAACTATAGGTGCAACATCTGTAAAAAAGAAAAAACTACAAAATATTGCTAGGAGAAAGAAATTTTTTGTTTAATATCTTTATTGGAGTATAATTGCTTTACAATGTTGTGTTAGTTTCTCTTTATAACAAAGTGAATCAGCTATACATATACACATATCCCCATATCTCCTCACTCTTGTGTCTCCCTCTACCCACTTCTGATTATGTATAGCATGTATATAAGACTCATATGCGAAGGAAGGAACAGCTTGGACAGTGCACAGGATTTTCTACTTCTGTTTGTCAAGCAAGTTAATGTCATGAAATATGTTATTTCTCCCTGTATTAATAAAGGACAGAGTTCAAGTGTTATTAAGTAAGTACTTGTAAAACGGGTAGATTATTTATCTCCCTGAAAATACGGACCCAATCTTTCTTTGTTGTGGTGTCCTTCATGCCTAGCACCTTGCCCTGCAATGAATATCATTAAATTAACAAATTATATTTTGAAGGAATAGAAGGTCATTTTCAACATTTCTCAAATTTTGTCTGGCTGCTCCATATCTGGATTAGACTATGAATGTTCAAACTTGTCTCACTACTGGATATCTGAGAAAAGATGTGGAGAATCAAAGCAAGTCTGGTTTTAGTCCACTATGGTTCAATTTTCGTTGTGATTGGGCTAGTCAAAACCTGTCAACAGTGATGCTTATTTAAATATTCAGGAGGTATATTACTTAAATCAAACAAATGAAGCAAATAAACAATATCTCTGGGAAAAATCAGGTATTTAAAAAAATATAGCCTTGAAAGAGGAATATGAATGATTTGTGTTTTTAATTACACAGTCTAAATTGCATATCATGGCTAATTATGATGGCTTTTTCTTAACTAATGTGTAAAATATTATATTTTCACTGATGATAATTTTAAAAAATTGGAAATTTTGTAAAGCTGGGATTGAAGAGATCATAATTTTTAAGTGCAACATTGAAAAAATCTCTTTGTAGATAAAAAATGGTGAAAATAATCAATTTCATAAGATTCTATCTATTACTCTTGCTCTTTCCCAGAACACCACTAAACTGGCAAGATATTTTTTAATAGGCAAAACAAAACAAAACAAACATATAGATGAACAATAACAAAGGCAGAGAGAATAGGGTCAAGATTTCAGCAGAGAGGCAAGTGGTTCCTCCCTATTATCACAAGGGAGAAAACTGAGTCTTAAATCTGTAGTGGGATTATATGGTGAAAATATGTTTAGTTTCGTAAGAAACTGTCAAACTGTCTTCTAAAATGCCTGTATCATTTTGCACTCCTGCCAGCAATGAATGAAAGTTCCTGTGGCTCCACATGCTTACCTGTATTTGGTGCTGTCAGTGTTCTGAATTTTGGTCATTCTAATAGACCTGTATTAGTAGCTCATTGTTTTTTTAATTTGCATTTTCCTAATGACATGATATCATGCATCTTTTCATATACTTGTTTGCTATCTGTATACTTCTTTAGTGAGATGTCTGTTCAGGTCTTTTGCCCATTTTAAATCAGGCTGTTCATTTTCTTATGGTTAAATTTTAAAAGGTCTCTGTCTATTTTAAGAAACTGTCCTTTATTAGATATTTCTTTCTCAGATGATTTCTCCCAGTCCATGGTATGCCTTCTCATTCACTTGACAATGTCTTTTGCAGAGCAGAAGTTTTTAAATGAAATTCAATTTATCAATTCTTCCTTTCATGGGTCATATCTTTCATCTATTTGTGTCAAAAAAGTCATCACTATGCACATATTAGGGAATTTCACTCACTTGAACTCAATGTGGCTATATGACTTGATTTGGCCAAAGTAATATGAATAGAAGTGATGCATATTATTTAAAGACAGAAGCTTTGAGACCCAGAATGTTGCTTTTATTTTTAAAACTAAATAAAACTGTGACCAACAATTACTCTAGGCCATCAAACCATGTCTCAGAGTGAGAGCAAGCCCAATATGGAACAGAGGCCTCTGCTACCCTTCAAGGGACGTATAGAGTTAGTGAGATATAAATCTTTGTTACTTTAAGCCTTTGAGTTTTCTGAACTGATTGCTACTGAAGCATAATCTAGTTCTTGCTGACTCATACAGAAATTTGTTCAGAAGTGGAGTTCTACCATTTAAAAAATTAAAATATGTGGCATGGCTTTAGGGTAGGGAAAGAGATGGAGAGAAATATGAGGCTTGTTAAGTTAACCATTCATCTTATGCTAAGTTGAAATATTTGGTTACATTGTTATAATAATTTGAAAGGCAAATAATGACATAAATATCTTGTCATTTTAGTCAAAGATGTCAGAAAATAAAATATTGATAGCTTGAGTTTATTGTTATTACTTACATTTGAGAAAGTACTACAAGGAAGAGAGGAAGTCAAAGAAAATTGTCTGCTTTCCATGTGTATATAAAAGGGAATATCAAGAGTCCAAAATTGTGCAGTTGCAAGTCAGAATTTATTCTCAACCTTAATGAATAAAACTAAGAACATCTTTGAGTAACAAAGGCCAATTAGAACTTAGTCTTGTGGCAATGATAAAATTGATGGTACACATCTTGTTACAATTGCTGAATAACTTAAGATGCTTCACAATGAATCCTTGCAGTTGGAAAAAAATTCTCAGGGAAAAAAGTTTCTTATGGAAAAAAGACTTCACTCTCTTCAGACAACTGATTCAGTCAAAGTAATAAAATGAAGCTGAGAGAGAATGAGAGGAAAAAAAGAGAAAGAAAAAGAGTTGATCCATAGATGGATCAGATAGATAGATAGGAAGAGAGGTCTCAAAAAAGTTGCGGAAGTGACTAGTGCATGGATTGGATGAAATAAAATACATAGGAAGCTGAATAAGTTTTTAGAAGGTATTGCCAAAGGGAAAATGATGGGGAAACAGACTAATAAAGGTGTTCAATTCCCAAGGACAGCATATTTCCTAATACCCATTCCATATGTAGTCTGGGAAGATAATAAAGAATAATCTTATTTAAGGTTAAAGGTAAGGACCATGAAGAACAATGGCCATTCTCACAATTTCTGCCTGGGAGATTTTTAAATTATTTCAGATTAGTGACCACTGTGTTGCTCTCTTTCTTCCCATTTCTGACAGTGTTTTTGTTCCTATTCCACAGCTGTATATTTGCTGCGTGTGTGTGGTAGTGGTGGGAGGGGAGGGGACTAAGTGGAGCTGATAACTTGTCTTTTTCATTATTGTTCGTAGATTTCTGGACTAAGAGAAGTCATATCTGGACCTCATGCACACACTATCACAAGATTCTTCACTTTATGCCCAGTGGTATGATTGAAAGAAAAGGGATTAAACTTCGCTCAGTGATTGCAGTATGCCTCTCCTTTCCCCACAGTCAATGGCAATGCCTGTTATATTGATCCTCCACCTGTCCCAACCTGTACGTGAGTACATAGGCAGAGGTTAAATAACACGTTTTTTTATTCACAAGTCTTCTGATCAACTTGAATGATACCCAAAGAGCTGTATCCAAGGAACTATACCTGAGAAATCTCATCTGCATCCAGACCAGATTTAGTTGATAAGATCCTGGATTTCAAGCCTGAGCCTGATGCTGTGATACAACAAGAATTTGGGAGTGCAGGGTCTTCCAAGGAGTGAACATATTTTACATATTGTGAGGACGTAAATAATTTGTAGCCACAGGGCCAGCTGGAGCGTTTAACGTAATGGCTAAAAACTCTTCGCTCCTCTCTTGAGCTTATTTGGGCTGGGGAGGGCTTTCAGCACTAAAATATGGAGGAATTGATGCTATATGTCTTCTGAAGCTACGTCATAAAAGCCATGAAGATGCTACTTTGTCCCCTTCTCTTGGGACACTTATTGTGAGTCAATCCAGATGTCATATAAATAGTTTAGACCATCATTCTGGAAAGACCACATGGAAGTGCTTTTGTTGTCAGTTGAGCTCCCGCCAACAGCCAGAATCATCTTCCAGACACGTGAGTGAGGCATTCTTTGATATCCTGCTTAGCTGAGCCTTCACATGAGTGCCTTCCCAGACATTCTATGCATGCAAATGCCATGAGAAACCCCAAGTGGAAACTAACCAACAGAAACCGTCCTGAATTTCTGACCCACAAAATTATGGCAACAAAAAATGGCTTAAAGCCACTAAGTTTTGGGACAATTTGTTATAAAACAATAGGAACCTGAAAGCCTCCCTAGAGTTTATTCTCAAGAGAGCAGCCAGAATGATCATTTTTACAAATTAAGTGAGACCATATTACATCTACACTGGAAGAACCTGCGATAAAGTGGCTCTCCATTTCATCAGAGTAAATGTCAGGACTCTTGCAATAGGCTGCAAGACTGTACCTGAAAAGTCCCATTCTCTGACCTCGTTAGCTCCTCTCTTCCCTGAGCTCACTCAGCTACAGCTGCACTAGCTTCCATACTATTCACAAATTCTGCCCCCGATAGTCCCTCCCAAGGGCCTCTTCTCTAGCTGTTCCCTTTGCCTGGAACTTACTACATCCAAACGTCTACTTGCCTAGTTCCTATACATCCTTTGTGTTATAACATCTCACCTTTCATTGAAGTCTGCTCTGAGCCTCTCCTTCCCTCATCTATGGCCCTCCTGGTCCTCCAGCTGCACTCTCTTCATTTTATTTACTTTTTATAGCACTTATCTTTTATTTTTATGGTATTTATTTATTTATTTAACATCTTTATTGAGTATAATTGCTCCACAATGGTGTGTTTGTTTCTGCTTTATAACAAAGGGAATCAGCTATACATATACATATATCCCCATATCTCCTCCCTCTTGCATCTCCCTCCCACCCTCCCTATCCCACCCCTCTAGATGGTCACAAAGCACCGAGCTGATCTCCCTGTGCTATGTGGCTGCTTCCCACTAGCTATCTATTTTATGTTTGGTAATGTATATACGTCCATGCCACTCTCTCACTTTGTCACAGCTTACCCTTCCACCTCCCCATATCCTCAAGTCCATTCTCTAGTAGGTCTGTGTCTTTATTCCCATCTTACCCCTAGGTTCTTCATGAACTTTTTTTTTTAGATTCCACATATATGTGTTAGCATACGGTATTTGTTTTTCTCTTTCTGAGTTACTTCACTCTGTATGACAGACTTTAGGGCCATCCACCTCACTACATATAACTCAATTTCATTTCTTTTTATGGCCAAGTAATATTCCATTGTATATATGTGTCACATCTTCTTTATCCATTCATCTGTCGATGGACATTTAGGTTGCTCCCATGTCCTGGCTATTGTAAATAGAGCTGCAATGAACATTGTGGTCCATCACTCCTTTTGAATTATGGTTTTCTCAGGGTATATGCCCAGTAGTGGGGTTGCTGGGTCATATGGTAGTTCTATTTTTAGTTTTTTAAGCACTTGTCATCTTCTAACATATGTATTCATTATATCTATCATTCACTTTCAATCTCTCCTTGCTAAAATATAACAGCAATGAAGGAAGAGGCATCTGTGTGTGTGTGTGTGTGTGTGTGCATGTGTATATCTCATTGTATCCCAAATGCTTGTAACAATGAATGCCTGGCACATATAAATGACTGAACAAATATTTGTTGAAGCACAAATAAAGAATATAGAAAGAATTTTTAATGGGAAATATATTAGAAGATCAGAATTACTTCAGATTAATCTATTTTTTTTCTAAATTTTCCCTGAGAATTTTGAAATTTAAAGTCTACTTAGTAAAATTTTACATTACTAATTTGTCATAACAAAAGCATGTTTTAAATAAATATGTACTGAATATAATTTTGCTTTAAAAAAAGGAAAAGAAATACTCAAATCTCAAGATCAGAAATTATTCAGGGTTTTAACACAAACTTAAAGGATGTCATTTCACTTTTGAAACTTCTAGAGTTAAAGCCTGCTTCTAGTTTTATGGTAAACTTAGGAAAAATAATTGTCCAAATTTAGATTTTGGATGTTTTCAAGAGTATTATTAATCTTCCATAAATAAGAAAATTCCAGATAATACTGATATATTGTTCTTTTTTGCTCCATTAAGTTACACCCATGTTGTCATTTTAAGCTAAACTTCTTCTCAGTCATGATGTTCCCCAAGGTGCATCTTTACAGAGAATCCCTATTTTTATGTTTATCTAATACAATCAGTAACTGAGTTTTTTGTCATTTACACAATTATACTTTAATGGCTGTGTATAAAAATATTTTTAATAAAGGCGAGTGAAAAACTTTTACATTCTTCACTAATTTATTTACTGACCTCACACACTAAAAAATTGCAACTGTAACTCTCATGAATTTCAGAAATATTTTTAATTTTAAACTAATTTTGAAACCTGTGTGATATGTATGTGATTATTACTTAGCAAGATTGTTGGTGAGTTGACTTGAGTATGAGCTGAGACTAATGCTTCACCCTATAAAATAGAAACATCTATCAGATATCTGAGAGTCTCCATAGAGAATATCCACTTAATTTATAAGGGTTCAAAGGATATCCCTTCTTAACTGAATGACATCAAAAAGAATTGTGAAAATATCCTGTCAAGCAGCATTGTTGTACCATCTAGCTTTTTAATAGTAGCATAATGTTAATGCTATTAATGTATCTGCAAAGACACACAGAGGTCAAGGATGCAGGGAGAGAGAGCAATAGAGAAAGAGCAGGTGTGTGTTTATATTTTCTGAGAGTTTGGAAAGATGATGTAACTGCGTTTAGTAAACTATATTAATACTGTATTTATTGGCACATGATCTGATTTTAAGATAATTCCTTGAATATAAATAATTCAAGAGACTGGCTGGACAAGAGTACTCCAAGGATAATATATAAAAGATTTAGATTACTTTTTGAAACTATAAGGAAGTGCACATAAAGAAATTGAACTGATAATATTGAGAAAGAGATCTGGTGAGTGAGGTGTATACTTGGCATTTTATTATGTTTTCTAGTTTATTTTTTGAATCACATCCTTTAATATTATAACTAATATATATAATTGAGAATGAGTCTATTTATCAAAGTGATTAGAACTAACATTTGGAGTAAGCATCTAATACATATCTACATATGGATACATATATCCAAGTCACTGTCTAACACTCAAAAATGCATAACATTTACAAACTCTGGTACACACGCTATGTACAGACACAATTTAACCTCACTTTACTCGGAGATAAGTATCAATTATAAGTGCTTTGGGCTTGCATTAAGATACTTTATTATCTCAACCTAAATGAAACAGCACTTCCCTTTTACTAAAAAGTCTTTACACCTACAAGCATTAATTCTAAAATATGTTCATAGATCTTTAAATATATATGCAGTGTCAGATTTTCCCTTGAGTACCATAAAAGCCTCCAATATGAATTTTGTATTCATGCCTAGAGTATTTTAACACCGGAAGTAACAAATAACTATCACTGTTATCAAACATATGATGTGGCCTAGAGTTAGCATCCCTGAATATCTAACTTTCAATTGTAAAGAAGAGACACCTTATTTTTGTCTTCTTGGATCAAAATTTTCAAGCTCTATAATTTTCTTGCTGCTCACAGAAACAAAGCAAGCCAAACTCATACAGCAAGTGTATTCTGGAAGCTACAAATATTTGCTATTCAGAAAACCTCAATGAGCGTTTAGTTATTTAAAACTAAAGAAAGAAAATTACTATTAATAATTGGTTTCAGCTAATGAAATGTTTTTATGCAAATAGGTGAACCCTAAATATGACCTGGAAACAAAAGACTGCTTAACAGTTACTATTAAGCAATACGTTAGTAGATCAATTAAACAGAACTTCTTTTTAATGAATGTGCTATACCCTTGTTGCCATAGAAACCTGGAAAGAAAAAGCTTCAGAATGCTAATAGCATGAGAAACACAACAAAATATTTGTAAACATACACCTTGAAATTTGTATGATCAGTTAAGTAATAAAAGGGTGATGCAAAGAATTTCCCAGCACAAGAGGAAGGACACAATTCAGAATTCAAGGTATTACGTTAATTTTTTTCATTATGCAGATGAGCCAAGAAGCTGCCAAACGTGATTATGGGTCACACTCACATGCATTAGCTAATATAAGGAAATAGTCTGCTTTCACAATTTGAAAGAAATTATATCTGAAATCATCTAACATTAAGGGCTAGTGAAAAATTCATGTAGGTTATTTTTCAAAGTGAAGATGAAGTCAAGATAGGGTTAAAAACAAAAATATTAAAACCATTATGCCTGTAACATTTCACCCAAAGATATAATCTATAAAAGCCTTTTTTTTAATTTATTTTTTTCTTTCTCTAATTCTCTTGTTTGAAGCCTCTTTTACCCCTTTGTTTTGGTGCATACATTAATAATATTTGATTTGGCTTAAACAATTCCTAACAAACTGAAATGTCTGGAGCTCTATAGACAAATACTCTTATTAATGCAAGTACAATTACTGAATTGAACAAGAAAAATAATTTGGGCCACTTTAGGTTCCTGACTTCCAATGATAATTACTCCAATTTGGGTGATACTTTAAAGAGAAACAAAGCAGCTAAATAGCAATTCTATTCAGCAAAGAATTAATTTCTTCTCTATTCACTATTATGACAGAGTATTGGATGCTTTTAGAATCTAATAAATCAGAAATTCCACAACCATTTTGTACCGAATTTCATTCATAATTATTGCAATAGCAATTGGGACAAAGACACTCCAGTGTCAGTGAAAGAAAAGATAAGATAAAGAGCTTAGCGTTGCCCAAGGACATAAGGTTTGTATCCTGTGCTTAGGAACCTACAAATCTGACAAAGCGTGATTCTCCCTGTACAGGGGGCCTTGGCTATTCCCTGATTAGAGAGGAATAAAAACCCTTTCTGTATCCTCTCCATTGTGTTCGCTCAACCTGAGCTAATTACCAGAGTATAGTTGAGTTCCTGCCAATTTCATGAAGGTGGCTGATGTGTTTTCTGCTTCAGAGAATATTGACTAGAGATGAATGTTCCAATGATACATTCTTTTTCTTACGGAAAATCATGGTATTTCTCCAGAATTTTGTCTTGAGATGTAAGGGGGGTATTGTATGTACCATGTCCTCTTGTCAAGGGGTCCATACTTTCTTCCTGTCCCCATATTTAGTCAGGCTCTATCCTCTGAACATTTGATTAGAAACTGGGGCTATTTTATAATCATCATATATTACTTGATCATCCCAGGTATTGTGAACTGGGAATTAATCTTTCAAAAGCCTGAGGGAAATAAATTATGTGAGAAACTTCACATTCAGTCTATATATTGAATTAAAACAGCAGCCAGTTGCCAGCAAGTGTATCCTCTTTAAAATAGCCATCTACCAAATACCCAAAATAAGAGTTAACTTTTGTCATATTTGCTTTAAATGTTTCTTTCTATACAAGAAAGAAGCAAGCCATTACACTGTAATTAAATTACTTTTATCTTTCTGAGGCTTAAACATTTCTTCCATCCCAAGAGGCAGCCATGATCTTGAGCTTGTTTTGTATCAATTCAAAGCCAAAGTTTTATATAAAATTACTCATAAATAGCACAGAGAATATTTTGTGACTAGATATTGATCTCACTGTATTTTTTTTTTTAATTTTTTTCACATTTAATCATAGAAATCTAATTAGGCCATTCTAGCATAGTACTTCTGAACCTGACATACGATATTTTATTTATTTCTTAGCCTATAAATAAATAGATAATTTTCAGTTTTTCATTATGCAAATATTCTGCATAGAACATCTTTTGTAGATGTCACTTTGTGACCTGTTTTGTAGGTCAACTGGGAAAAACATCTAGAAGTGTAATTGTTGGGCTCATGTAATTCAACCTTCCTAAATATTGTAAAATTCATCTTAAAATGCTTGTACCAATTTTTAACTCCATAATCAGTGAATGAGAAATCGAATTCTACCCTTCTCCCTTCGTAACACATGCACATAATCATCAATTTTTATTATTTTCAGCTTTTAATGTTTGCAAATCTGTTGGTTGCAAGCATGACACAATTAGTTGTTTTAGCTTGCATTTTTGTGATTGCTGGTGAGGTCAATTATCTTTTCCTGCTTTTTTGGCCATTAGGTCTTCTTTTTCTGTTTATTCATGTTTTTCTTTTTGTTTTCACTCTAACCAGGTTCCTATTTACTGGATTGTCTATCTTTTTCACTTTTATTTATAGGAGTTATTTATGTATTTTGGAAAATTATATTTGTACATTATATATGTGTCAAATATATTTTAACATCCTTAGTTTTAAACATTGTTTGTGGTGTCTTTTATGACACCAGACTTTTAAAAATCATTCTTTTCTTCATGTGATTTTATTCTTTCTTTGAGAAATTCATCCTATTAAAAAAAAAAAAAAAGCATTGTCCTACTTTTCCATCTAAGAGTTTAAAGTTTTGTTTGTCATTTAGGTTTTCAATATTTCTGGAATTCATTTAGCTTCATGGTGGGAACAAGGGATCTAATTTTATTTTTTATACCACATGGATAGGTGATTGTCTCAACACCTCTTGAATAGACCATCTGCTTTCAAAGTCCTCAGTCCTATTCTGGCTGCAGGGGAGGCCATCTTTTCCCCAGGAGGCTGCCCATATTCCTTTCCACATGGCTCTCTCCATCTTCAAAGCCAACAGCAGCAAGTTGAGTCCTTCTCATGCTTCAAATCTTTCTTCCTTTCCTTGCTGCCTTTGTTTTCTGCTTTTAAGGGCACATATGATTAGGTCAGGCCCATAGAGAATTCTCCTATTGTAAGTCAAATGTGCTAAATAATATGACATAATCATGGGAAGTGATATCTCATTGTATTAACAGGTTCTAGGGATTAGGTGGCACATGTCTGGTTGGGGGGAGGAAATGGGTGTCAACTTTTGCCTACCACAGGTGTACTTAAGAAAACTGATTTTAAAAAGTCCATGAAGAAGGTAACGTTTTTGACCCAAAATAATTATTATAGAGTACTACTTTAAAGTGAATGTGGATGTAGTTCTTTCCTGGAGAAACACTAAGAACTAGTGTCTTGATTTGCTTCTATTCTCTGTACTAAACTGTCATTTTATTTATAGAGAAACCTCACTTTATTTCATGATTAACTACTCTCATCACAAGTAGTAGAATATAGTGTTTTCTCAGTAGGAGATAAGTGTAATATTTGAGAATACTTGGATGCTTTCTTCTGTGCAGTCAGGGCTTGGAATAAGAGGTAGAGAGACTTATTGGCAAGTGTAAAGCTACAGGGCTATATATTGTCTTTCTGTTCTAGAACCGCAGTAGAGGTAAGAGTCTCTGAGCCTGTAGGACCCCCATAAATGGTATTTGACATGCGGGTTGTTTATAATGAAAACACATTCTCTTTTTAAAGCTTTGAACATGGAACTATTAAGATCAAGAAATGTGTGGACACAATTGGGATTTATAAATAAGAAAATATGTATAATAATGGTATCCAAGCATGTTTTGTAAGCTAAAGTAAAATTCTCTAATTTCAACTGGAACAACTTCAAAAGCCAATAAAAGTGTCAGCAGATATAAACAGATCTTTAAAATAATTTTTTTACATGTAAAATTATGAAATTAGTCATACCTTGAATTTATGGGTGATACCTGATAGGAAAAAAATTAACTCTATATTAGTTATATATCAATTTTAAGTACTATCCATCATGATTTCTTTACATATACATCATCCACTTTGTGTAAGGGCTATAATACCTCAAAGTTCCTGAGGCTCTTTTCCTTCTATATTTAACTGTAGTATGAACAGGAAATACAAAATTATTTTAACAGCAATCTTAGAAACTCTTAATTAGTATTAAAATTATACAATACTCTTAAAAAGTATAAGGTCTGCATGCATAATGTAGTAAATTTGTTGTAAACATCCTAGGACTTAGGTGTTCAAGTGAGTCTTCTTCAAATAATTATTTAGAATATCTATACAATTTTCTTTATTGATGTTGCAATTAAACAGCATATTTTTTTAAAGTTGCAATTAAGCAAAATACTTTTCTAGCAAATTCATTCAAGTGGATATTTACTCCCAATCATATACTTTATTTTACTTTATATTATTCATTTTTGCTGTTGGGGTAGGTGGATGCTGTTCTCAGAGCCTAGACAGCGTTTGTGTTAGACATTCTCACTAGTAGCAATACTTTTTTTGGAGAATTTATTGCCTTTATTACACATGTTTAATTTAACTTGCTATTAAGCCTGATTTGTAAGGTTGATGAAAAAGATATTCTTGGTCTCAATATATTGTATAAACATCTTTCTCTTGTCCGAAGTGACTTCCAGATAATGTAACTTCCAGCTTTGTATAAAATCCATTATTCCTTTGTAACCCATGCTCCTTGGCTAACCCAACTGCTACTTCCCCTTCTATTTCTACACACTTCAAAACTTACTAGCTGTGTGATTGTAGACAAGTTGACATTTCTAAGCTTCATTTTACTCTTTGTACCTACCACATATAGTTTTTGTTTTCTGGAACATGGGTCTTTTTTCCAGGATCCAAAACTAAGATGAAGAGTATTAATATGTTTGTCAGTTTCATTATGGAGTCCATTCAAGTGCTGGACAACACCTATGGACCACTCATATGTCTTGCATGAAGTGCACTTGAGTTTAAAACAAGACTTACAAATAAATGTTTGTTTTACAAAATTCTAATAAGTAATTTCTTTACTGGATCTCTAACAGATTAATTACCAGCATCTTTTGAAAGAAACTTTTATAAAGTTAAGAAACTTCCATTATTTATCTAAAACTCATTACTTTAGATCTAAGAGTCTATGTGCACAGCAAGAAAGTCAATTAGCTCCACAAAAAAAACCACTATCTGTCCTTATTAAAGAATAAGTAGTCTTTGCCAAAGAAAAATATAAGCTATAGTGTTCCTCCATTTAACACGAAAAGGAAACCATGGAGGTAAAATGAAATAGTGGAAAAGGCAAGTCCTCAGGGAAAATAATAACCTTACTTTATGAAAACAATTTAATTAAAGTCCTGGTTATTTTTTTTATTCTAACAGCTGATTCTCTCATTCTCTTATTTATCAAGTTTTTACTATAAAACTTTCTGCTTCCTTTGAATTCTTAAGTTTCAACTTGATCTAAGTAGAGGATAATAGTTTCAGGTTTTCATAAACACATTCATTATTACAAATTTTATTCAACTGTTCAAAAAAGGCATGAAAGGGTTTATAACTCATCCAAAATATATTTTAACCCTCCTGGCCTTTCATTAATAGATACTGAATTGAGCCACTTTAATAATCCAGATATGATGCTATGAACATTTGCATACTGGAACAGAGAGAGTGTTTTTCTAGACTATGGCAATAGATATGCCCTCCTTCTCAAAAATCCCATAGGAACAGCTATAGGATACAGAAGAGAAATCCTGCTACCACAAAAAATAGCTGTGATAGCTTTCCAATGTTTTCTACGTGACCGAAGTCCCAGTAAAAAGCAACACTTTTCTGTTACACATCTGTTCATTTAGATATCAACAGGGAATACTCAGACTGTTTCATATGGTTGGATATATAAAAGGGCTTTGGATCCTCTTTTTCAGCTCTCAAGGGAGACCAATTTCTTAATACAGAAATTTATGAAGTAGGGTCTAGAAATTCCTCTCACACCTCAGTTTTATGCCATTTAATATCTTCTAGGTAAGTTAAAATGAAGTAAATCTTCCGTTCAAACATAGTTCAACAAGCATTCTGACTCACTTCCCCCTCCTGAAATAGGCAAACAGCAGTAAAAGGAAAAAGTTGTATATGGGGGGAAAAATTCCTTCATTTTCAATTAAACAAGAAGATATCCATAACACCAAACGCCAAACTGGGAAAGGAGGCTGGCCCAAACTATGAAGTTTAAAATTGAATAAATGATGACAAGGGACACAAGCAGACATTATTAAGAGTAGCAGCACTTGTTTGGAAAAGCTTATCCTGTGATATGTTTATTAAAGTAATAAGATATATGATCTTGAGAGGCCGGCAGGAGAAGCTGTGAATGCCCATTTAAAAATTCAACTGCACATTTCAGAACAAGAAGGTATAACTGTGGAAGAAACTACTTTGTCTCATCATTTGTACAGTCTATGAGCCAACATGCTGCTAACGGAGACCATTACAGGTACAACACCATGGAGAGAAGGGAGAAAGCAGCCAGTGATAAAGGGATGCAATGTGAGATGCTTGGATCACCAACCCTGTATACATGATTCTAAGAAATACATTCCAGCCTTGACTACCATGTTGAATAGCCCTGAATCCTTTATTTTTTACTGAACAGTTCAACAAAAGCAACTCAAATTTATATTCTTTAGCCCAAGGCCATCTTGCTCTAACTATATTTTCCTGTAGGGCTTAATGTTATCACCATACTTCAGAGCCTTCTGGTTCTCAGCTATCTTTGACTCCTTTTTCTGTCTTGCTCCTTAATTGTCCACTAAATGTTATTACTTTATCTGCTGCTATATCCTTCTTCGTGTTCCTTCCTTTTCTCTCTATAGCACTTAATTATTTCCTAGTCTATATCTGTAAGCTTCTTGGCTCTGTTATCTCCTCTGCTTAATCTGTTCTGCATAGTGACACCCAATTTGAGTTCCTAAAACATTCTAATATTTCTTTCTCTCTCTCTCAAGAACTTTTCTTAGCTTCATTAAAAACCAAAATGGGGCTTCCCTGGTGGCGCAGTGGTTGAGAGTCCGCCTGCCGATGCCCGGGACACAGGTTCGTGCCCTGGTCTGGGAAGATCCCACATGCCACGGAGCGGCTGGGCCCGTGAGCCATGGCCGCTGAGCCTGCGCGTCCGGAGCGGGTGCTCCGCAACGGGAGAGGCCACAACAGTGAGAGGTCTGCATAACACACACACACACACACACACACACACACACACACACAAAAGTGATTTCTGAAAGTGCAGTTATGGTGTTTTATTCCCATTTATTCTTTATGCAAGGGCAATTACATTAGGTCCTTCATAAAAAATTTTTTTTTAAAGAATGAAATCTAGTACAGCTGTTGAATGAATAGTATCAAACAAAACATTCTATTGGAACTCAGAAATGGAAGACAATTTTTGAATGCAAAAGTTTGGGCAAGACTTCATGAAGAAATCATAGACATTAAACAAGAAAAACTGAGAAAACCTGAAAAACGTGCCATACAGGGTTACTCCCCGACAAAAGGCTGAACAGATTGGAGTGGATGATTTGGAAGTTTCAAAAGATTGATCTTTGATAGCACATGAACTGTTTCGTTTTGGTGTTTTTTTTTTTTTTTTTTTTCGCGGTGTGTGAGCCTCTCACTGTTGTGGCCTCTCCCGTTGCGGAGCACAGGCTCCGGATGCGCAGGCTCAGTGGCCATGGCTCACGGGCCTAGCCTCTCCGTGGCATGTGGTATCTGCCCGGACTGGGGCACGAACTCGTGTCCGCTGCATCGGCAGGCGGACTCTCAACCACTGAGCCACCAGGGAAGCCCCGGAAATCACTTTTGAAGTGCAAGTAAGAGCGCAACAGGCAAATGATCTAGTCATTAAAATTTAATGTGCTGTCTTTTTTTCACATATATGTATATATATATATATATATATATATATACATATATACATTTGTGTCTATGTAAATGTGTATCAAAATATACTTTAAGTCCATTCAAGGCAGAAACTATATATAATAACATTTGTGGTGGTGGGTGATGATGACATGTTTTGAACGAATCGAGGAAATGAATATTTACCACCTATGAAGTTCTGTGCTAGGTGGCTTAACTGAGCTATAGCAAAAGGATAGTGTCTGTGCGTGTGCTTTTGTTTTTGAGATTCTAATACTATATGAAACTTCTTTTGGAGGCCTTCCTTTTAGTTTACTTTTAATTGAGCAGCCCAAGCGTTGGAGGAGAGTGAGAGGAAGAAAGAGAGAGAATAATAACTAAACACCCCAGTTTGCAGACTGCAGACTAAAGCGCTCCTTTGACACATCTGTAAGAACATGGTGTCTAGTACAACAGGCTACTTCTGCATCTTTCTCTATCTCTATCAAATACATTCCTAGCCATCCTTTCCCCAGTTTACCTTGTGAGCCAGAGGATTTCTCCAAGGAGGTGCCTAGGAAGCCCCACTGGTTTAGGGGAAGCTCAGGCTGTCACTGAGATGGTGCTTGTCAGTTTCATCAGGTCAGACACACACGACCTGTCTGAGTCATGTTCCTGGTGCAGATCTGCCCTACATTTTCCTTGCTTTTTTTTCATTTCACTGACTTCTCAGTTATTCTTATGGTGATTGCTCCAGATCCTGAAAAGCCCTGGAGACCCAGGCTGCTATGGGGGTTAAACAATTCTAGTTACCCATTAATTATTGAAAAAAGAACTGTGTTGCCAGCAGATTCTCAGAACGAAAACATATTCTTTCACTGACAAAGGGCAAAGGCTGTCTTTCTGATGACCAGATTCTGTTTCCCTTCCACACACATCTCTTAGACAGCAGACTCACGTTTGCTATCTCTCCTCCCTTCTGGGCTGCAATGTGTTTTAACTCCATTTCTCTAGTATGGAAGATTGGGACAGAGAATATAACTTAATGCAGGTTTTGTGCCTATTACCTCAGGAAGCAAAAGCAGTATATGGCAGTCCCTTGGGAGAGTGCAAGTGCTGGCATGTCAAAATTCATCACAGCCCTAGTTTTCTTCACGTCATGGCAAAGTGCCAGCTCAACTCTGGCTCAATTCTCTTGGGTCCAGAATCAATTGGCAAGGGATGCATTTTAAAACTCAGGAATGCATTTCTTGTATGCCCCTGCTTTTTTAACTTTCATGCATGTTTTATTCACAAGTCAAATAACTCTTTTTATATGCATGTATATCTCATGCAAGTGTTATTTATTTCCATATGCTCCCAAATCAATAGAGAGAGACTATTGCTCTACGCACACACGCACACGAGTGATTCACTAAAAGAAAAATTTTTTTTTCTATATAAACCTACTGATATGTGGTTTCTTGTTTGCTTTTTCATAAGTTTGTCAGGCATTGGAGAAACAGCTTACATGTCTACAGTATTTTGTAGGAATCTTCCTGAGATAAAGTATTATGATGTTTGCAATGACTTTTCAAATTGCTCACCAGAAAAGACAAACAGATGGGTAGATGATAGATAGGTAGATAGATAGATAGATTGATAGATAGATAGATAAGAGAGAATTTATGCATCACGAGAAAGAATGAACACGAGAGAGAGAAAGCAAATACGGCATAATGTAAATAGACAGTGAATCCAGGTGAAGGGTATACAGTATTCATCATACACTTTCTTTTCCTCTGTAGGTTTGAAATTTTTCAAATAAAAGATAGGGAGGAACATAGTACTCCATTTAGACACAGCATAACTTTGAAGAACATTGGAAGATCTTTCTGAAATTTTA
The DNA here is from genome assembly GCF_951394435.1 of Stenella coeruleoalba. Taxonomy (NCBI): domain Eukaryota; kingdom Metazoa; phylum Chordata; class Mammalia; order Artiodactyla; family Delphinidae; genus Stenella; species Stenella coeruleoalba. Next base: position 39,262,539 of record NC_137148.1, read on the forward strand.
AAGAATAGAAAAGACACCATTCATCTAGAATTGAGCTTTTCTGCATGCCCTGGATTGGATTCAATGGCTTCTGGAGATTCACCTTGGTTCTAGGCCACTTTCACTGAACTGGAAAGCTACAGGACTCAACTCAAATATGGACTAAGGATCAGAACATCACTAGGGACTGGGATGAGGCAAAGGTATTGCAAAGAATAATTTAAGTCAGAAGGAGCTTCACTTAGCTCCTATTTGATAGAGAAACATAGAAAGGAGTTTTTAAAGGCTGGCCAACAACAAAGCCCAGGAAAAAGAAAATAAAAAATGGCTTCCGCTCAAACTGGCATATTATTAAACTATCCACTTTCCAAGTCTGTAAGTAGGAAGGAGGGATATGGGGGTGGGTGAAATAAAGGCTGCATTAAAAAAAAAAAAGAGTCAAATCTTAAAGGGTCCTTGGCGAGAATAAAATGAAAGGGGGGTGGCATTGTGCTCTTAAATCAAATTGACAATCAATCAATGCTGTCAAATCCAACCTAATAACAGCCACTAATCCACCAGGAGAATGTCAAGAAAATGGAAGTTCTTGTCACTCTTGTGTTTGAAATTTGGGGCTTTCCTTTAACATCTAGATTTGAGCTGCTCTCAGGATAAGTAAAAGGAGTTGGAATAATAGTGCAATTCTACATTCAGGGAATCACTTTGCTCCCCTGCAGGAATCAGAAAACATCCTAGCGTCTGAACCAGCAGACTTTTACTGGTTGACCATGCCAGTAAAATCCAATAGCACAAAGTTTTCAAATCTAAATTACTGTAGAAAGACTTCTAGAAACTACTGTACAGCTGTGCAGACAGTAAAGATTTGATTTAGGGAAGACATGAAAAATTAAGTTTATTTCCAAAATAATCCAATAAGCATTTCTTGAGAATCTAATATGTTCCAGGGGCTGCTGTAGATAACTGAGGATATCCTTATATGGAAGGCAGGTCTGGTGCATAAGGAGAGAGGTGAATTAGTTATATGCAGTTTCAGGTTTTTTTTTTTTTTTTTTTTTTTTTTTTTTTTTTTTTTTTTTGCGATACGCAGGCCTCTCACTGTTGTGGCCTCTCCCGTTGCAGAGCACAGGCTCCGGATGCGCAGGCTCAGTGGCCATGGCTCACGGGCCCAGCCGCTCCACGGCATGTGGGATCTTCCCGGACCGGGGCACGAACCCATGTCCCCTGCATCGGCAGGCGGACTCTCAACCACTGCGCCACCAGGGAAGCCCCACAGTCTCAGTTTTAACGGTTGCTTCTGTTGGGTCATGGGGTTCTGGTTATACTGCAATGTCCAGTTGGCTTCTATGTTAATAGGGGCTATTATTGTTGATATGTTGGAGAAACTCTGGAGAACTTGAATTGAATCTAAACCCTCTAGGAACCCCTGGAATGGATTAGAGCCTCCAGATGAGACCCAGTAACAAATACAAAGATCAAGACCTCCTTGAAATTAAAAATTTATGTAGGTTTAGAGTAACCATTTATGAGGATATATTACCCAATCCCTAATCTCCCTGAAGATTCCTTTAACCTCAGAATAATAGGCAAAATCCTCTCAATTTTATGGCATCCTGGAGTTTTTATTACAGCAGTGACAGGATACTATTATTGAAATACTAATTTGGGTTGTTTTCCCCCAATTTTCTCTTTTCTTCCCTTGATTTTTTTCCATCCCCATACAGGCGGCAGGTAGGCATTGCGTATTCTTCGGTAAAAGGATGTGATACAAGAAAACAGTGGAAGAAAGGAAATCTGTCCCTGCCTTTCGAGTTCCAAAATTTTAAAGTTAACAGTCTTGGAGAACATCATGAATAAGACCACTCTACCCACTTAGGGACCAGAAAACTAGTCTCTGCTCTGTGGACAATAAAAAACTGAGCGAAGGTGTCAGTGAGCCCCATATAGAGGGGTCTTGTGTCTTGTTCCAGTGAGGTCCTGAACAGGGGCCAAAGCTCAGAAGGGTGTGGGGTGCAAGAGCAAAGGAGACCTGCCCCTGATTACCTGGTAGAGTCCCAGGTGGCACAAACCTCAGGAACAAAATAGCTACATAGGCAGAGATGCAGTGCAGTTGCTTTGATTATTCACATGCCATACAGTCATAATGATGATGATGATGGTGATAATAGTCACTTAAGTTTGTATGATGTTTTATTGTTTAAAAATTTTTACATTAACATATATCTCTTTGTACATAGCATGTGACTGCTACAAGGGACAAAAAGCAGTTGGTATAATTTATTAATTACTTAGCAAATCATGCCTTTATGCTGTCATTTTGGTAGAAAATTTTATCTCCAATTTTAACTGATGCTAATACTGAGCTGCGTTTTGCATTAAAATTTTGAAATGTTCTCTGGGTAAAATAGATGGGAAACTATGCCAGCTCAACCATGAAACACTTCTCTTTCAGCACTGGAAGAGCAAAGTCAGGGACCTGCCTGCTTTGGCTTGTGGCTAATTGTGCCACATGAATAGGAGCAAGATGCCCTCTTCATAGTAAATCTTAGCTTACTAAAGGTCTATACAGAAGTCTGCCATTCCAGACAAGATGTGAATCCAGTATTGAAACTTCTCATTTGAACATTCCAAATCAGTCTTTTACCAAGAAAGTCCTGTCCATTTAAAGAAGTTGCTTGTTGTCCTATTTATCCCCACCATGCCAGTAGAGGACAGCCATATGATTAATACTGGGGAATCTTCTTTCTTAGTCTTTAAAGAGAGAGAGAAGGAGAGAGGGAGAGAGGAATCAGTATATGTTAACATATGAAAACTTTCGAAAATAAATTTTCATCTCCTTTTAAAATTTGAGTTCATAGAAATTCCCCTATCCCTGAAAAAATAATTTAAAGGTAAATTTAATTACATATTAAAGGATGAGAGTAGTGACATGGATAATACAAACATGTATATAATTTTTTGGTATTTTATCTAGTAGAAGTTTTATATCATGATAATCGCAACTGATGATCAGACAATCCATTCCCAGCAAAATAATATAGCCTCAGAAGAGACCATCCATGAAGTGTCAATTCAATAAAATGGAATATCATGAAAATGATCTCAAGAAACATTTATTGAGTATTCATTATGTCCTGGTTTTTTGGTGATAAGAGAACAAGTAAGACATCAAACATGACAGTTGACTATCATGCCCAGTGACACTTAAATTTGAGCTGGAAATAGATCACTCTCTGTGATAGAACATGAACAGTTTCAACAGAGATGGCAAAGAAGTGGTATATGTCTGGTTTTCAGTGAACACCTCAGCCTGCAAAATAAGAAGAGGGAATACCTTGCAATCTTCTAGGTAGATTAGCTGGAGTCCTTACACAGGTGAGTTAGAATAAAAAAGAAAAGTTTTGAAAAAACTGTCAAATTTGAAAGCCAGATTTCCTATGGGTAATCTGTTTAGTGTATAAATAAAAGTTGTCTTCAGTTTAATAAGACTTTACAAAATAAACCAATTATACGTGTTTGCTCTTCTCTGAGAATTACCATATATATCATTTTATTAAGGATCTGCATCACTGTGAGAGAAGATTTCATACAGTTTTCATCCACTTTTTCCATCTACTTTTATTCATCATATCCCCAACCCCAAGGAACAAAAACGTCTACTCAAAGTTCACACAACATCTCAGTTGTGAGAAAAACAAATGATTGAGAAGAATATGCACACGAGAAGAACTAGGTTTTCTCTCTCCTCCAAGACCACGACATACAAAATAGATGGGAAAGAAAAGAGAAAAATGGAGCATTGTTGATTCTGTATGCTAGAGAGTGAATCAGGGTCATTTCCCCATCCCACTATGTGCAGGCCTATGAGGTTGAGAAGACCTGAGGAGCTGGAGAGATTGGTACACACACACACACACACACACACACACACACACACACACACAGAGATTTTTCTTAGGCAAAACAAGATTGAGAAAAATGTAACAAGGCTTAGTCATCTCTGGAATAATTGATGTAAAATCCCTGCCTACACCACAACCTGTCAGTCAACACATAGTACTACTCGATTGGGAATTCTGAATGTTTTGTTTGATCTTTTATGTCCCACAGACCTAATTGTGATGTGGTTTATAATTTTCTGTCTCCAAACATGCTCTTTAAAAATGTGCTGTGATTAAGAGGGTGTTGCCTCTATTAGATACTTTCCTATGCATTTAACATTTTTTATGCTTTTAATGTTCTTCTTTCTCCACCACCCATTCTTTTTCTACTCCTATTCAACATCTCTATTACTTAAAGTCTAATTATTCTCACATTTAATTCAATAGAGGTTAATAGATCAATTGGTGGTTTCTTGTGATGCTTTTCATATTCCTAGTCAATATTTTTGAATTATTATTTAAAAACATATACATTTTATGATTAGTTAAATAATATATGCTCATTGTACAAAATTCAGAAAATACAGAGAAGCAAAATGAATATAAGGAAAATCACTTATCATCCTTTACTTAATAATCATTTTGGTGTATTTTGTTTATTTTCCTTCAAAATTCAGTACTACAGGTATATATAATTTGAGACCCCAGTCTTTAAAGTGTCTTCTTCACTGATATGAAAATTCTTCAAAATTACGATTTTGAAGAGGCTTCCCTGGTGGCCCAGTGGTTAAGACTTCACCTTCCAATGCAGGGGGTGTGGGTTCAATCCCTGGTCAGGGAGCTAAGATCCCACATGCCTCGCAGCTAACAAACCAAAACATAAAAACAACCAGAAGCAATAGTATAGCAAATTCAATAAAAGACTTTAAAAATCGTCCACACCAAAACAATCTTTAAAAAAGTACTTTGTTTTAAAAAATTATGATTTTGAAATGAGAGGGTATTTTATTTAATAATTCTTCTGTTTGGGAATCTTTAGGTTATTTTCAGGATTTTTTCTATTATAAATGACTTTGTTGTGATTATCCACGTACATAAGTCTTTTTCTAAATCACTGTTTTATTCAGGGTGGGTTTCTAGAAGTGGAATTACTAGGGTAACAGGTATACATAACAAGCTATCCTCCCACAAGCAATGTTTGAGAAAGTCTTTCTCATGAGTTATGAAAATCATCAATTTCTAAATACAGATTTTAATTTGGATCTTTTGATGATTATGGTGATAGGACATTTTCAAGTTTAATGGTCACAGGGACTTCTTTTGTAAATTGTCTGCCATGTCCTCTACACACTTTTTCTGAATGGTCTTGCTTATTGACTTAGAGCACCAACATTCTATCATCATTTTTTTGATTTCTCTTTCATATATATGATCCATGCCCCTAGTCCCTCAGCAACTTGTTCTCCTCAAGTTATTTTTTTCTTGGTCCAAATTCAGCCAGTAATTTTTAGGATTAGCCTTGGAGCTTGTCATGCCCGATAAGCTACCTCTTGGGAATTCTTTGTGGATATCACTTCCTTCTCATCCTCCAAATCAATTACAGCACCATGGTGAAGAGAGTGGTCTCTGGAAGCAGACTGACATTCTTCAAATTCTGACTCATCACTTTCTAAATATGTGACCTTTGCAAGTTACTCAATCACATTGTGCCTGTGTCCTCAACTGCAAAATGGGAATAATAGCTCTTCCTTTTAGCATTAGCACAAACCCAGCTGACACGTAGGAAAGTTTTCAGTAAATGTTACCTATTATTATCACAATAATGCTACCTGTTGTAACAATTCTTCATCTTCATTGGGAATTTCATCCATTGAACCTACTTCTTTTATGTTCCCCAAAACTTTCTTGCCCAGTCCTAAATTTAGATTCTATAGTCAGCTTCATTAATAACCTTACTTCTTTATTTATTTTCTTTTCTCTGCTACTGGGGTATATCCAATACCAACAAAGTTAAAACTATTATGTGGTGTTATGGACCAAAATTGTGTCCCTTCAATGGTCATGTGTTGAAGCTTTAACCCCCAAAATGACTGTATTTGTAGATAGGGCCTTTAAGGAGGTAATTAAGGTTAAATGAGGTCATAAGGGTGGGTTTCTAATCCAGCAAGACTGATATTCTTTTAAGAAATAAGGCACCAGGGACATCCATGCATAGAGAAAAGGTCATGTGAGGACACAGCGAGAAGGCAGACCTCCTCAAGCCAAGGAGAGAGGGCTTAGGAGAAACTAAACCTACCGACAGCTTGATCTTGGACTTCCAGCCTTCAGAACTGTGAGAAATAAATTTCCATTGTTTCATCACCCCGTCTGTGGTATTTTGTTATGGCAGCGCCAGCAAAATAATGCATGTGGTTTCACTCAAGCAGGTAAAAATCTCTATAGAAAATTAATTATAGATTGCATATGTATAAAACATTACATACTTATGTCAACTGGTCTTACTCAAATTCATGATTATACACATGTCTTCTTTGTATTCACCATTGGCCAAGCAGTCATACTACTTTTGTGTCTATGCTCTCTGCTCCCATTGAAACTGATCTTGTTAGTTTCACCATTGACCACCATCTTGCTAAACCCAGTGGTCAGTTCTCTGTCCCTGTAATCTTCTTCAACCTCTTAGGAATGCCTGACATAGTGAAACACCTTTGCTGAAACACTTTGCACGTTTTTTTTTTTTTTAATTGGTGTATAGTTGCTTTACTGTGTTTGTTTTTTGATGCCTCATTCTTTTACTTTTCCCCCCAATTCCAGTGGTTATTCCTTTTCAGTGTTTGTTGTTATTATTTCCTCCTCTTCTTCCACCATCTAAGCATTAAACGTTAAAGACATGGGTCTAATCCAGGCCTCCATCCTGGCTCCTGTTATCCTCTCTGTTTTTACTTTCTCTATAAAACCTAATCCTATTCTACAGATAAAGTAGCATTTATTTGTTGATGGCTCTCAACTTTACATCTCTAGCTCTCATTTCTTTGCCTGAACCATAGACTCATATAGCAAATTGCTTAATTGCTATCACCATTTGTATAAAGTATTTGGAGATAATTTTTAAAACTATCTTTTTATTACATATATATATATATATATATATATATATATATATTTGTGTGTGTGCGTGTGTGTGTGTGCCCCGCGGCATGTGGGATGTTAGTTCCCCAACCAGGGATCAAACCCGCGTACCCTTGCAGTGAAAGCATGGTGTCTTAACGACTGGACTGCCAGGGAAGTCCTATTTGTATATGATTGGAATGGGGATGTTTCTGGGTATGCTCATTCTGTCTTCCTGACCTGGAAATCAGATGATTTGGTAAGAAATGGACAACTGTAAGAACTGAGACTCAAAGACAAATTTTCTATAGGCTTTCTCAAGTCCCTAGGTCATACACTTAAATTGTCTTATATAAGCTTCCCGTAGAATAACCTGTGAATTATTACTTAATTTTCTCTAATTTTATATCTTTTAGGGAAAATTTTAATAGAAAATTGCTAATTTTAGGTTATGTTAATAAAGAGGGTACCAATAAGTCTTAAGTTTATTCTTTTAACACATATTAATATAAATGTATTATCTCTAGGTATTTTGGTTGGTGCATTTAAAAAGCTGATGGATTATTTTTAGGTTGTTTCATTATTTTTCATAATGTTTCAATAATAAGTTGTTTTAGGAATCTACAAAATTCTTTAAACCCAACTTGGTTAAGAATGTATAAGATTGTATGCATCTGCAAACTTTAAAAATGCTAAATATATTCATTTTTTTAAATGAATAAAAAAGCATATGTTAAATTAGGGTGTACAATTTCACATAGAAGAACAAGCAAAAACTGATTAACACTTGCAGAATTACATGCATTGATCAAGATAGGATACACCTTTGTGTCTATTTATTTGATCATTCTTACAAGTAAATTGTACATATTTTCATAGCTACTTTATACAATAATATCACATAACTATTATTTATGCCACTAAAACAAATTTAACTGACAGATGAAACAGTAGCAAAAAGCTCTTGAGGTTTCCAGATAAATAATTTACAAAATGACTATATATTTACTCTGTGGACTTTAATGGTATGCCTCCCATTTAAAATATACATAATAAATATGTGCAGCTAGTTTACCCAAATATGTACATGAATCTGGGAATAATATTTTAGAAATATAATCAGAAAATCACCCATATATACTTATCGAATCTCAAGTAGTCATTTTTACATATTTCTCCCTTTCAAATTTCTTACAGGAATAATGTAGAGTGTAAAGCTCTCAAAAAACCATTTTCATATAATAATAAAATTGGGTAAACTCAATACAAAGATTGACATTATGCAAATAAACTGTTAATATCACACTAGAACTTACAAAAGACCTGAAATTTTAATTTTTTGAAAAACTTCCCTTTTATCTATAATCAAAATGCTTGTCTCCAGAACTGGTTCAAGCACATTCAAAACTAAACCACATCTCCCTCATTTCTTGGATACTGCAATAGACTGAAGTATATCTAGGTAGCAGAATCCTAAAAGAAAAGGATCTAAGCAGATTATTTAATTTAGTACCTAGACTTCAGCTAAAACGTTTAGATTGGTCAATTGTTTTCTTGTTACATTTCCCAAAGTATTGTTTTAGTATTTTGTTATTCTGATGATCAAGAAATTCTCATTAATTACTAACCGAATTTTCTCCTGAATTTGTTATTATTATTAGAAAAGCAATATTTGGAAATAGAAATTGAGTAATTACATATAGTTAAGGTCATTTTTCTTAATTATACATACTTAAACATGGAAGGGAAAGAAAGCTGTAAGGATATTAACAAGACAGCTTTCCCGAGGACTGGGTGTGTTGATGTGCAGTTTTGCACTGATCAAAAGTCCTTGTCAGAGCAGCTGAGAGGGCATTGATATCCGGCCACCTTTCACCTGACGAGCTAAGATATGTGGGTCCATAGAGGACTGCCTCAGCCTAGGGAAGGGAGGATATTTTTTGGGGGTTCAGGGGAGAATCATGGAGTAACCCTCTGCTAGCCAAACCAAGAACCTGAAGACTGTGTCTATATAGGAGAGGCATCCATTTAAAACCTCATAAATCAGAATTTCTGCTAGCAGAGTGTCAGATATCTGTTTGTGTGCATTTAGGAAGGGAAGGAGTGAGTAAAATGAAAGCAGGAGTAAAAGGCTGTATAAGTGACTCAGCATAGCCTAGTTTGAGCATGATTTATCCTGAAAGGGTTGTCAAATTTTTAACTATTACACCAGTGCTGAGTGTACCTGGGAATCAAAACAAAAAGGAAAACAAGAAGTAGACATCACAATCTCTTTTCCAGACTATACTACAAAGCTGCAGTAATCAAGACAGTATGGTACTGGCACAAAAACAGAAATATAGATCAATGGAACAGGATAGAAAGCCCAGAGATAAACCCACACACATATGGTCACCTTATTTATGATAAAGGAGGCAAGAATATACAATGGAGAATAGACAGCCTCTTCAATAAGTGGTGCTGGGAAAACTGGACAGCTCCATGTAAAAGAATGAAATTACAACACTGCCTAACACCATACACAAAAATAAACTCAAAATGGAATAGAGACCTGAATGTAAGACCAGACACTGTCATAGTCTTAGAGGGGGCTTCCCTGGTGACACAGCGGTTGAGAGTCCACCTGCCGATGCAGGGGACACGGGTTTGTGCTCTGGTCCAGGAAGATCCCACATGCCGCGGCTGGGCCCATGAGCCATGGCCCCTGAGCCTGCGCATCCGGAGGCTGTGCTCTGCAACGGGAGAGGCCACAACAGTGAGAGGCCTGCATACCACAACAACAACAACAACAACAACAAAACTCTTAGAGGAAAACATAGGAAGTACACTCTTTGACATAAATCACAGCAAGATCCTTTTTGACCCACCTCCTAGAGAAAGGGAAATAAAACCAAAAATAAACAAATGGAACCTAATGAAACTTAAAAGCTTTTGCACAGTGAAGGAAACCATAAAGAAGATGAAAAGACAACCCTCAGAATGAGAGAAAATATTTGCAAATGAAGCAACTGACAAAGGATTAATCTCCAAAATTTATAAGCAGCTCATGCAGCTCAATATCAAAAACCAAACAACCCAATCCAAAAATGGGCAGAAGACCTAAATAGACATTTCTCCAAAGAAGATATATGGATTGCCAACAAACACATGAAAGGATACTCAACATCACTAATCATTAGAGAAATGTAAATCAAAACTACAATGAGGTACCACCTCACACCAGTCAGAATGGCCATCATCAAAAGATCTACAAACAATAAATGCTGGAGAGGGTGTGGAGAAAAGGAAACCCTCCTACACTGTTGGTGGGAATGTAAATTGGTACAACCACTATGGAGAACAGTATTGAGGTGCCTCAAAAAATTAAAAATAGAGCTACCATATGATCCAGCAATCTTACTCCTGGGCATATATCTGGTGAAAACCATAATTCAAAAAGATACATGCACCCCAGTGTTCATTGCAGCACTATTTACAATAGCCAGGACATGGAAGCAACCTACATGTCCATCAGCTAAGGAATGGATAAAGAAGCTGTGGTGCATATATACAATGGAATATTACTCAGCCATAAAAATTAATGAAACAATGCCATTTGCAGCAACATGGATGAACCTAGAGATTGTCATACTGAGTGAAATAAGCCAGAGAAAGACAAATATCATAGGATATCGCTTATATGTGGGTACAAATGAACTTATCTACAAAACAGAAATAGAGTTACAGGTGTAGAAAACAAACTTACAGTTACCAGAGGGTAAGTAGGGGGAGGGATAAAGTGGAAGATTGGGACTGACATATACACGCTACTATATATAAAATTGATAACAAATAAGAACCTACTGTATAGCACAGGGAACACTACTCAGTACTCTGTAATGACCTATATTGGAAAAGAATCTAAAAAAGAGTAGATATATGTATATGTATAACTGATTCACTTTGCTGTACACCTGAAACTAACACAACAGTGTAAATCAACTATACTACAATAAAAATTAAAACAATAAAAAATAAAATAAAATAACAGAACCAGAAAAACCACTGTCACAGTTATGACCAGATGAATACAGGCCTGTCCCCAGAATTGTTTTTATTTTGATGAAACACCACTGGGTAAGTATTCAGGGCAGCCCTAGTAAGGGGGATTATAGCCCCAGTTATGCTATGAACTTGTCATATGACCTTGAGCACTGTTGTCTGACCTTGCTGAGTTCAGTGTCTTATCCAAATGAGTTGTGGCCTTGGTCTGGCAGCACTATTTGGTTTTAACGGAACTATAAATATATAAAAAAGATGAAGCAAAATTTTACAGTTGTTCAGTGGAAACAACTTAGAAATGATATTTGTTAAGACTTTCCTGGGATTGTACTTCTTATTATGATAGTTTCACCATATTTTTCAGTGAATTCAGAAATAATAAAAAAGTGATGACATCATTCAAACCTGTCACTGTGAATTAGCAAGAGCCATTGGTCAAATTAGAGGGCATGCACATGGGCAAAGAAAAATTAATTTGAGTCAAATGAGCTTTAAAAATGAAGCAGAATCAGAAAATGGACTTTCAATTTGATTGAGAATAGTGAAAATCATTACAATTCGTTATTTCTGTGTGGTTGGAAATGTTCTCCACTCTAGTGTGCTTCAATCAGTTTTCAAATTCAGATATTATTTGATTATTTTTTTAAAAAGTGTAATGCATACTTGGTAAACAATATTGAAGTCAATATTTTTGATAACAGATAGGACTTCTCTTAATGGAAAGAGTAAAAAAATCAAGTGTTATTTTGAAGTTTCACAAATAACACAAATTACAAATTACACAGTAGTATAGCCATGGCTATAAATTTTTAAAATATGTGTTTTAGTGCTTATGGCAATGTTTATCTGATTTAGAAAACTTGTTTTGGCACAATGTACTCTGGTTGCATTAAAAATAATGAACAGTGATTAACTCAGTAATTTAGACTTATTTTTAAGTATAACTCTAAGTTAGATTTTGACTAAAATACCATTTAAAAAATATATTTTAACAGTTTAAAATCCCCTGAAAATGATATTTTCATTGACCAAAAATAAGTGTTAATGATTTTAGTAAAACTTCTGGATTGTAGAAACAATAATTTTAGAATATAAAAATGCTTAGTATTAAATGCAAATAATCCAAAAGTGTCAGATACTGAGCCTCCTGGATATTCCAACCAGGTTAATTAGAGATCTTCCATCTATCAGGTGTAGTACAAAGCAGACCCTTCCGTCTTTGGGATCTACACCTAGTTTAGGGTTATATTTCAGGAATGTATCAACAGCATTGTGTTGGGTGCAAGAGTGAAGAGGACCTGGTCTCTAAGCTCTTATCACAGATTGGAAATAGGAGTGCTCTGACCTATGTTATTTACCTAACTTTCTAAGTCACCAAGGAAACCACACCTAGACTTCAATGGGGCACTCAACTCTATTGTTTCTACTTTTAGGATCTTCAAGGTAGAGTTCTTCTATTTGAGGGATGAGAGGCTCAAGTTAGTGTGCTTTGAGAAGCTGGGGAGCTACATTTGAAGGGCTAGTCTTCCAGGTAGCTACTCTAATAACCAAAAAAAAAAAATGTAGAGCCTGTATAAGGCCAAGTGGAAAAAAGAGATAATGGTTATAGTAGCCATGTGAAAGAGGGAAGGTTTGGTTATCAGAGGAGGAGAAAAAGGATTTCGAAATGTGTAAGCCATTAATACATAAACCATCCTAAAGTTGGGTCACTAATATCAAATTTCCTAAACATTAATTGGTATGTAGGTTTAATACAATAAGGTGAACACAGCAGAGAGATCTTTGCACAAAATTCTTAGCTCTAGTTTACACCTGTTGACACATGAGCTACCTGACCAGGAGGGGAAGTCTCAGCTAGACTGGAATTGACACTTGGATAAGTCTAGTGTGGGGAGCTGAATTATCCCATTTACTTGGGGACTGAGATGCTGGCAGTGTCTGCGGGGGACTTCAGCCCATGTAACAAACATGTAAGAGACTTCCCATTAAGCTACATTCCAGGGAGAAGATTGTCACATGTAAAATAGTTCCAAAATTTACTCAGTGCATATGGAAAAGAGAAAGACAACTCATAAAGGATGTTTAGCTGACAAAGTCACCATCTAGATTTCACAAGGCATCACTTGCCAGTGGTTTGCTGAGATGGATCTCATCAAATATACAGATTCTGTTAAGCGTGAGAGGCTGCCCACCTATTCCTTAGTTGCCTTGTATTCCCTTTCTTAGTTTATAACTCACAGTAAGTATGTCTTTCCAGTTTAACAGAACACATCTGTATATGGTATACTCAACCCAACAGGGTACATCTACACAGAGCACCCTTATACAACTTATTTTTACCTCTCTGAATGGATGCCTTGGGTGTTTATCTTCTTGAATACCCTTCATATGAATATCCCTGCCCCCCTCCCACCCCTCAATAGCTTCAGCAGATTCAAGTATGGACGACAGTCTAGTATGGAAGGACCACAAGAGGCTGGTGGTTTTGGGTTCAATGAGAGTGGATACTTGCTAGTGAGGAAAATAACTGTGTCAATGTGAACCCAAAGGACTTTCTCCCTAAAGTCTCTAATATTTTGCTGTTTAAACGTGAAACAGAAGGAAGGAGTATTGTCTCTGCAAATTCGAGGTTGGTCAGGATGAGTTGGCAGGAACGTGCACTGCAGTGGTTATGTATATACAGCTAAACTGATGCTAAAGCCAAGACAGGGACAGTGGCAATGAAGCCCAGCTCTCTGGACTCTCATGTTGTACTAGTGAAGTTCCAGCCACACCAGTGCCTGGTAAAAGGGGGAATAGACTTCCAACGTGAACAAGAGAGGCTACAGAAGGAAGGATGCCAATGAATTAAGTGGAGGTAACATTTTCTTGAAATTCAGGTGGAGCCAGTCATCTTTGCTGTGCATGCCAACTGAATTTAATAGAACAAGGGGAAGTTTTGTTTTCACTTTACAATAGCCTCATTGGCAAGGGTGACATAGATGTGAAGAGTGAAGTACTATCTCAGTGGCACCATAAGAAAGAGACAGTGGTGGCAACGTAGCCTCAATGCACTTTGATGTTCTCAGGTGCAGGGCCTGAGTCCTGGAGTGGTTAGCTTTAGTAGAATGCAATAACCCAGACCAACTAATGGTCCCATGTAAGGGACTTGGGGAGAATGCTCCACGTAATTAGGGAGGAAAATACCAGTGCAGGGACTATCCTGCTTACCTGAGTAGGTAAAAGTTCGGAGCTATTTATGATCATATATGCATTAACAGATTTGAAAAACTAGGAAAACAAAGCAAAAATTAAGTTCTTACAAAGAACTGAGTTTAGTAAAATATAGTTTTGTAATATATAACTTATAATATAATTTTAGTTTTTTCAAAGAGAGATGAACTTATATTTTAACTATTTGCTAGTTAACACTGTTATTGTTCATCCTCTATGAATTTGCTGCTGTGAAAATCTCTTTTTTTCCTCTGACTCCCAACCAGCAGAGTATTAAAACTAATAAAAATAATATTTTGCTCAGGTGAAATACATCAATATTTCAATAAATGCAATAAAAAATATAATTTTAACACATCATAGTGGGCATATCACAATTTTGTTGCTATATCTTTTAATTTTTTGTGAGATTTTATTATGAAAATGTTCAAACATACCACTAAGTTGAAAGACTTTTGCAGTGAAGGCTCATATGCCTGTCACCTAGATTCTACTACTAGCATTTCACTGTATTTGCTGTGTCATGTATCTGTGTATCCATCTACCTCTCTGTCTACCTATTTTTATTTGGATACAATTCAAAGTTATTTCAGCTTTTTAAAAACCATAGACCACTTACTGGATTATCAGTAATTGCTTATTTATCATATAAACTTTAATAAATTCTCGAAATTTACCACCAGCAATTACTATTACCAATATGCTAATATTTTACTATACACACCTATAAAATACATTTAATGTATTTGGATTTTACTCTACAAAATATTTTAGTACAATTTTTTAAACTTAAGTTTGTATCATAAATATTCTTTCATGTAACTATTTTTCTAAATATGATATTTATGGATACAGAATGTTCTGTTTTAGATATAAATTATAGTTAACTGACAGTTATTTAGATTGTCTCTGTTTTTTATGTAAGACTATTGTGTATGATATTGTAGGTCATATTTTTGTATGGGTCTTCTGGTTTCCTTATGGTATAGTCCTGTTACAAAATTACATTTGATATAGATTTTCAAATATTTTCTTCCGGGAAACTGCATCAATAGATACAACCCCACAGGTGTGAAGAACGTTTGCAGCCTGACGTTTTGACCAACATTAAATGCTGATTATTTTGAATTGCCATATTGATACATAAAAACAATACCTCATTTGGTTGATCTTTGCTTTTCATTTCTTTGCTTACAAGTAATGTTAACTATAGTTTGCATGTTTATTGTCTTTGAATATTTTCTTTGGAAAATATATCATTTTTCTATGTGTATGCTTGCACTTGTATGTCAATGTATATGTGTCTGTGTGCTTTAGTGATTGTAAATGCTTTGCATGTAGGAAAAGTAACTTTGGTCTGTACAATGCAAATTACTTTCCCATTGTGTTTTATGTCTTTTATTTTAGTGTTTAATATTTTTCTCTTTTTGACTGATTACTTTTTTCATAGTTATCT